>NC_062567.1:44326283-44629033 GCF_022837055.1 Prionailurus viverrinus | reverse complement strand
AAAATATCTCCAGGAACTAGAAAAGTATAGAATGTATTCTAGAAGATTTGTGAAAGAACCCATTAGGGATTTCAAGATTACTGCCCGGGACTGTTGGGGAGTAGATAGGTACCTCTAGCGGGGCACCCCCAGCCAGGCAGGGCCTTGGCTGCTGGCTTATGGCCAGCTGCACCCCTCCAGGACCTGCCTCACGGCACATACACCCATGCCCATCTCCTGTCAGTGGGAAGGAAGGGAGCCGGGAGTCATGGAGACTGCCCCCCAGCCTACCGCAGGAGGGCAGAGCTGGCTCCAGGAGAGTCCCGCCTAACCCATGGCTTAGCAGCCTGCTCCATGATGGGAGCCCCTGTCATCACCCAGTTTTCAGTGGGTTTTCATGCATGTCTTTCTCCTCCTCTGCCTTCTCATGGATCAGCTCTGCTCCTGGTTCAGTGCCTGGTACCTACAAATTAAACCAGAATAAGACAGCTCAATGGGAGAAAATGAAGGAAAACTGAGATATAACTTAATGCCTTGCCTGGAGTCACAAGTAGTTAGGTGACAGTTTACAGAAACTCAGCTCTGCAAATTGATGGACCACAACGCTTTTCAGCCAAAGTTTCTCAAAAATGGCAGAACCGTTTATGAAATGTGAAGAAGAGCTGGACCATGGCAGAAGAAATTAAAAGAGACTGAAGATGATGACCATGACCATGAGTTGGAGAGATATCAAGTTCAAAATCAGAAATTGCAAATGTTTTGAACAGGGTAAACCTCAGCTTGTATTTCAGGGGAATAAATAATGACACACTCAGGTATTACTCCTGCATTCAAGTCTACAAATCAGTACTACACGAACCCAACATCAAATCCAGTGGCTGACTCACCCGTAAATTTTCATCCTGAATCTAGATCTTTGGATAGCTCTGTTACAGTTCAGACTTCGTCTAGGCCTGTGTTTCTGAAAGTACACAACCATGTCAGGGATATATTGGATGTTATTTGTCAGTATCAACAAAATTTCCGGATTGACATTGTAGTCAGCCAGTATAGTTGGGTTGGGAAGTGTAATGGACATTAGACAGTGTCACTGTTTTATAATAGCTCAACCAGGAACTACCTACCCAACCTGTTCATAAATCAGGTAATAGGCTTAAATTAGCTAGTTACGGTATTGAAAATGGTGCTGTCGAAACGTGAATGAAAGTATAATCAGTTATGAAAATTGCATAATGGCAAACTATTTAAGATTGTAAACTGGGCCAAGTGTTCTTAGTTCTTAATGTCAAAAATTGTTGAGAGGCTATTGTAGCATTTTATTCTGAAGACATACCTTCAGAGTTTAATTGGTTTAAAAAACCTGGGGCGCCTGGGTGGCGCAGTCGGTTAAGCGTCCGACTTCAGCCAGGTCACGATCTTGTGGTCCGTGAGTTCGAGCCCCGCGTCAGGCTCTGGGCTGATGGCTCGGAGCCTGGAGCCTGTTTCCGATTCTGTGTCTCCCTCTCTCTCTGCCCCTCCCCCGCTCATGCTCTGTCTCTCTCTGTCCCCCCCCAAAAAAAACCAACCAAACAAACAAACCTAAAAGGGAATTGTTAATGGTAACAGTTAATTTTTCTGAAACTATTAATATTTGTAAGGCTTTGTGCTAAACGCGACACATAAATTAATCTCATTTAATGCCTATGAATAAGCACTGTTACTATTCTTTTTTTTATAGTTGAGGACACAGAGGCTCATACAGGTTCGATAATTCACCGAAAGTCACACAGCTGGCAAATGGCGATCTGGGATTTCAGTACAGACTAAGTCACAGTCTACGTGAATATGCAAACATAAATACATATATGTCACGTATAAACGTATGCTTTTAAAAAAATGGAAGCACATAAATACATATATGTCACGTATAAACGTATGCTTTTAAAAAAATGGAAGCGCATAAATACATATATGTCACGTATAAACGTATGCTTTTAAAAAAATGGAAGCGTTGCCCTAGGGCAACAGTTTCCCAAGACTCTCTTGTAAATCTCTCTGGGAGACTGTCCTCCTGATACAAAGATACTATTTGCCTTTTTCACCATGTTGATATTTGTAATGAGGATGCAAAAGCAATGGTGGGTAAAGTGCTAATGCCGGAGTATGAATCAGGACAGTGGTACCAGCTATGCTAGTAGTTTTTGTACTGGTCACCACTATGCACTCCCAATAAAAATTATTCTAGTCATACTCCCTTTCCTTGATGAAGCATTAGAATGTTATCGATTTTAACTCTCTCCTCTTGAATATGTGTGCTTTTAAAAGTATTTTCTGTGATGAAATGGGTCGTATGTATAAAGCTGTCTGAAGTAATCGTGTTTGTCTTGAAGAAAAGCACTTGGGTGATTGAATTGGGAGCTCAACTACTCACTTTTAAAAAACAGAGACCATTTTTACTTGGGAAAAAAGCACCAAGTAGAACTTCTGGGAGCAAGAGATAAAATAACTGGAAGAAAGACCTCATATGATTGATTTAGCAGCAGATTTATATACAGCTGAAGAGAGGATTAGTGTACTATAAGATAAATCAGAAGAAGTATCCAGAAGGCAGCAGGGAGAGACCCTCCCCATTGTCCCCTTTGATAAAAGAAAATGTAGGGGCGCCTGGGTGGCTCAGTCGGTTAAGCGGCCGACTTCGGCTCAGGTCATGATCTCACGGTCCGTGAGTTCGAGCCCCGCGTCAGGCTCTGTGCTGACTGCTCAGAGCCTGGAGCCTGCTTCGGATTCTGTGTCTCCCTCTCTCTCTGCCCCTCCCCCGTTCATGCTCTGTCTCTCTCTGTCTCAAAAATAAATAAACATTAAAAACAATTTATAAAAAAAGAAAATGTAGAAGAGACGTTAAAATACATGGAGGGTAGAGTGAGAAGGTAAAGACCTTCTCTGCATATAATCAGAATTCTAGGAGTAGTAAGAGAAAATAAATAGAAGTAATATATTTAAAAAAAACAATGCCACAGATTGCATGCATACATCCCATGATCAATCACATCGGAAGGATAAAATGTTTAGTTTACCAGAGTTATGTAACAGTTTTGAATATGCATATACCTAAAAACATGACCTTAAAATAGTTATATTTATCTGTTTATATTTACATTATAAATCAGATTTAGAAGTAGGAAAGGTCAAATGTATAGATTTAAGAGGTATAATGAATACTAAGGAACACTAATGAATTTATTTTTACTTTAGATTTCCAAATGACTTCTGCCTTAAAATGGTATCATAATATCACAGCAGAAAATCAACTACATAAAGAATATTTTAAAAGGAGTCCTAAAAATGATAGGTTAGTATAAAGAAATGACCAGCAGACTAACTCCTGACTTCTCAATAGCAACAATAGAATCCAGAAGATAGTAGAAAGTGTATGTGCTTAAAGAAAATAACTAGTGCCTTAGAATTTCGTAACAGTGAAAACATCGTTCAAGAATGAAGTAAAAGTTTAAAAAAATCAAGCAAAGTAAACACTTGAATTTTAGTCACCAGCACTGAAGGACATTCTGAAGGTTGTATTTTAAACAGAAGGAACAGGAGCGTAAGATAAAAGGTCTGAGATGCACACCGAAGAGCAAGTATTGAATCTAAATGAGTATTAACCATTTATAACAAAAATAAAAATGAATGATACTGATATAATTAAAAATGAGAAAAGTGCATAACAAAAATATATAAATTAAATATGGAGGTTGATGAGTCTAAAACTGTCTTTTAAGATTCCGCTGTTTCCTGAGAGAAAGTAAAGATGTTAACTTCAAGCTCTGATAAATAGATATGTTTTAATTTCTCTTATAGCCATTAAAACAGTAGACACTGAGTATAACTTACAGTTAGCACATGGGAAGTACCAGTGACAAAAGTGCTCAATCATCCAAAAGAAGGACAAGAAAGAAAAAGAAAAGAAACTCATGACAGGGAGGACAAATAGAAAACACAAGATAATTTAATCCTGTTAATTACAGAAACTAAAAATGCTCTAATTACAAAAATAATTATCAGATTGGACTTAAAAAATCTAATGGTATGTTCTTTGCAAGCAACATATCTAAAACATAAGGATACTGATAAACTGAATATAAAAAGTTGGGAAAATATATGCCATGCAATATTGACTAAAAGAATGCTGTTATAGCTGTATTATTATCAGATATTAATGGACAAATGGGTCACTTCAATGATTAAAATTTTAGTGTACTAAGAAGATCTAAAACTTTAAGATTACGTGAAACCTAGTAACATGACCTCAAAATATATGATACAAAAATTAATAGTTGCTGAAGGAAAAATAAAAACATTCACAATTGTGATAGGAAATTAAAAAAAGTACTTCTCTTTGTCACAGATAAAACAAGCCAACGATTATCAGTATCGACCTAGAAGATTTGACCAATGTGATTAACAAACTTGGCATAACAGACATATGCAGAACACTGCAGTAAAAAGGTACAGAGTACAAACTCTTTGTCAAGTGTATATGAAACATTTAAGAAATTGATCATTTACCAGAACTTAAATCACATCTCTTTGCATTTCAAAGGACTGAAATCAAGTTCAGAAGACCTTATCCTTTCTGATCACAGTGTAATAATTAAGCTAGAAATTAGTAGCAAAAGGATAACCAGAAAATCTTAGATATTTGGGGTAAATAACTTACGTGTTAAAGGGGAAATCATCCTAGAAGTTAAGAAACTATTTTTAATTGAACAATAACAAATCAGTACATGTAGGTGCAGATAAAACAGTCTTTAGAGAAAAATTTATGGTCTTCCTAGCTTGTATTTTTCAAAAAAGGTTGAAAGCTAGTAGACATTTGTTTCATGAAGTTAGGTACAGGGAAAAAGATAATCTAGAACACTGTGGACAGTAGGAAGGAATCAAGATAACAGCATAAATGAAAGAAAACGATAGTAAATATATATTCACAAAGTCTAAAGTTTTTTTGAAAAAAAAAAAAAGTCTTATACACTTACAGACGTCCAGCAATACTCATCATGAAAGAATGATAAAAGGCACATGTGGTCACTCTAAGGAATGAAAAAGAGGATAACAGTATAAATGCTACATAAAATAAAAAGATAAATTATTATGAAAACTGTGTGCTGATGAATTTGAAAATTTAGTTGGATAGAAAAATTATTAGAAAATAGAACTCACCAATACTGATTCACAAGTAAGTAGACAGTCTAAAGATTGGGATAATCTGTAAAACATTTAATTGGTAGTAAAATAAATCTTCCTAAAAGAAAAATGCCCGGCTCAGAGGACTTCATTGGCAAGTTTTGTCAACCTTTAAAGGAGGAAAACTTTTATATAATCTGTTGCAGAGAATACAAAAAGAGATGACAGTCCCTAGTTTTTTTTGTTTTGGTGTGGTGTTTTTATGTTTTTAAAATGAGGCTCATGTAGTCTCAGTACCAAAACTCAGCAAATTGGTGGAGAAAAGATAGTCTTTTTAATAATTAATACGAGGGAAATTGGGCATCTATATATTTTAAAAAATGAAATCGGTTCCTCAATTCTTAGCACATTCAAAAGTCAATTCCAGGGGGATTTGAGATGTAAATGTGAAAGGCAGAGCTATAAACCTCATAGAAGTTAGAAGAGTATCTCATGAACTTGGAGTGGGAAACTTTTTTTTTAATAAAGCAAAATATTTATAATAATAAAGAGCAAGTTTGATATGTTCCACTACATTAAATTTGCATTTTAATCCTTATACCATAAAGATACTGAAAAGACAGAGACTGGTTAGGTATATTTATAAGATATATAGTTAACAAAAGACTCATATTTATGATTGATTGCACTGTTCATTATGGTAGCCAGTAGCCATGTGTGGCTATTTAAATTAAATTAGATTAAACTAAAATTTCCAACCAATTCTTTAGCCACATTTTAACTTCTCGTTAGCCATATGTGACTACCGGCTACAGGATAGCACTGACTTAGATTTTTAAAAGAAATATAGATTCAGAATATACAAAGTATAGTGTCTCTCTATATAAAGTGTTTGTAATTTATAAAGAAATGAATATTTTTGTATAAATTAATTTGAATACAGTAGACAACTTGGTAGTAAAATGGGGAGTAAAAGGCTTTCATAGAAGCCCTTCCCAGAAGGGGCTATCTAAATGGCCAGTGGACATATGGAAAGATGTCAACCTCGTTAGGAAGTGGAGGAATACAAGTTAAAGCCATTACAAATTGCCACAGTATATTCAACTGATTGTACAAATTAGCAATACCAGGTGTTGATAAGACTGTAGATTAAGAGGAACTCCACTGCTTGTGGAGGTGTAATTGGCCTGATTTGGAAAAGTAGTTTGGCATTATCTATTAAATTTGAAATATATAGGGGATAAGTTTGAAATTCATAGGCAAGAATATATGTGTATATATACATGCGTATATCCCCTGTGCGTACTACATGTAGGTTAAAAATCTTAGAGAATATCATGCATGCTTGTACCAGGTCTTGAACAAGAAATGACATGGCAGAATAGCTCCCAACTGGAATTGACCCACAAGTCTGATCTACATTCCAATGTAGATAAATAAATTGAAGTACGTTCATAGAATGGAACCGTGTATAGCAACTGAGGTAAATGAATCACAGCTGTACCCAACACCATGGCTAAATCTCACAAGTGTGATATAGAGTAAAAGAAGCACCATGTGAAGTAATACATACGGTATGAATCTATTTATGTAATGTTATAAAACAAATAACTAAACCATACGACTTAGGGATGTGTCATTAGGTGCAAATTATAAAGCAAAGGAAGAAAATGATTATTATAATACCCAGTAGGGATGGTGGTTTCTTCTGTTGGTAAGGGAGAAGGTTGTAACAAGAGAAGAGCGCACAGGGGTCTTGGGGAAGAGTTCTATTATGTTATTTTTTGTTCTGGGTGGTAATAATAGGTATTTACTCTAGAATTATTTGGAAGAATGAGTATTTGGAAGAGTGAATACATAAATATTTTATGAGCTTCTTATATGAATATTCCACAATCATAAAAAAAAGGAAGCCTTGAGCTGCTTATATTTTCCTGAGTATATTTGAAAAGGAGGTAGAGAAAAGGGATATTTAATAAAAGTTTTATGAATACACTCAACAAATAGAGACGGGGAAAGATCATTCTAAGATTGGAACATCATGAAAACAGCATGGAACTTGGAAGACGTACCTGTTTGAGTCCTATCCATCCTTTAGGGGAAGGTGGGAAATTGATGGGAAATAAGCCTGTTACAGGTTAGGTGTATATCATGTGAGATTTTCCTAGACTGGAAACTGTTTTGAAATTATTCTTCAATTAAAAAAGAAAAAAAAAGTCTTCATAGATATATCATCTTCCACAAAGCACATCTGTGGATTTCTTGAAAGAAAATATAACCCTAGTTGTGGCCCCATTAGCATCAGACGGAATAAGAAAAAATTTCAACATCTTAACATGCTATTCTTTGTTTATATCACCTAACAGGATGTGGATAGTTGGCAGTTTCCCCATTTGATTTATTTAATTACAGATGAATCATTTGGCTTAACTTACTATTTTGAAGTAGAAATAATCATATCTAATATTTATAGATTTTTTAAATTTATGTCTGGCACTTTGAACAACTATGCTTTGTTGCCTAGAAGAACTTCTTGGGGCAAAAGGAGACACCCCTCTGGACGTTCCTGCCTATTTTCATTTGGATTGAACATTGGCTTACGTAAGCCACCTCCCCAGTTGTCCTGAGACTAAACACTCTTGAAGTTGGCACTGACCCACTTACTTTTGCCAGGTCAAATCATAGTGTCTTGTCTTATTTCTACTGAACATTAACATTATCCATTTTTTTCTCCTTTCTTTCTTTTTCCTCCTTTCTTTCTTTCTTTCTTTCTTTCTTTCTTTCTTTACTTTGAAAGAGTTAGGGGCTGTGCACAAGTTAGTGTCATGTGTCAATTTAATTAATGTGGCCTTGATTCCAGCCTCCAAATCTTTAATAACATATTTTGCATTGAGTCAGATAATATTGGGCTCTAAATTTGGCTTCACCTTATAAGCTAATTTGACCTGAGGCAAATTATTGGATTCTCTGCATTTTAACTTTCCTCCTCTATAAAATGAAGGAAAATAATTCTAACAGAAGCCTAGCACAGTATCTAACAAAACCTAATTCTCAGTAAGTAGTGGTAACAGTACAGAGTAGTAGTAATAGTAGTCATTTTTTATTATTTGCACTAGGGAATACACCAGGAAATGTAATGGGCAGATAAGGAAGGACTACATTTGTGCTCTGCCTCTTGAATTTTCCCCACATCCAGCAAGCAGGATGATCTAGCCATGTAGTGGCCATACAGTGGCAACAAAGGGCTCTCTCCCCTGGGGTTAAAAGCACCAACCTGGGAATCAGGCAGGCCTGGGTTCAAATGCTTACTCTGCCATTTATCACTGTGTGTCCTTTGGCTGGTAACCTAACCTATCTCTCAAAAGCTTTGAATTTCAAATACAGTTGTATGTATAAATGGCATAGCATCGTGGCTGACACGTATTCAACAAATCATTATCTATTATCGTTGCTGCCCTAGGTATGGTTCTAGTAATCAAGAATATAAGGTGCTAGAAATAATGAACTGAAAAAAAATCCCTTTATCTCAGTACGTGACCCTGATGAGTCCCATTTGCAGCCTGTGGATTTGGTTAGCTCAGAAAGGAGAGACAGTAACACAGGCAACTCTTGTGTGCATTTTATTGTCATTTCTTTTCCACCTCTCTTCTTCCCTTCATTAAAAACAAGCCTCATTGGCAAAGCCAGGGCAGTTTAAGATAGCTCTTTCTTTATTATGAAGAGGATGGCAGTGGGAGGGGGGGAGTTAGGAAGACGAATAAGGACCAAATTATTTATTGATTTTTATTGTGGTAAAAAGCACACAACATAGCATTTATCATGTGAATTATTTTGACGTATGCAGCACAGTAGTAGTACCAGCAGCCACGTAGATGTGCAGCACGTCTCTAGAAGTTTTTCATCACGTGAAACTGAAACTCCGTACTCCTTGAAGGACAGCTCTTTCTTCACTTCCCTCAGCCCCTGGCAGCTACCATTCTAAGAGTCTGACTACTTTCAGTACCTCATATAAGCGGAAGCATGCAGTTTGTCTTTTTGAAACTGTTTTATTTCACTGAGCGTAATGCCCTCAAAGTGCATCCATATTGTAGAATATAAGAGGATTTCTTTAGTTTGGTAGGTCCGTTTGTAATTTTTTAATGAACTACAGTACTGTTTTCCATAGGGCTGTACCATTTTACATTCTCACCAGCAGCGTAAAATAGTGGACGTGGGTCCCAATTTCTCCACATCACCTCCTTGCCAATACTACTACTTATTATTGTTATTACTATTATTATTATTAATTATTTTATAATGGCCATCCTAATGGGTATGAGGTGATAACTCATCGTGGTTTTGATTTGTATTTACTGGATGATTAGTGATGTTGAATGTTTTTTCGTATCCTTGTGGGTCATTTGTGTATCTTCTTTGGAGAAATGTGTACTCAAGTCTTTTGTCCATTTTTAATTGGGTTATTTTTGTTGTTGTTGTTGAGTTCCAAAGGTTCTTTATATATTGTAGGTATATATCTATAAATATTTTCTGCTGTTCCATAGGTTGCGTTTAACTGTTGATTGTTTCCTTTACTGCACAGAAGTTTTCCAGTTTGATGTTGTCCCGTTTGTCTATTTTTGCTTTTGTTGCCTGTGCTTTTGGTGTCATATCCAAGAACTCGTTTCTAAGTCTAATGTAATGAAGTGTTTCCCTTTTTTTTTTCTTTCTAGGAGTTTTGTGGTTTCAGGTCTAACATTTAGTTCTTTAATCCATTTAGAGTTAATTTCTGTATATGGTGTACGGTAAGGGTCCATCTTTTTTCTTTTGAATATGGATATGCAGTTTTTCCAGCACCACTTGTTGAAGAGACGATCCTTTCCCCATTTGACACCGTTGGCAATGCTGTCAAAGATCATTTGGCCTTATATGTATCAATTTACTTCTAGGCTTTCCATTCTGTTCCATATATCTGTCTTTATGCCACTACCATACTGTTTTGGTTGTTGTAGCTTTGTAATACATTTGGAATATATTAGTAATGTATTTGAAAATCAGGAGGTGTGGGGCCCCCAGCTTTGTCTTTTCTTTCTCAAGATTCTTTTGGCTCTTTCAAATCCTTTGAGATTCCATATAGTTTTAGGATGGTTTTCTATTTCTGCAAAAAAAAAAAAAAATGCTGTTGGGATTTTGATAGGGATTGCAGTGAGTTTGTAGATTGCTTTGTATACCGTGGATATTTTAACAATATTAAGTCTTCTAAACCACAAACGTGGCATTCTTTCCCTTTATTTGTATTTTCTTTAATTTCTTTCAGGAATATTTTGTCGTTCTCAGTGTACAAGTCTTTGCCTCCTTGGTTAAGTTTATTCCTAAGCATTTTATTATTTTGGATGCTATTATAAATGGGACTATTATCTTAATTTCCTTTTCAGCTGATTTTTGTGTGTTCATTTTGTATTATGCAACTTTGCTGAATTCACTTATTAGTTATAACAGTTTTTCTATGGAATCTTTAGGGTTTTCTTTTTTTTTATAAATTTTTTTTTCAACGTTTATTTATTTTTGGGACAGAGAGAGACAGAGCATGAACGGGGGAGGGTTAGAGAGAGAGGGAGACACAGAATCGGAAACAGGCTCCAGGCTCTGAGCCATCAGCCCAGAGCCCGACGCGGGGCTCGAACTCCCGGACCGCGAGATCGTGACCTGGCTGAAGTCGGACGCTTAACCGACTGCGCCACCCAGGCACCCCTAGGGTTTTCTTATGTAAGATCATGTCTGTAAATGTGAACACAGATATTTTTACTTCTTTTCCAATTTGGATGCCTTTTATTTATTTTTCTTGTCTAATTACTCTGGCTAGAATTTCTACTATATTGAATAGAAGTGGCAAGAGTGGGCATCATTGCCTCATTCCTGATCATGGAGGAAAAACTTTCACTTTTTTACAATTGAGTATGATGTTAGCTGTGGGTTTGGTATTTATGTTGAGGTAGGTTTTTTATTTTCTATCTAGTTTTGTGAGTGTTTTTATTATGAAAGAGTGTTGAATTTTGTCAAACCCTTTTCTGCTTTTATTGAGATGATCATGTGATTTTTGTCTTTCATTCTATTAATGTGGTTTATGATAGAGATTGATTTTCACATGTTGGACTGTTTTTACATTATAAGACTAAATCCCCCTTGGTCATGCCATGTAATCCTTTTAATGTGCTAATTTGATATGTTAGATTTCGTTAAGCATTTTTGCATCGCCATTCATCAGGAATATTGGTCTGTAGTTTTCTTTTCTCGCAGTATGTTTGTCTGGTCTTGGTATCAAGGTTAAAGCTGGCCACATGAGTTTGGAAGTATTTCCTCTTCAGTTTTTTTAGTGTTAATTCTTCTTTAATGTGTGCTAGAATTCCCCAGTGAAGCCATCTGGCTTTGTTGTTGTTGTTGTTTAGAAGTTTTTGACAATTGATTTAGTCTCCTTACTGGTTATAGGTCTGTTCACATTTTTTATTTCTTCATGATTAAGTCTTGATAGGCTGTACATTTCTAAGAATTTATCCATTTCTCCTAGATTTTCCAATTGGTTAGTGTATATTTATTCATAGTAGTCTCTAATGATAACTTTTATTTCTGTGACATCAATTATAATGTCTCCTCTTTTGTTTCTTTAAAAAAATTTTTTATAGGGGCGCCTGGGTGGCGCAGTCGGTTAAGCGTCCGACTTCAGCCAGGTCACGATCTCGCGGTCCGGGAGTTCGAGCCCCGCGTCGGGCTCTGGGCTGATGGCTCAGAGCCTGGAGCCTGTTTCCGATTCTGTGTCTCCCTCTCTCTCTGACCCTCCCCCGTTCAAGCTCTGTCTCTCTCTGTCCCAAAAATAAATAAACGTTGAAAAAAAAAAATTAAAAAAAAATTTTTTTTATAATGTGTATTTTTGAGAGAGAGAAAAAGACAGAGTGTGAGCAGGGGAGGGGCAGAGAGAGAGGGAGACACAGAATCCAAAGCAGGCTCCGGGCTCTGAGTTGTCAGCACAGAGCCCGACATGGGGGCTTGATCCCATGAGCTGTGAGATCATGACCTGAGCTGAAGTCAGACATTTAACTAACTGAGCCACCCAGACACCCCATCTTCTCTTTTATTTCTAATATTTGTTATTTGCGTTTTCTTTTTTTTTCTTAGTCTACCTAAGGATTTTTAATTTCATTGATCTTTTCAAAAAATAACTCTTCATTTCATTGAGATTTTTCTGTTTTTATGTTCTCTATTTTATTTCTGCTCTAATCATCATTATATCCTGTCATCTGCTAACTTTGGGTTTAGTTCGCTCTTTTTTTCCTAGTTCCTTGAAGTGTAAATTGAGATTGTTGATTAGAGATCTTTCTTCCTCTTAAACATAAGTGTTTACCACAATAAATTTCCCTCTTAACATGGATTTTAATACATCTCATAAGTTTTGGCATGTTGTGTTTTTATTTTCAGTAAGGACAAAGTTATTAAAATAATCTGGACCCAGGACATAATTCTTCAGTAGAACTAAATAATTTAACCACATTTAATTATTGTTATTTTCCTAATAAATATGTGCTCTCATTATACATCTGTCATCTCTTGATCATCTATCTAATTATCTATCTATCTATCTATCTCTGGAATGGACCTTCAAGATTACCTAATACAGCATCCTTATTTTCCAGAAGGGAAATCTAGGCCCAGAGAGATAATTATCTTGCCTGAGATCTCCTAGCCACTTACTTCCAAAGGTCTAAGGGCTCCAACTCAGTGGGAGAGCCTACACTTGCTATAGACTGAAAACAGACTTAGAACTCACAAGCCTTCAGGAGACCTTTCTTGGGAAATGATAAGAAAGGAGGTTAATATTTTAATTTGTTTTCTTATCAGATATTAAAGATTTGGGAGTCTCTGAGCTGATCATTTTCTCTACTCTTCATTACATGGTGGTGTTTCTCCCCTCTGTGCCTGCTTGTTTGTAACTTTTGGCTTTACCAGGGCAGTGGGGGTGTGGATAGCGAATCTTTGATTTAGAGCACACTGACAGAAGATGGTGGAGCGATTTGGATAGTTTCTACAGAAACAGGGCTCTTGCTGGTCTGGGGCTCTGATTTTCCTGCATGAAAGAGACGTGAGTGAGGCTGACTAACCTGAGAAGCTCTGAGGAAATCTGCTCTGTCAACGAGAAACTTTTCTGATACATCAGGCTTTTCCCTAGTTCTTGTCCGTTTCTCAGAGAGTTGCGGGGAGGTGGGAGGCAGCAGCATGATGCTTCTTTTTAGGGCAATCAAAAAGAGCAAGGGATGGAGAAATTTAAATGTTGGCAATATTTTAAATAAGCAACATCCTCCTCATCATAATCATTATCACAAATAGCATCTGTTATGAGGGCAGATGTGCCAGGCATTTTTCTGGGTACTTTACATACATTATCTCATTTAATTTTCCCAAGAGTTCTGCAAGGTAGGTATTATCTCCACTTTACAGATGAGAAAACTGTGGCTCAGAAAGTTTCAACAGCTTATTCAGGGTCACTCAGATAGCGTATGTCAAAGCCAGGACCGGTCTGTCTACAGTCCTTGCTGGACGGTGACATTTGTAGTGTGCAGTCTAGCTTGCCCATAAAGTGATAATAGTCTTCATATCTGGAGTCCTGCAGGCCCCCCTCAAACGCGTTTTATATTCTGGACTTCGCTTTTTCAAGGACTTCACTTGACCACAGAGCCATGAGATCACCATGTGAGTATAATTTAAAAAATGGAGTGGACTTTTAAAATATGACTTAGGGAAATTATTGCATGTAGTTACCGTGTCCATCCATCTGGGAGACGAATTTCGAATTTTACAGACACCACTGTGGCCTTTGTGATAGTTCTCTTAAGTCATTCGTATTCTCATAACTTTATTGGATTCTTTGCATGCCCCTACCGGCCAGTGGCGATGCTGCAGGCCTTCCGAAGGACTGACGCCACTGCTTCGCTCTTTTCATCGGACACCCTATCCACTTCTTGATTCTTTTCCAAATGCCTGCCTTGATCTTTAATTACAATCCTCCGTGGACTTGTCAGAGCCAAGCTCATCCTGCGCCTTACCTTCGTCAGGCCTGCACTCCTGTCCCGGTCTTCCTCACTATTACTCATTTCCCTTGGCACTATCCTGCTGTTCTCAGCTCTGAGTTTACTGCCAGTTAAAGGAGCCTTCGCAGTGGTAGAGCCCTCTGTTACACTCCATCTCTCCTCTGAAATCACACTATAATCCCGTTTGCATACATCATTTTCTACTTTATTATCATAGAAGTATTTCTCTACATAGAAAATACTGGCATGTGGAATTTGCCTAAATAGTATGGATGAAACATGAAACACATATGTTATAATACAGACACATACATTTGGTGAAAATCCCATTGGATAAAGAAGGGAGTTAAGGCGTTCTGCCCAGGCCATTTAAGTCTTGATTTAGTCAGCATCTGCTACATACACTATTATCCTAATTACTAGGCACAAGTATCTTAAGCTAAGACGCCTCTTTAGATTCCAAAGTTAGGGGAACTGACATAGCATGAAAAAGATCTGAAGATCTGCATTTAAAAACTTTTTCTGAAGCCCTCAGATAATAAGCTTAATAAGTCACCTTGAAATACTTTACACATGCTAATCACAGCCACTAAGAATCCCAAAGCAGGGATACCTAGCCTAATGTTGTACAAGAGCTGTAAAATATTTATAGTCTGCAGAGTTCAGTTTACATTATTAATTCACTTTTCTGTCATTTCTCAGGGACTTCTGAAATTCTTGGCCTTTGAAATTTTGGAAAAGAGCTGTTTTGATCCCAGCACACCAACAAAACAAATACTGTTGTAGCCTCCACTTTCAGTGTATTCTGCTAATTGAGCGATTAGCGACCACCCAGGACAGTTATTCACAGATCAAAGAGCTCAGCCACCCACTTTCAACAGCTTTTGAAGTCCTTCCCTTAATACAAAATGGTTCAAGTGAAGGTGTTCCTTTCCCGGGTAGGGAAAGAGCCAGGAGTTACTGCCACTTTATTTCAGCTTTCCAGTGTCTTACAGTCGTAGCCCAGGGATATAACCTTGGGAATGTAAATTAGTTTGGAGAAACCGGTAGGCCACCCACACTGGCTTTGCTGCTGGCTGGCCATGAGACCCTGAAGAAATTTCTTAGCCTCATAATTTATTCAGGCCTCAGTTTTTTCCTCTGGTAAGAGAGAGGGTTGAACTAAGCCAAACTGTACAAGCCTTAGTTGCTGTTATATTCTATATTCTGTGTCTTCCTGGTGCACACACATTCACAATATTTACACAGTGTACATGTGCCTTTATGTGCATACAAAAGAGGTGTGCAGCACTTTAAACAGACTTGATAACTCAGAATTAGATCATGACTCTCACTTTATAGAAATGATTCTTTCCAGAGTGATTCATTATGTGATTCCTTTAAGTCAAAAGTGGGAAATATCTGACCCTAGACAGATTTATGCACTTAACTTATTTTTATTCAGCTAACAGGGTAAATTTTTCATATGCTTGTAATTGCTAAATCACAACATGGCTTTAAAAAATTTAGTGGCAGTACCTAAAAGGGGACAGGGAGAGGCTGATACTTCATTAATTTCTCTGCCTTATTTTGGTTTTATTCTTCTTCCCTTCTTTATCTTTTCCTAGTCAGTACAAATTGGTACAAATATTTGAAACATATGCAATATATAACTTTAACAACTTTTTTTTTCGATTGAAAGTAACATATGCTTATTGTGTAATATTTGGAAAAAATGAGAAAATTGGCAGAAAGAAGAAACAATCACTCAAATTCTAACAAAGGTAATTATTGTTAACTTTTGTTGTATTTTCTACCACCAGCATTTTTCTATTCATTTGTATATAGATTGCGTCATACAACTTTCTGTGGTGCTTTTTAATTTAACACTGCAGCATAAGGGGTTTCTATGTTATTAAAAGTTCTTGGTAAACATAATTTTTTTGGTTATTTAGCATTCTGTCATATAGCTATAGCGTAATTTACTTAACCACCTTCTTACTGTCGGCCATTTAATTACTTCCAACTTTTCACTCTTATAAATGAAACTGCAGTGAACATCTTGGTGTATAAAGCTTTTCTGTCTGTATTTTACATTATTTCCTTAGGATAGATTCCCAGAAATTGAATTTACAGTGTCAAAGGTAGGAACATTTTTAAGGCTCTTGATCTATGGAGCCAAATGGCTTTTCCAAAAAGGGTTTTATCAATTTATACTCCCTGTAGTAATATGTGAGAGTGCCTTCCTCTACCACATCCTTGTCTACTCCTCTTTAAAAACTAAGTAAATAGTCTTTACAATTTGGTAGGTAAAAATTATGCGCTGTTGCTAAGTTAATTTTTATTTCTGTAATTACCAGTGATATTGAACAATTTTCTATGTTTGTTAAGCATTTGTAATTTCTGTTTTGCAAATCTTCTGCTTATATCTGCAGTATATTTTCAATTCCTTGTTTTATATATATATATATGAACATAATTTTGTGTCATCAGTATATAAATCAGATGAATGCACACCTCCCACTTCCTTTAAAAATGTTGTGTTAAGTTGCTTTTTTTGTTGTTCTTTGTTGATCTTTTTTTCCATTGGCTATTGTTTCTCAAAATTGTAGTTTTAAATAGCAAGCTGTCATAATGTGCTTCTGAGTAGATGGCTTTCAGATATCTGAGTTTTATGTATAGCTTTTCAGGCACACATCTACTAAAGTGACATATGCTTCTGTATAATTTTCCATTGATTTCCAGGTAGCTGATGTGGTCTGTAACCTTCTTAAGTGTATGTAATTTGGCATTATTTAATAAGGGTTAAACAAAGAATTTAATGAATGTTCTTTATCTACTATTTTGGTGTATTTCTTCTTTTATATCTGTGGATTACCAAAATCAAAAATAAACATTTTTTTTTCATGTTGCTCCTTTTATCTGACATCACAACTTGAGGATTTTTCTATGTTACTAAAAACTCCTTTGGAAATAGAATTTTTGATGGTCCCTACTACCCTTCCCTCACTCCCAGCATCTGTCTTGCACATTATTCTTCACCAGTACAGGGAAAACAGGGACACACACTTCAGTATGTTGGCCATATGATTAGAAATCAATGTATGTACAGGGCCCATGAATATTTTATAGATAACTGTGGTGAGATAGAGTGCATTAGCTATTTTAAAATATGGCTGCTCAGATGTAATTCAAAAGTTGTTCAAAACAAGTTAATCAAATTTATTTGTACAAAAGCACTTTGCTATGTGCCAAGTGCTAGTCATTGATCAATGTTGATCAAGTCATTTGAATATTGAACAAGTCCACAACCACTTGAACGGTTCTTAAGGGATAGGGGATGTTTTTGGTCAGGCCACAACTCAACTCTGACTGCAGGTTCTTATCCCTGATGACTGTGGCTCTGAGCTTTGAACACACTAATTCCATAAAAGAGTATGTACTTTCAGGATGTCAGACACATCAGTTTGGAGCAAGCTTGAGGATTCACTTCTAGACCTTCAGTAACATTTTATCTTCCTGGGGAGCTAATATGATTCAAATGGGCCAGAGTTGGCTCTTGGGACTCTTGTTTGAAGCTCTGACACTCTTCCAAATTCTCATGTTCCACTAGGTTTTTGAGAGTGTCTTGTATTTACACGCAGAATTATTTTTAAACAAGGTGATGGTCTTTGCCTTGCCTCTGTCACTCCTACAGAACCAAAAGGAATAAGCAAGTTGTGGAAGAGTAGAGAGAACGGGAGTAGAGTAGAGAATATAGTTTCATTTCGGCCTGTTGTACTCTTTTGGCTTATAGTGCCTGGGAATCTTGGGGCTTCACAGGCTCCTGGGTCACTTAGGGGATCTCATTTATTCCATTTCCAACATAGGAGGGACAAATCTAGCCTGTGTGACATTTCATTATGAGAATTTGAAATAGTTTTAAAAATAATATTCTTTATAAAGGGACTAGGACTAGAGAACCATGAGGACATTTTATTGAACTTGACATATAAGCATAAAATACAAATTAGAACTGGGCCATTGGGAGATGGAGCTCCTGATTTCTTTCTTCCGCGATGTTATTACAGCCCCGAATGAAAACCTTTTCTGAGAGTTAATTTAAGGCTCTCATTTTGGTTCTTGGGACAGTTGTGTTTAGCCTATGAAATTTCAATTCAGTTCCTTTCAATGATTATTTATATGTGAATCACTAGGATCGTTTCCTTGGGTTGGACTCTGGTCTCTATTATTTTTAAACTTGAAGATCTTGGGCAGATATGGCTGTCATGAGGAACCAGTGATGTGCCCATGTTGAGTGCTGAGCATGGTGCCCGGTGAAAATAAGTACAAGTGAATATTAGTGATTGTTCATTAGATTGTACACTTCTAAAGGGCAAGGCTTGTTTTACGTTTATATTTTTGACAACTTAGAAGAGTGCCTTGTAGGTTGTAGGCGAATAACTGTTAGATTTGATTTGTTTCTTCAGTACCTTTTCTTGGGTTTGAGCACATCTTTCACTCCTAGCTCTGGTGGTGGTTATAGTGATGAGGGTGGTGGTGGTTCTGGCCGCCTGTGTAAGATACGCGTAATTTACTATTCTGAGGCTAAATAGAGGATTCAAGTTTGCAGGTGCCAGTCTGACACCTTTTACCAGCACCACCGTAAATTTCACTTTAAAAAGCTTTGTAAACTGCATTTTTTTAAAGAAAGGTTGTGTGGCTGCATCCCTCCAGTAGGTGAGAACATTTATATTTAGAATTACTAAGGAGACTGTCTGATTTCATGAAGTTAAGAATAAAATTCCAATTTGGCAGTGAAGTAGTGTGACCCTCATTGCGTTTGTAGCACACCTATTGAAAGGCACTAAGTAATGTCTTGGAATGACCATTACAGGTTTAAATGTAATTCAGTGGAGCCTGTAATTTTCTCTGGGCTTTGAAGCTTAGTGAAGTTACAAGCTGGTCAGGACCTTGAAGGGAGGAGGGGGAGAGCATTGATGCAGGGGGATGCGAGGAAGATGCTCTTCCTTCTTGAATAGAAATCACAGTCCCATTAAAAGAAAAATGCCAGAGTCTTGGCAGAAAACATAGATTTGCATATTCTTCACTTGCATTTGCATATTGAGTTCAAGAGGCTGTATCTTCAAGTCTGTAAAATAAATAGTGTAATCTGCTGCAATTGTGTTCCAATCCAGTATCCTGGGCATTGCACAAATGAAATACATAACACATTTAAAAATCACATTCCAGAAGATGAAAGATGGCAATCAACTAAAGGTGGCTGCACATCAGTGGTACCGATAGGGAGCAGAGACAGTGGGGCTTGGCTAGAGGACAGGATTGAAGAAGTCACTGCCCTCAGGTGTCCTCGCCTGCAGAGGAAGCCTGATTGGATGGATCCTGCACCCACTGGAGTTTGCAGCTTCAGAGACCATGGTGCCCAGGGTACCTCTTCCCTCCCAAAGTGGAAAGTCTGCATGGTGCCCAGAGGGGCGCTGTCTTCTTTTAAATTGTCCCTGGGCTGGGCAGAAGTCACACTGGGTACAGGACATTGGTGAGCAGGGCTCCGGATCTGATAGCCACCGTGCCCTCAGTTTCACTGGCTCTTCCAGTTTGGTGTTAGAAACCTATACTTAACCTGGTTTAGGAGACAGCAATGACATAAAAAGTGATGTGGGGGAAGCATAATCCCATAATATTGACAAGCCCTCCTACAGCACCCTCTCTTCTTAATAAATAAATACACCAAGTAAAAATAGTGTTTGCTGTGTAAATGCTACTTTATGATAGTCCCCTAGCTTCTTTTTCCAACTGCGTTGCTGCCTCTAAGCTTCTCCTAAATAAGCTTCTCCTCCTTGTGCTGCCATTGTGCCCAGGGGATGGTGGTGGTACCAGCCCACCAGTCAGCAGCAGACGGTCAGACGTCAAGACCCGGTTTAGGCTCTGCAATTTACAAATGCCCAATATGGCTCTCAGAAGCTATAGGGTAATCCATAGGAGATTCTGAGTACAGCCGGTCCTGAAGTAGTTTCCTTTCTAGAGGTGATAGTTAGGTGGGCAAACTTCACAGGGTGTTAAAACCAAAGAGATCTGAGAGAAGAGACAGATGGGGCAAGAGGAAATTACGGGAGGGGAGTAGTGATATGCAGATAATAAGGAGTGGCAGAATATCCAGGAAAGACTGGGAAAACACCCATTCCTCATCAGTGTTGAAATATTTTCTTTAATGTTTAAAGTGCTTAGTTCATGAAGATTTGACTGTAAGAAGTCCTGGGATCTTAACCGCAGACACAGGGGAAGGCGAGGGATGAAGACAGTGGGTGAGATCAGGGAAGGCAGGACTGATTCAGCAGTCGAGATAGCTTCAAAAAGATGGGTGGAGGATGCACCAGATGATAGGATCTGAAGAGACACAAGGAACTCAGGGCCTTTCTGGGAATCTGCAGGGCTTTTGTTCACTTAGAAGGAAGAAATACAAGAGTCAAGCAGAAGGTCAGGGATCTGCTTGGCGAGCTGGAGTTCAAGGCAATGCTCCAGCTGTAGTAGGGGATTGCAGAGCCATCAGGGAAGCTGGCTGTATAGTCAGGGTCAGCCTGGCAGGGGCTGCTGGTCAGCAGCAGGGTCTCAATTCCTCTCAGGCACAGTGAAGACAGAGTTAAGGTAGACCATTTCAGTCCCCACTGCCCGGAGTGTCAGACTCTTGCCTTGATCAGGCTTTGCTGAGAAGCCTAGAAAAGATGAAGTATGCTAATCAGCATGGCTGAAGAATGACCGACCGGTGGGGAGCTTTGCTCCCCTGATTGTACATCATTGTACCCGTTGCCAGTGGGTATATTAGCTGCTGGGCTCATGAAAGGAAGTGGGAAATGCACTTCCTTTCGGCTCTTGAATGACAGCCAGGTGTATGCCCATTTCACCCGTGCAAACATCCATCCTTGGTGCCATTCCATAAGCCCTACGAGGCTGAGCACACAAGCAGTTTCGAAAAATAAGGGTTTGGCGTGGTCTTGGGGAGCGGAAACACCTTACTGCTGTTCACATTCTGATTTCACGCGCCAGCCTCTCCCTTCAGTTTCAGCGAAGTCACTTAACCTCTGGCTCTTGGTGTGGCCATTTACAAACTGGGTGTTTAATACATGCAAACCTTGCAGAGGTTTTGTGGAAATTAATTAGGTAAAGGTTAGAAAGTGGTTA
This sequence comes from Prionailurus viverrinus, assembly GCF_022837055.1. Taxonomy (NCBI): domain Eukaryota; kingdom Metazoa; phylum Chordata; class Mammalia; order Carnivora; family Felidae; genus Prionailurus; species Prionailurus viverrinus. Next base: position 44,607,689 of record NC_062567.1, on the reverse strand, counting down.
GAAGATGGAGCTCTGACGTGATCAAGTCAGGTAATTATATTGCGCTTACCTAAAATCCCCTCGGCAGACTCAGATAGAAAAGCTTCTTCATGCCCTATCCCAAGCTAATAGGTGGTGAACTTGTTTTCTTTGCCTGAGATGTTATGTACATCGGTTTGGGGGTTAAATGCAGCTGTCTCCTTTTGTATTCATTCCACTCATTCTGTCTTCCTCTTTCATTTCTTTGCCTTCTCTTTCCGATGCCGGTTCAATTATTTCATTGTTTGCTCACCTGACTTGCAATTAGGACAAGGGAGCCAGCAGGCTTGTATAGGCAGATGAAGGTCCTTGTTAGTCCTGGGACCAAGTCCACAGCCACTTACACAGAGCCGGTGTCCCCATACACCTGAGGACGTGACATGGTTTCCTTTCCATCTCAGAGGGAGGGTGCTGTATAAATGCAATCCTTGGCTACAAAACAGGCTTCGGAAGGAAATACCTGGGAGCTTATTGGCCCAGAGAAGTACTTATTGGCACTTACCTCTTCACAACTGCTCCAAAGAAATAAAATATATGAGATTCACAAACTCTCAGTCTTCATTACTCACTTTGCATAATTATTACTTGTCCTGGATGAGTGGGTAAGTGTAAGTAAGACTGCAGCAAATCCCCAAAGTATTCTGAAAGCAGGTCGCTTTGACTAAGAATTGAATTATTCTTTTAGGAGTTTTGATTTCTTTTTCTTTTATTTTTTTCCACTTCCATTCATGCTGTCTTTTGCTGATCTTTTTTGTAAGAGTTCTCTTGAATTCTGTGCCTTATCCCTCTGCCTTATGTATAGTGTTATGTATCAGTTTTATATTAATTTTTTTTGAATTTAATTTCAGGGACAGAGCAAGCATGGCTTTTTTGTTTTCCACGAGGATTTCTCTATACTCACTTAATTATGAAGGCGTTTCAAAACATCAGTGATGGTTTACTTTATAAAACTTCACTGAGTTGAATATACACTCATAACGTAAGTTCTTGTCTGTGTAAATGTTCCCTGTTAATAAAGTTTTTAAGAAGTCGCTTTTGTTATTAAAATTTTTCTAATCTATTTTCTTTATCCGTGCTTTTGTTTTGTCTGTATCACTGAAGGTTTCTTCAAAAGCATTTCAGCTTACTTTTGTAATTATTTTCTTGCTTGAAATGTAATTGGTTTTCTGTGCTGGCATTTGAGAGCCTGTATAGCGTAGTGATTAAGTGCAGGGATGCTAGAAATAACTATGTAACCTGGGGTTACTTAACTTTAAACCGTATCACTCGGGGCGCCTGGGTGGCGCAGTCGGTTAAGCGTCCGACTTCAGCCAGGTCACGATCTCACGGTCTGTGAGTTCGAGCCCCGCGTCAGGCTCTGGGCTGATGGCTCGGAGCCTGGAGCCTGTTTCCGATTCTGTGTCTCCCTCTCTCTGTGCCCCTCCCCCGTTCAAGCTCTGTCTCTCTCTGTCCCAAAAATAAATTTAAAAAAACGTTGAAAAAAAAAATTAAAAAAAAAATAAACCGTATCACTAAAAGTGTAACTAAAAGGGGCGCCTGGGTGGTTTAGTGTGTTAAGCATCTGACTCTTGATTTCGGCTAAGGTCATGATCTTGCAGTTTATGAAATTAAGCCCAGTGTCGGCTTCTGCACTGACAGCAAGGGCCCTGCTTGAGATTCTCTCTCTCCCTGTCTCTCTGCCCCTGTCCCCACTCGTGCTCTAATTCTCTCTCTCAAAATGAGTAAACATTTAAATAAATGAAATAAAAGTGTAACTAAAAAAATGTATAACTTAAAAGTTATACTTTTGTATACCTCAGTTTATTCATCTGTTAAATGGGGCTAAAGTTGTGTGTGCCTCATTGGGTTGTGTGAAGATTAAGTGAATTAGTACATATAAAGCGCTGAGAGTGTGGTTATCACACAGTCAGTGCTATGTACACGTTTAGGAGTGAGGATTTCTTTTGTGCACCTCTGTTACGGTACCAGCGTTCCCTACATTATTTGGTTGAGAAGCACTGAGGCCTCTGGAACTGGCTTGGGTTGAGGAAGTTTATTACAGGGCAAGGATTAACCGGCCTCCAGTGGACCCTGGGGTTGGGGGTGAGTATTGGACCCCTGGCGGAACCCAGGCAGCTACTTTTGCCTATCTCCTTCCCTGCCGCTGGCTGGAAGAACTGTTGATGTCTTGTCTCTGCCTCTCTGTGCCAATCTGCTGTTTCTCTTTGCCTCCTGGCCCTTCCTGCATGCTCGTCAGCACTCCAGCTCAGACTCAGCCACTCCAAGCGGTACCTCAGCCTGCGGTCTGTTCAGCAGCACAAGTCCGTTGCCCACAGCTAACTTACGCAGCTCTTCTGAGTTCACATTACAGTTTTCCTAAAACCTTGGTCAGGGACCCGGCCCTAGCTCAGCGAGCTGGGGCCCGCAGGACGACGTGGAAGTGTGGGAGCAGACAATAACGTTGTGCTTCTCCCGAGGCAGTGTCTCACCTGAACCTCTCCGTGGCTTTTCAAAGCAGAATTCATCATGAGATGAACTGATTTGGTAAGAGTTCTGCCTCAGATGAACTCATCTGGTCCGTTGCAGTCCACTATACCACGTGGATCGCGGCCAGAGTTTGAGAAACACTGCTCTCCGAGCCTTGCGGGTAGCGGTGGATTGGCTTGGGGAACGATTGGTTTCTCCGCACTCCTCCGTTCAGGGCGTCTCTGTCTGTGGTGCACAGCAGTGTCACTCAGGGCACTTGTGAAAGATGCATATCTTCACATTTTATCTGCAGAGATTCGGCACCACCTTTTCTGGGGTTCAGCCTGCCTACCTGCAGATTTCACCCAGTGCTCAAGTGCTTCTGAGGCAAGTTGCTTGCACACCATGTGTAGACAAACATGGCATTAGGTGGGAGTTCTCTAATAAATGATATACTTTGCTCCCACTTTTCTTCCCTCTGTGCATGAACGCTCTGTCTTATGAGCAAACTGTATTTCAAAAATCAGCTTCTGAGACCCTTGCTTAAACCGAAGAACCCCATCTCTTTTAGGAAGGTTGGTAGCCAACATAAAAAAGCCCAGTTAAGCTTTCCTTTAGATTTTGTTACTAGCACTTCCCAGACCCCATAACCGGTGTGAATGATGTGGGGAATCACAGGCTGGGGGTGGTGACAGGGCCCTTACCTAGGCATTGAAGCATTTATGTGGAGAGTGAAGTAGACAGGAAGGAAGAAAGAGTGAAAATTCTCATATTAATGGGGAGAAAAAGTTAGTTTTGGGGTTTCTGACCACACCCTCGTGTAGTCAGAAAGATCTCTTAAGGACATGTGTATGTATTTTCAATTTCGAGAGACTTCGTGTACTTAAATCGTTTTTTTTGTTTGTTTGTTTTTTGGTTTTTGGTTTTTGGTTTTGGCCCTGACTACTCTTTTTCTGTGGTTTAGCATTTATCTTTCATTGTCTACCAGATTTTCTACAACTCGGTAGTGCTGACACTTGGAAATTATTTCCACAATTGTCTCCCATCACTGACTTCCTCCCAAATGTTGGTGTAGAGGGCAATTTTAATACAATTTTAGACTCCCACTTTCTCTGCCTCTTACTGTGTTTTACTCTCCATCAATTTCAGATCTATTATCTCCTCTCCAGCAATTTTTTTTTTATGGCCTGATTATTTCCTAGTGAAGAGCTGTAACCTCCATAGGGAGCTGCTTACTTTTTGTTATCCCTCAGTCAATCTCATAGACGCTAACCAAAGTAACCTGCTACAGGTGCTCTTTTCTCTGAAGTCTCTATGATCAACCAAGGTCATAGAAGGAATCTTGAGTCAAAGGTGGAAAAAATATTTTCAGCAAAGGAAACCACCACCACCAACAAACTGTAAAACCAATTGTAGGTATGTATTCACAACTAAAAGATTTCCTCAAACTAGAAATAGAAGGGAACTTAGTTAACCTGAAAAAAGACATCCATGAAAACCCTATAAGTAGTATCCTACTTAATTCTGGAAGACTGAATGCTTCACCTCTAAGATTAGGAGCAGGACAAGATGTTCCCTGTGCCATTCCTGTGAAAAATTGTATTGGAAGTCCTAGCCAGTGTAATAAAACTAGAAATAGAAGCGAAGGGAAAAAAATACAACTCTTTATTTGTGATCATTTATGTAGAAAATAGCGAAGAATATACCAAAAACCTACCAAAATGAGTAGGAAGTTTGCGAGGTAACAGGATACAAGGTCAATGAACAAAAATTAATTATACTTATATATACTATCAGAGAACAATTAGGCATTGAAATTTAAAAAATAAGTTTATGATATCATAAATATATTTGTATATTCTTACACAAATAGTGAATCATTCATTGTTTTACACCTAAAACTAATATGAAGTTATATGTCAGTTATACCTTTGGAAAAAAAAAAAAGGAAAAGAAATACCCAGTATCTTTTGGTTACTCTTCCTATAGTAAATCTTTTCCAATCCAAAAAAAAGGAGAGATTTTTAGGGATGAATTTTATAAAATATCTGGCTCAATATTTAGATGTCAGTTCTCAAATTTTGATATAGACTCAATGCAAGCTCAATAAAAACCCCAGCAAGCTTTTTTGTAGAAATTGACAGCTGATTCTAATTGTTTGTTTTTTTAAGTTTATTTATTTACTTTGAGAGAGAAAGAGAGCACAAGTGGAGGAGGGGCAGAGAAAGAGGAAGAGAGAGAGAGAGTCCCAAGCAGGCTCTGAGCTGTCAGTGCAGAGTGCACTGTGGGGCTTGATCTCATGAACTGCGAGATCATGACCTGAGCCAAATTCAAGAGTCTCACTATTAACCGACTGAGCCACCCAGGCTCCCCTTGACAGCTGATTCTAATATTTATACTGAAAAACAAAACAAAAACATTTGAGTGAAAGAACAACGTTGGAGAGCATACATCGTCTGATTATGAGAGTTACTGTAAAGCAACAGTAATGAAGGTAATGTGATAATGTCATAAGAATAGACATAAAGGGGGCGCCTGGGTGGCTCAGTCGGTTAAGCGTCGGTTAAGCTCAGGTCACGATCTCGCGGTCCGCGAGTTCGAGCCCCGCGTCGGGTTCTGGGCTGATGGCTCAGAGCCTGGAGCCTGCTTCCGATTCTGTGTCTCCCTCTCTCTCTGCCCCTCCCCCGTTCATGCTGTGTCTCTCTCTGTCTCAAAAATAAATAAAATGTTAAAAAAAAATTAAAAAAAAAAAAGAATAGACATAAAGATCAGTCAGGCAGAAGAGAGTTCCAAGGTGGACCCACACATATATACTTTATTTATTTTTGACAAGAAAAGAGGACGTTATGCTATGTTAAAAATTAACTTAAAATGTATCATAGAATTATAACTGTAAAGATATGAAACTAAAAAACTTTTAGAAGAAAACAGGAGAAAAATTTTTGTGTCTTTGGTTTAGGCAAAGATTACCTAGGCATACAAAGAGCATGACCATAAAAGAAAAAAAAAACTGATAAATTGGGTTTCATTTATAATAAAAACTTCGGTTCTTTGAAAAGCATTGTTAAGGAAATGATAAGATAAGCCACAGAGTGGGAGAACATATGTACAAAATACATACATGAATTTCATGTGTCTAAAATATATAAAGAACCCTTAGAACCCAACAGTAAGACAAACAACCCAATTAAAAAGTGGGCAGAAGACACTTTACCATAATAGAGATACAGAGGGTGAATAAGCACTTGAAAAGATCCTGAACATTATTAGCTGACAGGAGATTCATATCAAAACCACAATGAGAGGGGCGCCTGGGTGGCGCAGTCGGTTAAGCGTCCGACTTCAGCCAGGTCACGATCTCGCGGTCCGTGAGTTCGAGCCCCGCGTCAGGCTCTGGGCTGATGGCTCGGAGCCTGGAGCCTGTTTCCGATTCTGTGTCTCCCTCTCTCTGTGCCCCTCCCCCGTTCATGCTCTGTCTCTCTCTGTCCCAAAAATAAATAAACGTTGAAAAAAAAAAAACCCACAATGAGAGGGGCACCCGGGTGGCATGGTTGGTTAAGTGTTGGACTCTTGATCTCGGCTCAGGTCATGATCTCACAGTTCATGGGATCAAGCCCTGTGCTGGGCTCTGTGCTAATAGTGTAGAACCTGCTTGGGCTTCTCTCTCTTCCTCTCTCTCTGCTTCTCTCTCTCTCTCTCTCTCTCTCTCTCTCTCTCTCAAAATAAATAAACTTAAAAAAATGAAAACCACTATGAGATACCACTAACCATTTAGTAGAATGGCTAAAGTTTGAACAAAAGTAATAGGGAAAGAAGGAAAGAAGAAAGGAAGAAAAAAGGAAAACGAAAGGAAGGAAAGGAAAGAAAAAAGCCGTAAGACCAAGTGTTGGTAAGAATATGGAAGAACTGCTGGCGGTATAGCCACTTTGGAAAAGTCTGGCAATTTGAAGGTTAAAATTACTTTCACCTTATAACCCAGCAGTCTCATTCCCAGGTACCCTCTTAAGAAAAAGGACAACATAGGTTTCCAATAAGAACTACATGCGAATGCTATAGCAGCTCTATTCATAAGCATCAAAAGTGGAGACACCCTCAATGTCCATCAACAGTGAATGGATAGATGTATTGTGCTACATCCATACAAAGGAATATCACTTGTCAATTAAAAGGACAAAATGCTGATACATGTAACAGTATCGATGAAACTCAAAAGCCGTTATTTCAAGTGAAGGCAGTCAGATTAAAAAGGCTGCCTAGAGTCTGGTTCCATGTACAGTATATTCTAGAAAAGACAAAATTATGGGGACAGCAATTAGATTAGTGGTTGCCAGGCTTGGAAAAGGGCAGGAGGGATTAATTACAAGGGGTTCAGGGAACTTTTGGGGTGATGGTGATACTCTATACCTTGACTATGGTGGTGGTTATATACTGCATATGATTGTCAGAACTTAAAGAACTGTACACGTGGAGGGAAAATTTTAATGTGTGCAACTCATACCTCAGTATAATTGACCAAAAAAGTTTTATGTTTAGTTGCAATTTACATGCTGGTGTGCGCATGAATGAATAATTTATTTATCCGTACCGTTTAGTAATAACAAACCTGTACATTTGCATAGTACCTTTCAATTTGTAAGCTACGTTCATACCTGTTTTCTCTTGTAAGTCCCACAAGAAATAGGCATTGTTCACATTTGGGAGATGAGGTACTTCTCTGAGGTTCAGTGAGGCTAAGTGATGTGCTTAAGGTCACATAGGAAGTCTTTTTTAAACCCAGGGCTTTTTCCACTATTTGTCAATGCCACTTTTAAAAAAATAGATCGTATTTGCCAATTTTGAAAAAAAAAATGTTTTTCTGGCTTACTTGGCTGCCCTTTCTTCTCCTGCATTAGCTAGGAATTACTGCTTTGGTGCCTTATACTTATTCTCTGGTTCATACTAATTCTAAGGAGCCTCCTCATGCTTCGATCAGCCCCCTCCCTTATCTCACACATCCTCTGCCAGAGCTTGTCCATTTTTTCTGAAATAGAGGTCTCCTGAGAAAATGCTCTTGATAAGCGCAGGGCCATCTCGTGGCACCCACCGTGTCCCCTTCCTCCTGGCAAATGTGACAGATACTATTTGCGTTGTAGGTAGCTAGTTGATCTCTGCATTCTTTCTTCATCTGTCTCCTAGAGAAATTTGTGTAAGAAAGAGCCATGTTGACTCTGGACGAGGAGACAGATGGAAATTCGGAGAATTGGTGTGGGAATGAACAATCCCGCGGCTGGTGGAAGAAGGAGTGAATTTCAAGGCATGAATGATTAATTAGGTGCAGGGGTAAAGGCTTAGAAGCTCCTTTCATTAAACTCTGTGGAGCCCAGACTGGATCAGTTATGTTCTGTCGGACTACACCGCTACCTAAGTAGATTCTGAAGGGAAGAGGAGAACGGGAAGGAAGATGTCAGGCTTTAAAGAGAGAAAAATGTCGTTTAGCGAGCAGAAGAAAGTGACTCGGATGGGGACGCTTTGTTGTGGAGTGCGAGAATAAGCCAGAGGAAAAGATGGTTGTATGAAAACATTAGGGCGTCGCATCAGGTGATGAAGAAGGAATTTGGTGCTAAAATAGAGGGTTTGACTTAGACCTGACTATAAATTCGGCAAAAGAAAAGGACAAGGGCACATGAAGAGGTGTGGAAACGTTGCAGACATGTTAACCTTGAAGTGAAGCCAGTTAACTAAACAGACGGAATAAAGGTAAAAGTAGGCCTTTACAGTTTATGAATGATTAAGATTTGAGTCACGGGCTTGGTTGCGGGAAGGCAAAGCGGAGGGGTCGTGGTTAAATTCGGGGCGGAGGTGAAGCCACCTCAAACGGGGTGGGTGAAAGTGTGAGGACGCTCACAAAGAACTCCAGAGAAGGAAATGGTAAGAACAAGAGAAGACACTTTGAGAAGCAAGGCGAGGAATGAAATGAAAAGGATGGAGTAGGCAGGACAGAGTGAACGAAGAGGGGATACCCTTTCGCTCCTTCGCACGCATACCCGCGGGCACGCACGCACACACCACGCACGCGTGCCCTTACTCATCTGCCAGCGTGAGGCAAGAGAGAATTTGAGACCCGAGCACAGGCTGCCCGAGGATGAAGGGTTTCAGGGAGAGTCTCACCGAGGCTGAATGCGCAAGTGACAGGAACGAGCGGAGGAGCTGGGGGAGTGGACTTGGGATGGAGGTGACAGGGGAAAGAGAAGTCTCTGGGTACGAGGACAGATGCAGGGCCGCCGTATTTAGCTTCGTGGTACCGCAAGGGAAGAGCTCCTGTTGAGAAGAACGTTTCCGCGAGCCCCCTTTCAATCAAACACACTTCAGTGACTGCTGTTTCATAAGCACTTTGGTTTCTTAATCATTATAAAATTGGGGTCTTAACTTCTGACAGTGACAGCTATTATCCAGAGGCAGACCAGGAATTTCCGTGTTGTAATGAGCCAGCCTCGTTGATTTCCCAAGCAGCTCGCAGGCAGCTGCGGTTTCATTCACCTTGGAAGTTGAGAATGAACTGGATGTAGCGATGGGGGTCTGTTTCTGCCCCCCCCCCCCCCCCGTTCTCTTATCTCCTCTGGTTGCCTCTCCAGCTGTGAATCCAAGCACCTTAGCTGAGCACCCACATTCCTCTGCGTATCTGTTCAGCTTTAGCTCACGACTCCCCTTTCCATGAACGCTAGCTGCTGGCCAGGCCACACGGCTTCCCGTCCCCCAGAAGCTCTGTGCCTCACTGCTTCCCCGCCTCACTCCTGTGCCTCCGCTCAAGCCCGCGTCCTCACCTTACATACCCTCAGAGCTGCTGCTAGATGAACTTGTCCTCAGTGCCCAAGCCCAGGCCGTCTGTCCCTGCTCACCTCCAAGCCCTGTGACGGTCCAGTGTTGGGGTGCTGAGTGTGTCTTGTCTCTGTGCCCGAGCGGATAGTCCTTGTGGGCAGACGCCAGGTCTAGACTCCCTGGGACACTTCACTGTGATTCACACCTTGGGCCTCAGTAAGGATTTGTTGATTCATTGGATTAAAAAAAAAAAAAAAAATTTAACGTTTATTTTTCTCTGAGAGAAAGAGACGGAACGTGAGCAGGAGAGAGACAGAGAGAGAGGGAGACACAGAATCGGAAACAGACTCCAGGCTCTGAGCTGTCAGCACAGAGCCCAGCGTGGGGCCCGAACTCAGGAGCGGTGAGATCATAACCTGAGCTGAAGCCAGACGCTTAACCGACTGAGCCACCCAGGTGCCCCGATTCATTGGATGTTCGAGGGGAAAGGGGTAGGAGCTCTAGTGTGAAGTGTAAGTTAAGATTTTGCTTTCAAATTCTATTTTTTTCCACTTTTATCGAGACGTGATTGACTCGAAGGTATGTAGCATAAGGACCAGACTTACATATGTTGTGCAATGATTACCACATAAGTTTCCCTAACATCCATCATCTCATGTATCAAACTCTAGTTTAAAATTGGAAAGTCACAGATACCCTGAGTGCATCCCTTGTATCTGGATGTACAGATCTCTGCCCGTGGATTCTGGCACAGCTTGTAACCGAGTTGAGTCAGAGAGGAGCTTCATTTGGCCTCAGTTGGGCTGGGGAAGGAGTGTGGACTGTGCCAGCTGTCCCTGCCCTGTAGTTTCTGTGGCGATGGCGGACACGGTAATTCAGGCCTGATGTACATGCTGCTCCAACAGTGTGAAAATGCTGGATTCAGAGAGAGTGGCTAATTGCTTTTTTTTTTTTTTAATGTTTATTTATTTGGAGAGGGGGGAGGGGCAGAGAGAGAGAAGGAGAGAGAATCCCAAGCAGGCTCCACACTGTCAGCGCAGAGCCCAGCGCGGGGCTCAGTCTCTTGAATCTCGAGATCATGACCTGAGCCACGATCAAGAGTCGTACGCTTGACTGACGGAGCCACCCAGGTGCCCCTATTTACTTTTTAAAAACAATATAAAATTTGAAGCGTGACCAAACTGCAACTATATTATTATTACAGCAAGGACTCACAAATATTTTTTTTTGTTCTTTTTCACTATTTCAATTTCTGCATATTAAGGAAAAGTTGCAAAGTTAACTGTCATGTATTTACTTGAAATATCACCTTTGTGTTTTCTTGTGTGGCTGTATTTCTTTGTTTATACTTTGGCCCATAATTTGTCAGTGAAAATTAATGCGAAAATCTGATTTTTTTCCTGAAGCAGAGTCTAGCCGAATCAAAGAGAAAATAAAAAAAAAATAAGGAAGTAAGGGCTTCATTAACCAGTTTGTTTCTTCAGTCGTGTGAAGTCCCATTTAATGACCACATTTTCTTTCATGAAAATGCTCTGCCTTTCTCTGGATTGTACTTTGTAGTCATTCTGATAATTGCTTGGTATGTTTTTCTGATTCCCGATGTTTTTTTTATATTCCTCATTTTCAAAATGTTGGCTTCTGAAGGCCGTTCTCTTGAAACAGTCTACAGATGTTTACGCATTCTTTGCAGAGGGCTAGGCACTCGGAAAGCGTTGCTGCTTATTAAGCTGGTAACCAGGACCTGAGGATAAGCAGGAAGTTTTACCAGGAGAGGCTGTACTTTATGTAGTGGTGGGTGGTGGTAGGATTCAGGTCCTGCTTTTGCCATTTTGAAACTAAGAGAGGCTCCCAGGCATTTTTGTGGAATGCGGGAAGAATCTGTATTATTTATGGCTAGAGCAGGCAACAGATGATAGCCTGAATCGGTTTAATTTGAAGAGAGTTTAGAAGAAGGACCGTTTACCAAGGTGTGGGCAGTGCCCAGAAACTACAAGAAGTAGTAAAGTGTCTTGGAGCCAGAAGCAACTTGGTATAGTTAGCAATACCTGTAGTCCTGAAGGAGGAAAGTGGGGGCAGTTCCTGGAATCTGGAGGGGGTGCTGTGTGGAGAGAGCCATGTAGAAAGGGTCATTTGATGGAAAAGCTGTGACCTTTAGTCAAGTGATACAGCCAGTCCGCAGTGGATCCCTCGGGAGGGAAGCCCTAGAATTGGTCTTCTTGTTTCCCCTGAGCTCCTGCTTGTGCTGTCTGTTGGTCAAACCCAACTGGAAGCCAGAGGACTAGGAAGCCCATTGATGTGCTCCAAACGGGTCTGTCCCCCCAGGACTCAAAGCAGAGAAGAGTAGAGCATTGATCTTGAGGAGGAAATGGAAGATGGAGGGATTCTCAGATTTTTAAAGCTAAAAGAGACTTTGAGAACAACCAGTCCATTTTCTTTGATAAAGAAAGAGAGGTTGAATAATTCTAAGTCACATGGCTTGTTGGCGGCAGAATCGTTTTTAAGGCGAGATTTCCTGATCCTCAGTTCTCTGTCCCTATACTACACCATTCTTGCACCATGATTTGAGAGGAGGGGGGAGAGAGGAGGAAGGGCAAGTGAAATTAGAGTTATGTTTCCACTTACGATTAATTCTCTGAATAGATGCTCCCTTCCACATGTAACATCAGAGGGATTTAAATGAGTTCAGAATTCAGTTATGATTGGTCGTGCGCTTAACAAATGTGTGTATTGATGGCAATAATAAAAAATGGCATTTTATATTAAGGAATATATGACTGCGTTGAGAGTTGGCTTAATAACTGGCCAGCTCAAATGGCATAGCTGTTGTTCCCTATTGATTCTGGCCTTGCTGCTGTGCTCTCTTTGAAGTCTTTTATGGCCTCAGCGTCTTGGTTTAACCTAGGCTCGGAGTGAATGCTGAATCATGTGTGGATGCCAGGCTTCATCAGCAGAACCATCTTAGAACTCAGAGACCAAGGGTTAGAGGGCAATTTGTACACACATATATATAAATCACTCGTGTAGGCGTTGATTCACATAGGTATGTACACGTGCATATAAACACTCGGATACATAAGCAGTTATCAGCTAGCAACATCGACCTAGGAATGATCCCTATATAATATGAAAAAATTAGAAATGATATTGGTGTTTACAGTATTTTCCTTCATGTTATAACCTTTAGGGAGTGAAAGACCTAGAACAGTGCCTTCGTTTATGTGTCAATGTTGATGGAGAGGGGCAACTCATTATTGGTATTCTTAGGTACTTATGCATTGGTTCATTCATGGATCGTCATCAGTAAGTGTTTAGTGAGCACCTGCCATATGCCGGGCACTCTGCTAAGTACTGGAGACAGATAAGGAAGGTAGATGTAATCCTCGCTCTCACTTAGTTAGGGTCTGCAAGAAAAGTATCTTAAGCGCCAAAGTAGGGAGAGTTGGGTTCGCCTCTCCTATACTCCATGTAGGGAAAATCACTGTTAGTGAGTGAAAATATGGATTCCAAGGATAATAAATTGCTATTTTGCTGTAGTTGAAGTCGTCATATTACTTTGCACAAAATTTGGTGACTGATGAGAAGGGGGAGTAGTGCTACCTGGCTCTAGAATTTAAAGTCCATTTAAAATATTGTTTATATTGGATATTGGGTTATTTCTTATAGACTAGCTTTTTAAAAAACACTTTTAATAATATTATTTGACTTCCTAATTGAATATACAGTAAAATTCACTTTTTTGGGGGGGGGGGATATACAGGCCTGTGATTTTTAAAACGCTTAAGTTTGGATTCACCAGCACCATTAGGATACGTCCTCAGAACTCCCTCTTGCTGCCTTTTTGTAGCCACACCCTCCCCAAACCCTAATATGTGTGACATATGGCAACCATTGATACATTCTCCACTGATGCAGTTTTACGTTTTTGAGTATGTTATATACATGGAATTATGCCATATGCAAGATTTTAAAACTGACTCTGTTCATTCACCATTTTGCGTTTGAGATTCACCCATGTTATGTGCACCACCAGCCCTCTTTATTATTGGGTATAGTCCTGTTATTATCATTCATGTTTGATGTATTAATCCATTGAAACATATGTACATGGTTTCTAGCTTTTGGCAATTGTGAAAATATGCTCTGTAAACAGTTGCGTGCAGTGTTTTATATAGCAGAATTTTCAAGTTAGGTAAATACTTTGGAGTGCCAGTGCTAGGTCTATGGTAAACTTGTTAAACATAATGCAAATCCTAGAAACAGTTTTCTGAAATGTGTACACCATTTTCATAACCACCAGAAATGTACGAGATTCCCACAGAATTTATGCATCCTTGCCAGCACTTGATATATGAGATGTGTGCGTGTGTGTGTGTGTGTGTGTGTGTGTAGATTCACACATACATATACATATATATGTAATATATCTGAGAGAGAGAAAGAGCCCTTCTCATAAGTGTGGAGAGGTTAGCTAACTTTTGAAAACAACGCATTTCTAAGGTCAGTAAAAATTGTACTAAAGCTGGAGAGAGCGGTGGAAAAGGAGTCTTTGACTCTTTACTAAGTAATTCGAGGCAAAAGAAATTCCTTATCTCCATCTGAACAGAGTATATTCACATTCAATGAATAAATACTAGGTACCCGCTATTTGCTAGATGCTTTTAAGTAGATTGTTTAATATTCCCAACAACTCTGTGAGGTAAGGAATATCATCCCCATTTTATAATGAAGAAAATGAAGTCTGGATAATTTAAGTTATTGCCCCCATCCCCACAAGATGTCAGATCCAAATTTCAATTCTAGATCTTTTTGATTTCTAGATCTTTTTCCCTGCACTATTTCAGTATCATTTCGTTAGCTGTTATTATACCAAAATTCATATTTATGGGATCCAAAGGACAGTCTTAGAAAATTCTAAAGCATATGCAATTAGATTTTAACAGTAAGAGAGAACATATTCTTATAGCACTGCCCTTAAAAAGTCAAGAAGAATAATAAGAATTAAGTGCAGTTCTGTGAAGAACTAGAAACGAACTCTACACGCATAGTGTCACTTAAAGCAAAGTTCCATGGGATTGTTAACACATTTCTGTGGATGTAAATTTCAGTGGCAAGCATCACTAGCTTGCTTTCTTTACTGCACCCTAACACCCTTCTAACTAATATTTTGTTATTTTGCAATTTCAGTGTATCATTTCCTCCTGATCTCAGGCAGAATAAGGGGGGGCTTCTGTGGTGCACAGGGTCTGCTCTATTATAGCTCCTGTCACATCGTGCCGTAATCTCCTGTCTTTTTGTCTGTCTTGGCCGCTATACTATAGGCTCCTTGGAGATTGGACCACATTCAGTGTTGGATCTCATCTCCAAGCACATTACCTGGCACCTAGAAAACATTCAGTAAACACTTGTCGGATAAGTCAGTCTCCACAGTAATCCTGTGAAAGTAGTTACTATCTCACGTTTTACAGATGAGGGGGATGGGGGCCGGCGAGGTAAAGAAAACTGATCCAGGACTGCACAGCAAGTTAAGAGTACATGTAAAACATGTGTTCTCAACTCCGTAGCTTTCCTCTGTCCAGCACAACACAGCACGACTCTTGTGGTTAGTGGCACTGGGGTTTAAGCGGCACGGGGTTTTTTTGAGGGTGGCTTGGAATATCGTTAGGCAGCAGAGCAGGTTGTCTTGGGGGACTTGGAAAGGGCCTTTTCAACACCTGAATTGTAGATTGATCTTAGCATAGGTTGTTTATCTGCATCTGAGAACACCAGTGTCTTCCCGGTAAATGTCTACGGGTCTCGTGGCCCCTGCCCCATCCCTGGCTCGCGGTTGTCCTCCCGACATCTTCCTTTGACCTCCTTTCCCCGTTGAGATCTTCTGGCAGCCTTGTTCCTGTGCTTCTCTTTTTATCATCCATCACCCGTTTTCACTGCTCACCCCCCCCCCCTTTATAGTCAGTGACAAGCCAATAATTTTTATTAACACTCGAAAATGATATTTTGCTGTTAAACCAATACACGCAATTGCCCTAATCTGCTGCCCAATGGTAGTAATCAGAATCAGGTTTCAAAAGGTTTGGATTTCAGCAGGGCTGCCCACACTGTCCTTAGAGGCCTATAAATTAATTATAATTAAGAACCATGTGCAGATGTTAGATGAGAAACTTTGAACAATTTTGGTGTCCGCTCTTGCAGAATATTAAAGGGAAAAACTCCATGAGTGACTGTTGCTGGTGAGAGTACAGATAGTCATCTACATTTGTATTACAAATTTCTATTAAAACGCACACATAGAAAGTGATTTATAATCCTTTATTAGTTATCTCTACAACCCTTGTGTTTAGAACTTGGGTGACAGTAGAAGTGATCCTTCTGCCTTTGTACATAAAGCAGGAAAAGACCTGCTGAGGATAGAAAAGCCTAGATGGGGCCACTGGAAGTGTTGTAGAACAAGGAAGGAGCTCAGGTGGTAGGTCTGCTTAGACCAAATAAGAACAAAAACGCTTTTATTCACTAGACGTCCTAGGAAATAAAATTTTGCTGCCGAGGAATTCAAAGCCACATTTGCCCTTTGCAGTGATAAGGGTATTTTCTCGTAGGGGTCAAAGGGACTGGTAGTCTTTGGAAGGGCATTCTTGGCTGCACTATGTAGGAGGACTTGATGGTTCATCTGCTGGGTCAAGGGTTTACCTGTGTCTTTTCCCTCTCCCATCTGTCCTGCTCTTCTCTGATCAAACACTTTCCCAGAAGCAATTTAACTAAGGTTCTGTTTTCTTTGATTTTCTATATTTGTTGTGGCTATGGTATGTTGGAATGGATTTGGGGTTGGTTCCGCACAGGAGTGTATTTAGATAAGTAAATACCCTAACAGGACCAGGAAACACTGTTTATTGCCATGATGGTCACTACATTAAAAACGGATTCAGTGTGCTTGTAGGTTGTCCAGGTAGACTTTTCTTTCATCACTGGTTTCATGGGCGCAGTCTCAGCACCTGTCCCCACCCCCTAGACTACCAGGATTTCCTACCATGTTTCTCTCTGAAGAAAGAGCAGGGGCAATAGGGTTCAGAAGCTTCTAAGAGAGCTATGGATGATGGTAATAGTGTGAGAAGGAGGAGAACAACAATGCAGAGAGAATAACAATGCAGAGAGAAGTTTTTGGTTCTAAGTCAGCTGAAATCAAAGAGTCATGCCTTTTGTGTGTTATTTCTGCAGATTTAGACGATGTTTAGGTGATACTTAGCAGACCCTAAATGCATTTGGGGATTGAAATTGGGTTTCCAAATTCCCTGAATATATAGATAACATTGTAATTCATTTACTAGAAAGAGATATTGGTTTTGTATTTCAGAATGGCATTAGATAGTACATGTTTGATACCTGTAATACTCACACTTACTGCATCAGATGGTTGGTGAACACATTTATTGCCTAAGCTAAGCATTCTGAGTCAAAAGTACCTTTCTGGTTCAACATTTTCTCTGCTCTATAAATTTGAATTTAGAAAGTATAACTTAAAATTCAAAATTGACCTGGAATTTAATTTAATTTATGTTAATTAAAAATTTTTATTTTGGATCTGTTCTGCAGAATTGAGTTAATCATACTTCTCAGTTCATGGCATACTTTTATTATTGGCTCAGATAAGGATGTCTTGTTTAATTAATTAGTTCTTTCCGGACCTTTATCTTCCATATACATTTTAGAATAAGTTAATAAAATTCCTTAAAAAATCCTACTGTTATTTTGATGGAATTGACTTGAAGTTATAGATTAATTCGGGAGAAAATAGAACTCTGTAATATTGTTATCACATCCATGAATGAGGAATATGATTACATTGTTCAGGCCTTTTTTCATAACCCTTTAATAGAGTTTCAAATTTTTTCTGCAGAGGTCTTGTGTATTCTTAGTTAATTCCTAAATAATTTCTAGTTGCTTTTGCTGTTATGACTATCATATTTTCTGGTTGGTTAAAAGAGAGCTATTGATGTTTTCTAAGAGTATTATTTATCTATCAATCATACCCTACCCATATTAATACTACTAGTTTTAAAATTCCATTGGATTTTCTATGTAGATAATCTTAATATCTTCATATAATGCTAGTTTTTTTTTCCTGTTTCATCCCCATTCTTAAAAATTTTTGTTTTCTTGACCTCCTTTATTACCAGGATATCCAGTAGCAGGAATAGCACTAACCTTGCCTTTTTCTCAATGCCAAAAGAAATGCGATTAAGAGTCTTTAGTATAGGGGCGCCTGGGTGGCTCAGTTGGTTAAGCATCTGACTTCAGCTCAGGTCATGATCTCATGGTCTGTGAACTCAAGCCCCACGTCGGGCTCTGTGTTAACAGCCCAGAGCCTGGAGCCTGCTTCGGATTCTGTGTCTCCCTCTCTCCTCTGCCCCTCCCCTGCTTGCACTCTCTCTCTCTCTAAAATAAAGAAACATTTTAAAAAATTAAAAAAAAAAGTTTTTAGTATATAATCATACCAGGTAAAGATTGATGGTCTTCTTAATTTCCTATTATGAAAGAATTTTTTTTAAACATATGCTAACATTTATGTCATAAATAGATGTTTGCCTTAAGTGTGTTTCCATCATTTTTTTGAGATATTCGTGTAAATATTTCCCTTAGTCCATTAAAGTGATAAATTATTTTGATTTATATTCTAAAGTTAAGCCATCCTTATGTTGCTGGTATAAGCCATACTTGATAATGATGATGATTATTTTTAAAATATAATATTATTTATTTTGTTTAGCTAATATTTTGTTTAGGATTTTATTTTTTTTGCTTTTATGTTTGTAAGTAAAAGGGACCAATGATAATTCTTTTCTTGTACTATGATTTTCTGGATTTAGGACTAAACTTCCCTTGTTTTTCTATTTTGTTCAACTTGCATGAACAAGGCTCTCCAGTTTTTCTTAATTAAAAAAATTTTTTTTTAACATTTTATTTATTTTTGGGAGAGAGAGAGAGAGAGGGAGCACGTGCGCATGAGCGGGGGAGGGACAGAGAGCGGGAGACAGAATCCTTAGTAGGCTCCAGGCCCTGAGCTGTCAGCACAGAGCCCAACACGGGGCTTGAACCTATGAACCATGAGATCATGACCTGAGCCAAAGTTGGACTCTTAACCAACTGAACCACCTAGGCGCCCCAAGGCTCTCCATTTCTTGCTCAAAAGTTTGGCAGGCTTCATCTATAAAACCACATGTGCCTGTTTTACTTTTATTTTGGCAAAGGTGGGGTGCAAGGGTGGTGGTGGTTTTGGTGAATCAGAACTGGAGGACTTTGATAACCATTTTATTTTCTTTAATGGTTATTTTTCTATTCAAATCTTCCACATTTTCTTGAACCTTGTTTTGTTTTTTTATTAGATATTTATATATTAAGTTTAAAAGCAATTGGTTTTCATAATATACTTCTATTATTTTATTTATTTTTTTTTTTTTTTGAGAGACAGCATGAGCAGGCGAGAGGGACAGAGAGAGAGAGAGAGAGAGAGAGAGAGAGAGAGAGAGAGAATGAATCTTAAGCAGGCTCTATGTTCAGCACAGAGCCCGATGCAGGGCTCAATCTCATGAACTGTTAGATTATGACCTGAGCCGAAATCAAGAGTTGGATGCTTAACAGACTGAGGCACCTAGGAGCCCCTATACTTTGATGATTTTAATATTTCCATTGTATATGTTGTTATTTTCCCTTTTTCATTGTTAATTTAAATTGCATTTTCTCTATTTTGTCTGTTGTGATTGGTCCTGTCAGAACTTTGTCTATGGTAGTCTTTTTAAAGGCCGGCTTTTGGTTTTGTTTTTTCCTTTTACTTACTTTGTGTTTCATTCATTTATGCCTTTTTCTATATTATTGAACTTCTCCCTAAGGTTGACTCAGGTAATTGTTCAATTCAATAAGTGAAAATTTAATTACAGTTAATTATTTTTCATTTTGTATTTTCTCATAAATTTGCTCAAGGGTATAGGCTTCTCTGTAAAGTGTTTAGTTGTACTCCTAAAATTTTGATATTTAGTGTTTTCATTGTTATCCTGTTCAAAGAATTTTTTAGTTTATCATTTCTTCCTTAAATTTAGAGTTATTTAATAGTAAGTTTTTAAAAAGTTTTTGGATATGTAATTTTTTTAGCTACCTTTAAAAACTTATTTGTAATTTAGTCGCATTATAGAAAAATGGCAATTGTTTCACATTGATTCTTTGGACTATATTGAGGCATTTTTGTAAATGTAATATTTTCCATGTACTTAGAAAGAGTATGCATTCTCTGTTGTGCATGTATGTCTGGATCTTAGAACGAATACAGGCTTATTACATAGGCTTTATTTTATTTTATTTTTTATCATTTATGTCTTTGTTTGTATTTTTGGGTCTTGGATTTACCTGTTTTTCACCAGGTGTTTTTAGTGACTGCTTCATACATGTTAAGCCTAGATGTTAAGATTCACATATGTTGATGATTATTGATTGTATCTTCTTGGTACCAGTATGTGACATCTCTCATTGTTACTTCTAATATTTTCACATTTGGCTTTTATTTTATCTTGATATTAAAATTTTGGTAGATATTCCCACTTCCGAGAAGGTTATACTCATTTATACTTCATTTGACTTGCATGGTACGAGGCTCCTCGTTTCCCTACTCTCTGATGTTACGCATTTTAAGGCCTGTGTATCCTGGCTTTCTGTTTTGATTGCTAGCTTGGGAAACTGGACCTGATACACAGTTCTGGCACTTTTAATCTTCATTTCTCTCACTGCCGATCATATTATAATCACAGCCTCCCTAATTGGTGCACTCCAAATAGCGTCCTGACCGCGTTGTAGGATGGTGCTTGGAAACAGTTGAGTTAATCACCTATTAAATCACATTTTACCCTTCTTGTTGGTGTTGCCTAAGGATTCAGTTCTCTCTGAGGACAGAATTGGCCCAGATCCTCACTCAAATGTGTCTTCCCTTGGAGTCACTGTGGGCAAAGTGGAGACCGGTTCCTGCTATAGTTGCCCTGCACCAGCTGTAGGCGTAACTCAGGCTGCTGTGGTCCTCTGCTTGCTAGACGTCTGGTGACCACTCAGCTTGCGCTTCAAGGAGGCAGGGGGCCAGGAGGTGGACAGCCACGTCTCCAATCCTGCCCTTTTGCTGTTGCTTCTGCTGTGCACCCTGGTTCCCGAATTCCTAGCAGGATTTGGGGGTGCCAGGCTCCCCTGATTCCCATTAGTGACCCTGGCCTGAGTGACTCTGGAATTCTGCTGCACTTGACTGGCAAGCCAGCAGCTGGGCTTGTTGCTACCCTGAGACCATTATGTGGCATCTTCTTCAGGGAGGTATATCGGTCAGGGAACTAATATCTCTTGCCCCCTGTGAGGCTCCTCTTAATATTCCTCTCAGCCTTGGTCTGCCTTTCTCTCACTCCACCTCCCACATGCTGACTTTTTGCTTTCACAAATAGCTGGTCTCCTTGAACAACTTTTGTAGAAGCTTAAAGGTAACATCCTTTGCATCTATAGAGTACTGTGTTCAAAGCACTTCCATATACATACTATCATTTGATCCTCACAAGAACTCTTTCAGGTATGTAGGTTAGGCATATATCCTGATTTCACTGCCGAGGAAATGGTAATGGTGATTAGGTGACAATGCCCATCCTAAGGTGCTTAGTTAATGCAGACCTGGTATTAGAATGCAGTTTGGTTTTGGTTGGAGATTTCATTCATTCATTCATTCATTCGTTCATTCATTCATTCATTCATATATTCTTATTATATCAAGAGGAGGCAGAAAGGAAAGAGCAAGGGTTTCGAGGTAGACAAACTTTAATGCCACCCCCTGATTAGCTAGGTGGCCCTTTGTCATGTACTTAGCTTTTCAGAAGTTTCCTTATTTGTAACATAGGGAAAGATTATGACATAATGTTTGTATGTGATTTCACAATACATGAAAATTATCTGGCAACAGAAGTGTCTGGCACATGGTAAGTTACAGGTAAAATGTTATTATAAATACATAATAGGTAAAATAGGTTACTGTAATAGGTATGCAATGGCCAAATATTGACAATTTTATAATGGCAGAAACTAGGTGACTACCATGTATCGAGTCCTTCCTTCCCTATTGTATATGAGGCCCTGCTCGACCCCAGGCATGGAAACAGAAGTGAGAAGAGGTCTTCTTTGTGTGCATGTTCTCTGAGACTGTGGAGGAGAGAGCCCGTGTCGGTTGCATCCCCCTACCAAGAACGATGTTTACTGGGCAGTACGTGCTCCATAAATGATTACTGAGCCTAATGGGCCCCTGCCTGCACGGAGAATACCAGCTAGTTAATATAGGCAGTCACATAACCGTATAATCGTAATACACTGTTAAGGGTATTTAAGTATAGATACATGCAGGCTATCAGGAGAGCGCAAAGGAAACAATGCTCCATTCTACTGAGGGAGAGTGAAGTCCAACGGCAGGAGGCCGGGGCGAGGTTGGGTGCAAAGCCGCATAGAGCTGCCGCATCAAGACTAACTCTGGTCTGTCTGTGGAAGAAAGCAAAAGCAATTTGCTTGCCTTGGACAGCATGCTTGCTTTCAACTAACCCCCTTCTAATGTGTGAAATTGAGTTTGTATTCAAAGCAGCTTCTTTGTTTGTCTCCCAGTCCGTCTGTTGCTGGTATCTCCCTTAATGTATTGCTTTGTAAAGTGCTCTGCTCTATCCTGAGTATAAAAGAGACGCTCAGCAAAGCCAGATTCTATTCTTTCAGTGTCACAACTAGCCATTGCATAACAAAGTGTAATATATTGTGTGAGAAGAAATGGAGGAACACAGGAGATATTTTTTTTTTAAAAAAGAGCAAATAAAACATCAAAGTAGGAGAGTGTAGAGTGCATTAAAGTTAATAAACTGTCATGGCAGAGTGGGCCACTTTTCAATGCGAAGGAATCTGATTTAGGGATTTGTAACTGTAGGATTAGAATCTCACTGGAATGAAGTTAGCCACTGTTTTTGCCAAATTCTCAGTCTTTTGGTTCTCCTTGAGAACCGGTCTTTGAAATTGAACAGATTATTATTATAATTATTATTTTGTCAACAGCTTTTTGAGGCGCTAACGCTATCTGTCTTCCTCTGGATGATCAGTGCTGCTCACTTCCATATAGCAAGCGCTGCTTTGCTTTAAGCTCTAGGAGACGGAATGCGGGCCCTGGATCTCTTGCTAAGTTGGACACAGTTCATCAGCATGGGTTTCCAGGGCCCATGTAGCCACTCCCCTGTTTCCACAAGGACACGGAGAAAACTGTCAGAAAACCGTCAGGAGCGAACTACGCTCAGGTGTGAACCACTGAGCTGCTCGTCTTATTCACAAGTGACAGACAAGACAATCAATACAGGTCTCCTTCTTGGCAGTGTGGAGGGCTGACTACAACATTACGAGTTCCAAAATGTTTTCTGCCAAGAACTAGAATGGATTTTCTGCTTCTCCAGCCACAAAATGTCCCCAGCATCTTACTCCCAAATCATTAATGCCCTTTGGAGTTGGTCTGTTCAGACCAAATATTTCCTGATCTTTCTTTTCAACATCCTCGTTATTTTCTTTTTGTTGGTTGAACTCTCAGACTTTTTAGATCCTAGTATCTCGCCTTTTCTTTCAAACAAGAAGATATTAAGCAGCATTTTCATCCGTGACCTTTGTAGGAGGATGAGAATCCCTCGTTCTTGTTTTGGGTGCAGTCGGCAGAATGTTTCCTCAGGAACAAAAATGCCATGTTTACATACTAGCACACTGGCATTACAATACCACTGACCTTGGGAAAATTACATCATTGTGTTGAGTTGCAGTGTCTCCATTTGAGACATGGGGCTAAAAGATGGCTAGTTTATAGAGTTTCTATGAGGACCAAAGAGGTTGTACAAAAGGAAATGCCTAACATAGCGCACAGGGTCTAACAGATGTGCAGTAAATGATTACTTAAATCAAAATAACATAAGCAGGATCCGTTCGGTTTAAATAAGAAGACCTCTTGGAGAATGGTTCAAAATGTAAAGAGAAATGACCAAGCTCGGTAGGGAGCTGTGTCCTCAGTCCGGTGCACGGTGTAAGATTTAGGGCCATATGTGGAAGCACAAGAACGAGTTGGTTGTAGGTAAAAGGTGGTGAATTATGCTCAAATATGAGCCAGTCGTCTCGAGGAAGTCACTGCTGTAAGATGCCGTGGAAAATTTTTCTCAAGTGGTTCTAACACTACAGATACCAATAGTATTTGTCTAAATCGCCGTACTTTGATGTATAACAAATCACAATGAAACTATTCCTTGTAGTAATTGATACTGTGAGAGACAGCGTGGCATAATGCAATGGAATGCAGATTGGCCTCAAAGCCGGAAGATGTGGATTCATGTCTGTTTCACTTAGTTGGCATAGTCTTGGACTTCTTAGCTTGAGCCTTACCTTTAACATCTATAAAATAGGAAAAATAATGTCTTTCTTACTTTTCTTACTTACTTTCTTACTTCCCTTCTGGAAGAGTGTCAGGATCAATTGAGATTTTTTGTTTGTTTATTTATTTATTTTGTGTGTGTGTGTGTGTGTGTGAGAGAGAGAGAGAGAGAGGCAGAGAAAGAGGGAGAGGGAGAGAATCCTAAGCAGGCTCTTCACTGATGGTGCTGAGCCTGATGCAGGGCTCCATCTCACAAACTGTGAGATCACGACGTGAGCTGAAATCAAGAGTCAGATGTTTAAGTGGCTGAGCCACACAGGTGCCCCAAGATGTTTTTAAAAGTACTGTCCACTGTTGTTGTTTTTTTAAGTAGTAAAAGTCATTTACTAAAAGAGTTGCTAAAGAATTTCTGGGCTCTTGTTCTCTTTGAGGTGAACACAGAGTAGAGGGCCTTATGTTTCTGTAGCTCCCTGTATATGGCCAGCTTGCCCAGACCGTGTTTTGTTGCTAGCCTCTGCTGAGTCCATTTTGCTGCTCATTTGCCCAGTCTCTGCCATCCCCTTGGCCCAAGAGCAATTCAAAGATGGGTTGTGGCAGAAGTACCAGGGATCATACAGCAGCAGCAGGACCCCCTCTTGGAGACTCCTGCATTTGTGCCCTTGGTATGACTGCCTGGACCACTGTCATCTTCTTTTGCCTCTGTTTGCTGCTGATGGCTATAGCAATAGCTTTTATTGTCTTGCTTAAGGATTTCTGATGCTTTTGAAGGTTTTTTTTTTTTTTCCTTCCATTCTGCTGAACAAACAAACATGAGAGATCAGGGACAAGGCTCGAAGATAGGAGTTGGGTTTGATGATCAGTGAAAGGAGATAAGGCCCTTGACTTGCAGTATCCAGCCCCTTCCCAGAGAGGTCACATAGGAGGGTCGTTAATTTAACCCCTCTCATTTTGTGTTTTCAGGGAGTCGACGAGTTGAAGATGAAGCCCAGAGCCGAGTGCTGTTCTCCCAAGTTCTGGTTGGTGTTGGCTGTCCTGGCCGTGTCAGGCAGCAGAGCTCGCTCTCAGAAGAGCCCCCCCAGCATTGGCATTGCTGTCATCCTCGTGGGCACTTCAGACGAGGTGGCCATCAAGGATGCCCACGAGAAAGATGATTTCCACCATCTCTCCGTGGTACCCCGTGTGGAGCTGGTAGCCATGAATGAGACTGACCCAAAGAGCATCATCACCCGCATCTGTGATCTCATGTCCGACCGGAAGATCCAGGGCGTGGTGTTTGCCGATGACACAGATCAGGAGGCCATCGCCCAGATCCTTGACTTCATTTCAGCCCAGACACTCACCCCCATCCTGGGCATCCACGGAGGCTCCTCTATGATAATGGCGGATAAGGTAAAGGAGGGAGTCAGGGAGGAGAACCTGGAGGGTTGTATTGAGAACTAAATGATGTGTGTGTTTGAATGCAAAACTTGATTATGAAAGAAAGTAACCAGAATGCATGGAGTAAGTGGATAGATCAGGAATCAGTCTCTCCCTTTGGAGATGAAAGTGAGGAAAAGATACTGGTATTTAGAGCTCCTGTAGTTTCAAACAGGTTTGTGTGTCCATTTGTTTGCAAATGGATTTGCTGCAATGACTAAGAGATGTTGAAGCTTGTAGTTCTTTCTGTGATACATTTTCTTCAAATATGTAAGTATGTGTATGAATAGCTCCTTCAAAACTTTAAAATAAGGCGTGCTCTATTCTTTTTTGGTAACACAAATTTTCCCCCTGCCCAGCTTTAAGACTATAAAAAGAAAAATCCCTTCAGGCGGATTATTTGTCCCCTTGAAGATACAGATGTCACGGGGAGGTACTTCTTGCTAAGGTGTCCGTGCATATCACACATGGATCTACACATTGGAATGGATTTTAATCCACAGAGCCAGTAGTAGCTGCCTTTTCTCCATGCTTAGATTTGAAGGCAATGGTTCTTAACCCGGGTCGCACATTGGAATCAACTGAGGAGCTCTCAACACTACTGATGCCTGAATCCTTCCCGCAGAGATTCCGAACCGCCCAGATGCAGCCTGGGCTTCCGGAGTCTCAAAAGCTTCCCGTGTGATTCTAGCGTGTGGTTAAGGTTGAGCACCTCAGCTTTAAGGCCTCAAATAAATAGTAGACTCTAGTACATTAACATTAGATTAATTGTTCTATGACAAGTTAATTATCATCGGACACTGATGCCTATTCTTTAATTGCACAAAGTGTTTTCTTTGTGGTTATGTTTTGTTTTGACATTTTCCACTTACTCAGATATGTTCCCTTGCTTTATTGATTACAGCTCATTGCTTAGGGACAGCCCTTCTCACATATGTATTGCCCTTCGCGGTTATTCATATCTTAGAATGATTCATTTCACCCCAAGTGCAATTTTTATTGTTTTCCATCACATTGGGTTTTTTAAAGGGTCCCTGTCTTTGCATTGTCATCTTCCACTTCTTATCATTACTTTTGAAACCGTCTTTCGTTTCGTACTTAAAAGACATGCTGTGGGGTTAATGATGTTTGTAAACACCCCAAAAGCTAGCACAGACACCACAAGCATGCCTAGAACCACCACAGTGCAGGGTTTAGCAGGCTAAAACAACCGTGCGTGATCATTACTGCCATCTGTTGGCAGGCAGAGATGACTCACTTCTGTTTTGGAGCTTCCTTCATTCAGTCTAGGAAAGGTCAAGTTGAATGAAGTACTAGGTGGAGGGACCTCAGCTGCATATGAGAAAGGTATTGTTCCATTCACATGGGCACAGGAAGAGATATTAGAAAACACATTCTGGCACCAGAAACCCATGCTAAGGGCAGTGGGATAAACTTAAGCAGAATGGAAAATGTAGACTAACTGTGACCAACCCTTTGAGCTTTTGCTTCAGGTAGACGTTTTTAACATCATTTTCCTCCGCTGATTGTATTTTAGGAGTGGTATTTTGAGGGCATGGTATTGCACTGAAAGAATGCCAAGAGGGATGAGCCAAATTTTTGAGTCATAAATAAGTGTATACTTATTTTGAGAGCACGACAAATGAAAATAGTTTGTTGTTGTTGTTATTCAGGCTATTGTGCAACTTATGTTATTTCATAATAACCTGCCCCTGCCCCACTAGAAGAGGTTACTGGCTACACTGCTCAGCTGCTTCTCTGTTGTTTCTCTTACAAATGCATAATAACGATATAATAATATGAGGTAAGATGCAAAGACTGGGCTCTTTTGTCCATTGATTGGTTCTAGGTGCTTTAGTGTTTACCATCTGCTTGAGCACACAGCTCTTTGCAGGCATTATCGTATTTAATACACTTAACGACTCAGTGAGCTAAGTCATATTATTTATCTCCATTTGACAGTTGGGGAGACTGAGGCCCTGAGAGATTAAAAAGCATAGCCAAAATGATGTAGCCAGTAAGTGGCAGCCAGGACTTTAACATGGGTTGCTGGCTCCAAAGGCCATGTGCTCTGTTGTCTTTCAAGAAAATGGAGACGCTAGTCAAGGTCTCGCATACCTTCCCGTTCTTTACTTCTCCATTATACAGCGCTGTGGTAGGTGTTACCTGACTAAAAGTAACCCACCACTTCATTCACAATGGCGATACTGGGATCTGACTAGAGGAGAGCAGTAAGGAAGAGATGAGATGGTATAGCCTTAGGTATAACCTGAGTCTACAGCGGGCCTACTGGTGACTACCCCTGGGGGTAAAAGGGAGTATTGAAGGCAAGTGATTGTAATGAGTTGCTCCCCCACACCCGTCACCTCCCTACCATGGAACGACAAACAAATATTCCATCTTATCTTTTTTTCTCTCTCCATCCCCCCCCAGAAAGGGGAGAAGCAGTGGTTTTTAGGAAATTTCCTAAAATAGCCTAAAAATATCAAACTGACTTTTGACCTGAAAAGATTTCCAAAAGGTAAGTAGAAAGAGGAAAAGGAAGAAAGAATGAAGTCCTGATGCCACAGAAGCTGGAGGTTTGGAGGCTTAGCCCTAAGGGGTCAGGCACCTAAATGGCTGGTAGCTGCAGGGGAGGGAGAGCAGGAACCAGGGCGGCTGAGTGGCCTGTGGGGCCAAGATTCCCAGCAGCTGTGCAGAGGGCCATTTGTTGGCTTAAAGGATTTGTATGAAGGCAAACAGAAAGATCCCCCAGATCTCAGAGAAACAAGCTTTTGGGGCAAGTTTCAAAAATAAAACATCTCAAATTCTAAGGCCAGTTTTTTTTTTTTTTTAAATAGAAGTGTATTTTTAAGTACCATGACCATATTTTACAAACATAGAATGAGGACACGGAGTTTGACAACTATGGATCCACTGTGCGGCCACAGGACAAAACATCTGAAAATGGGACCAAGAAATACAGCTTTGCCACGTTTAAGGCCTAGTCTCTGAGATACAGGTACCATCTGAAGGATGATAACTAAGCTTTCCATTTTGCTTCCCCCTTCTAGGAGATGGGTAGTTGCCATCTCAGTTTCTACCTTAGTTTTGTTGTTGTTGTTAGCTTGCTGCATATAAGGCCCACTTGTTAGGTGTTCTTGTGGAAGATTCTATTACAGGAATAAAGTCCCTGATGGAAGGAGTTCGTAACGGAAGAAAACACTGTTAACAAAGATTTTTGACCAAAGTAGAGAGAGGCACAAGTTCAGCATCTGGCCCAATAGCTTGTACTCACTTTTTTTTTTTTTGCGTATGCTAATTAATGAGTAGAAACATGAATGAGGGTTCTACTTTCCCAATGAGGAAATGAACCTTATACCATGGCGGAAAGAAGCATTGGAGCTGGAAGAGTAGACCTGTTTGAAGCTCAGAATTGGGAGTCAGGGCTGGTTTTAACCACCACCTCTAGATGTGGGAATCTGGACCACTTGCTAACCACTTACTCTAAACCTTGGTTCCCTTGCCTGTTGTAATGGGGACAATACTCCAGAATGTATTGTAGAGTTGTCGACGATTCAGTGAGATAATATATAGCTTCACCAAGAGCTTCACCAAGTTTCCAGCACAGCGTTCTGTAGGCCAAGCTGACGGTTCTGTGGGGCAATTTGAAGAAAAGGAGGCTTCAGGATACAGGAAAAGGATGGGGAATTGAATAGAGTCATGGCCAATTGTAGAGACACTGCTGAGCTGGACACGGTCCAAGAAGAGAGCTCAGGTGAAAATCTGGGGAGGAGCTCTGACACGTGGGGTGGGACCTTTGGTCCTTCCCCACCAGGAAGCCGAAGCTCATCGGTGGTATAGCCATGCCACAGCCAAAAAAGGCATGTTCGGCTATGGAAGAGCTTTAGCAAGGAAAGTACCGCTAGGTGCCTGTAACACAAGACTGTTTAGAATAGTAACGGAGACCATTTAAAAATGGATGAGGTGATTTTTGGCAGTTCCCACCTGAGTATAAAGAGCCTACTTTATTTTGCCTTGTTATAATTGCTTTTATTCTCCCTGAGATCCTGGATTTAGGATGCCCATCCCAGTCCAAATAATGAACTAAAGCTAGATGTACTTCTGTTTCTTTTCAGGAGGTTTCTCTGCTGAGATGCTGAAATCTTTCTTGGGTTTTCAGATTTTAGCTCGGAGAGGTTAAATAACTAACCCAAGATACCACAGCTTGTGAGCAGTAGGAATGGGATTCACCTTCCATCAGTACCTATTTTGAAGCTCATACTTGCTATTGATACAATTCTGCCTCACAAAATCCTAAAGTAAGAATTATAAGTCGTGAGCGTTAGTCTCCATTCTCATGAGCTTTGGAAATTTGAACAAACCAGCCACGTAAAGTTGGATGACACTCAGCCTACAGTTTATAACATTTAAATTTTGTCTTCTACCCTCCCCACTTTACAACACTTTGAAGAGAAACTGAAATAAAGTATGTGGACATTTCTGGAAAACTACTGTAGAAACAGTTGCTTCAGGTGAGGGATTAAGGAGCCGTGTGACAGGGAATGACAGACCTACTGACATTAGCATGAGGGTCAATGACAATAGTTTAGGCAAGAGGTGGGAAGGAGAACAGAAAGTGGAAGTTACAGTCAGATCAGACAAGAGAACACAAGATCCAATCTGTAATGCTGCAAGAATGGAAGAGAAGAGGGGATGCTGAGTAGAGGGTCAGGGTCTGGCAGTAATCTGTACCATATTCCTAACTTGTTCCTAGTTAAAGGACATGTGAAAATATCTTACTCTGGAGCCTGTTGCTATGATTCTTTCCTTTCTAAATTGTTTGGCTGAGGATTGATGCTTTGAATAGCACTCTCATTTTCTGTGCAGAATGCCACAGTTTGAATCCAACTGGGGCTAGAAGATGGCCCCTACTCTTCATTGGCCCTATCTTTTCTTGCTCTCCCCCCTTTGCCTCTGCCTCCCCCAACACACATCTGATGCAATGTATTTGCAGAGAGTGAGCCAGCAGTGATGTGTGACTCTGTAAATAGACTATTGCCTTCCAGTTGCTCATGTGGGTTTCCATATTCAGCCCAATCTTGAAACCAAGATGGCTCTGCTACTCATATTTCGCTCTGTGCATCGTCCTTGATTTGGGTGTCTTTCAGTTTTTTACCTTGCTTTTAGTTGTCTGTCATCTGGTATTCCTTGGGACTGAACACTTCAAGAGCAAACCGTGGTGTTTCAGGTTGGATGAGTACAGTGAAGACATACTGGAGAAGACAAGAGGGCAGAAAGGCTAATAGAGTGTGCCGACTTGGTGCTAGGCACGATGTTAATGAGTATTTTAATTCTTCTGCA
Source organism: Prionailurus viverrinus (assembly GCF_022837055.1). Lineage (NCBI taxonomy): Eukaryota > Metazoa > Chordata > Mammalia > Carnivora > Felidae > Prionailurus > Prionailurus viverrinus. Next base: position 44,577,247 of record NC_062567.1, on the reverse strand, counting down.
ACCCTGTGACGTAAGTGGTAGTACTTGTTTTAGTTCAAACGACATCGGAGTGTTTACTTACCACGGCCGAAGTGACACAGTTAGAAAAACAGTGGGACTGGGATCCAAATCCAAGTGTGTTTGACTTTAAAACCTTTTTTTTTTTTTTTGGCTGATTTTGAGACTCCCATTCCACACACCAAGGAGTCAGAAGAATGCTGGGATCTTCCCTTCTGCCTTGAACTATACTTTGGGGAAAGATGGGTGGGCAGTTCTCTTAAGACCCTATAGGCTTTGCAGTGTTGCAGCCCTAGGTCTGTGTGGATTCCAGGCCTTTCCACCTGTGACTGTGGAATAGGTTTCTTGTTGGCCAGCACACCCTCCCTTTTAAAGATGGAGCTAGGATTTGCTTTCAAGAAACTGGCCAGTTGAAATCCAGATGCAGGTTTAAAAAAAAAAAATTATGTTTATTTTTGAGAGACAGAGACAGAGTGTGAACAGGGGAGGGGCAGAGAGAGAGGGAGACACAGAATCTGAAGCAGGCTCCAGGCTCTGAGCTGTTGGCACAGAGCCTGACGTGGGTCTCAAACCCATGAACCGTGAAATCATGACCTGAGCCGAAGTGGGACGCTTATCCGACTGAGCCACCCAGGTGCCCCAATACAGATGCGGTTTTTAATGCTTGGAGAAACTGAGGCCCCAGAAATTGCTTTAGGAATTTATAGCCATGAAAGTACTTGGTGCTAGAAAGTAATGCACCAGCCATCCTGTTTCTCATACATCTTCCAGGCAAGTGATAGTGTGTCTGCAGGAAGGCTGTGGCACAACGCAGAGAGAATGCGGGCTTTGGAGCAGATCGGCTTGAGTTCTGTGCATTCGCCAGCCACGTGACCTTAGTTGTGCTCTTTAAGCTGTCTGAGTCTCAAAACTTCCATTCACAAAATGGCGTCGAAATAACACCTTCATTCGTGGGTTGTAAGCTTTATAAAGAACGGTAGACAATGCTTGATAAATTGTAGGCCTTACGTTTTCTTGTCTTTTCATGTACCAGACCATACCTAATCACTTGAAGAAAATGGGATCCTAAATATTTTCCTGTTAACTGAAAGAGAAAACCTTGGGATGCTAATACCCTTCATTTTAGGCCTGGGGATAAGCAGCAGCTCAGTGGGTTCTGCCTCTGTGGTGACGTAATTACCGATTGTGACATGATCAGGACTTATCAAGATTTTCAAAGCAGGGACATACAGTGATTTCAATAAACTGTTACACACAGGATATAAGCAATGAAGATAAGTCAAGAACATTAAAAAAGAAAGCAGAATGAAATAGTGTTTGAATCTAGGGTCACTCATAGATTTGGAAGTGTTTGTATGTAAGAAAAAGTGAATTGTTAGATAACGGACATATTAAAGGTACTGGGTAGGAAGTAGTGATATGTTATATATATATATATATATATATATATATATATATATATATATACAGGAGGGCAGTTAATTTACTATCACCAGCCAGCTTTTAATAGATTATACTGATAGGGGCTCCTGGGTGGCTCAGTCAGTTAAGCATCCGATTTCGGCTCAGGCCATGATCTCACGGTTCATGAGTTCAAGCCCCGCATCAGGCTCTGTGCTGACAGCTTAGAGCCTGGAGCCTGCTTCAGAATCTGTGTCTCCCTCTCTATCTGCCCTCTCCTACCTCATGCTGTGTCTCTCAAAAATAAATAAATATATAGAAAAATTAAAAAAAAATAGATTATACTGATATTCTTGAAAAACGCCTTGGATTATGATTTTTACACAGAGGATACATTTTTATTCCCCTTTCTGAGACTACTGTGATTCTCTTTGCCTTATTCTTAGGCATTAGATCTATATTTTATTCAAAATCATATTTTGATTCTGTGGTTAAGGGTCCAGCATGCAGGAGAGTAATGTTAAAGGCTAGTTTGATTCCATTTTTACAAGGACAAAAAAATTATTGCTACCTTTCTATTTTATGACAGAGAACACCCAAATTATCATGGGTTGTTAGGAGGTTGCCATGAGAAAAGAACTAACATTGATTGGTCATTGACTTTTGCCAAGCTCTGAGCTAGTCACCTTATATGACCTTAAAAATGCTGTTTTATTGAATTCCTTCCTTGAATTCATGAGGCATGTATTTTGTCCTTTATAAGGAAATGGTAGATCAGAGAGGTTAACTGTTTTGCCCAAGACCTTTAGCTTAGTGACTTGCCCATAGTGGCTTAAACAAATAGGTGCTTATTGGTGTCTCGGAATAAGGCACCTGGAGACAGGGTCTGGTGGCGGCAACTCAGTGATGTAGTGATACCAGGGCTGACCTCTGGGATTCCGTGGCAGTTTTGTCGTGGCTATAAGGATGCTGCCCTGGTTCTAGGCATCATGCCCATAGAAAAAGCTGGTGCGTGGGTATTAGATCAGGGAGAGTCTTCTCCATGTCCCTAATGTCATGAACTCAAACAGTGTCACATGGTCAACCCTGTGGGGGCCTCTGAGGCTTTCTGGAGGAGGTGGCAAAGGGGAAAGGGTTGGGGACAGTAGTTCCCTCAGTTGTATCTCTCAAAGGAAGTAAGTAACAGTCTGGGAATTGAACCAATGCCTGCGTGATTCCAAAGCCAAGACATGTCTCATGTGTCATTTGTCTTGGTTCGCAATAAACCCTGCTTTTGTGCCTTTGGTCTAATCTCCACACATTTCCTCCAGAACTAGGACCTTGGCTCATCAGTTATTTCCTTTTCCCCCTTAAATATCAATTTATTCTTTTCCACTGACATTTTTTTTTCTAGCTTAGTGGTCTTCGGGAGATGTTTGGACATGTTTTGGGGAGGTTTTTGATATAGTAATGACTGCTTGTGTAAAGTGTGTGTGTGTGTGTGTGTGTGTGTGTGTGTGTGTGCGTGCTTCTGGCATTTATAGCCTGGCAACTAGGCACGTTTGGTGTCCTGCCGTATGTATGATAGTACCTAACAGTCAAAAATAGCTCTATCCAAAATACATTTCTTCCCTCATTGAACATTCTCAGATCACTCTCATATTAATAAACAGAGGCATAAAAGCTTTTCTTGACCCCGGTTCTCCCTCCTTCTTTCTTTTGACAGTTCCGCTCCTTAAAGAGTAGTTACATTGCTGTTTTCACTTCCTCATCTCTCACTTTCTACAAAACGCCACATCCAATGGACTTTCTCTTTTTCTTGACCTTCTGCAGCATTGAACACTTGACCCTTTTAGTGCTATGCCAGAAATTATGATGACAAGAGTAATTAGATTTGTCATAGATTTGGTGACAGTGCGAAGGAGGATGAGTACAGTTTAGAACATGGATGGGTAGGTCATACAAGCGGCAATGTCTGGTAAGCAGTTGGTTTTGGACTTGGAGGTAAAGGGAGTGATTTGGGCTGGAAATGAAGATATGAACCTCGTTAGCAAGTGAGGGTAGTTGAAATCGGGAGGGTAGATGAGATGGCTCAGAATGAACAAGTGGAAAGAGGAGGGGAATGGGTCAAGGACAAAACTACCTCAGGACAGAACTACCTTTGAGGAATAGCCAGAGGGGGTGGAGGTGATAAAGGAGCTAAGGTACTTAATTATTGGAGATGAGACAAGAACGAGAAAAACAAGGACAGAGAGGCATTATAGAAACCAAGAGAGTGTTCTAGGAAGGGTAGTTAGCCAGTCTGGGAATCAATCCAGGACGCTCCCTTCCCCCTCAGGATGGTCGAGCAAACAGTGAGGAAGCCTTGGTACCTTCCTCTTCGTCCCTCCAGACACCGTGATGACCTCAGTGCTGGCACTCCTTCTCTCTCGTCTCCCCTGACACACGGCTGACCTGTGTGATTCTTGAGAAACTCAAATCTGATTGTTCAACACTTTTGCTTAAAACTGCACTGGCTTCCCACAGCTTGGAATAAGACATCCTCTTTGATCTGATCCCAGGCTACCTCTCCAGGATTTTCTCTTAACCTCCCCGCCCTTGAACAGTAATATTAAGCCACACTAAGTTATTTATAGCTCCCTCTCTGGTCCTGGCTGTTTTGCATCTCTGTGCCTTTGTTTGTGCTACTTCCTCTCCTTAGAATATCCTCTTCCTTGTCCGTCCAGAAACACCTGCCCACTTTTTAAGAGAAGTTGTGGCACTTTTGTGTACCCTTTTCTGACTCTCTTCTTCACAGGATTGACTTTTTTTTTTTTTTTTTGCACTCCACCTGTGTCCTATTTATGCTTTTGTTATAACTTGGCTTATTTACCTATCTGTCCCACTTGCTGTACAATGAGCTCATTGTAGGCCAGGGCTATGCTTTACTAATTTTTGTATTCCTAGCACATGCCATAATGTCTGATGCGTAGTAATAGCTAACTTTTAATGAACAACGAACAGTTATTAGACTGTGCACTCTCTACACTGTAGTGGGTTGAGAGGCGGTCCCCCCAAGATATGTGTCCATGTCCTAACTCCTGTAACCTGTGAATGTGACCTGATTTGGAAAAAAGGGTCTTGGCAGATATCATTAAGGATCTCATGATGAGATCATTTTGGATTAGCCAAGTGGCCCTAAGTCCAGTGACAAATGTCCTTCTAAGAGGTGGAAGAGGAGGAGACCTAGACACAAAGGAGAGGGCTTTAAAAGAGGAGAAGAGGCTGGAGTCAGCCACAACGTGCCGGAGAAGCCACTAGAAGCTGGCAGCAGCAAAGGGTGATTTTCCCTTAGGGCCTTCAGAGAGAGCATGACTCTGACAACACCCTTGATTTCAGGCTCCAGAACTGTGAGAAAGTGAATCTTGTTGTTTTCAGCCATCGAGTGTGTGGTAACATGTGATGGCGGCCCTAGGAAAGTGATATCCACACCATAGTTAAGAGGGGGGTCTCTGGAATCTCACTGCCTAGGTGCTTTCCCGGCTTACTCATTGACTGTGTGATCTTTGGCAGAGTACTTAACTTCTCTGAGCCTTCGAGTCCTCCTTGTAAAATGGTGATATAAATAGCTCCTATTTTCTTAAGGTTATTAAGTAAGGTTAGTGAAAGTGCTTGGAAAAGACGGGGCAAATAGTAGGAGCCAGCCAGTGCGTGTCTACGAGAGGTTTTCCATGTGAATAAATGAAGGAGTGAGGAGGAGGATGTAAACAGGCACCCGAGCCATTATAGTAATGGGAACTCACCTAGTTGTGTGGTTATTAGGTGTGCACTCTGGGAGTTCTGTCCCAAGGTGGTGGTGCTCTGACATTCTGGCCGACCCCCGGGGCTTGGGACAATGCCAGAAGGGTGAAGAGTCAGTGTTCTTGGCAGCTACCCCCCTGCTGGAGCCTTTGATGGAACTACAGGGCAGCGAAGCTTGTCTTTGAGCCCTGGGACCTCCCTTTATACACTCCTCTCTCCTTATTTTTGTATTTGATTCTCTGTTTTGTGTGCATATGCGTGCATACGCTCGTGTGTGTGTGTGTGTGTGTGTGTGTGTGTGTGTGTGTGCACATTTGTATGCTTTTGGATGTAGTGGCTATTCTCTTTAGCCTTTTCAGTGCCCAGGATGGTACCTCTCAGGCTAGGGCTAGTCTCCCAATCTGAAGCCCTTGTGCTTTTAGATTTTTATTCTTCTCTACTTGTAGATCAAAACCCTTGCTTCTTTCCTTTTTATTCTCTTTCATTGTGTAATTTTCATAGTCCTTATTACAACTGTAATTCATCATAATAGCTTTTTTTATTAGCTGCCCTGCTCTGCTAGACTGCAGGCTTCCCAAGGGCAGGAACTTTGTCTCTTTCATTTTTGTATCCCCAGGACCTAACATACTGGTTGGCTCATAGTAAGCCTTTAATACATACGTGTTAAATGTATCACTGAATTAATTATTTCATTGCAGCAAATGTCAGTTGCAATTAAAAGAAAAGTATTTTAAATCCAAATGGAAACGGATGTGAGAATTAATCTCTGATTGCTGGAAAATACATTTCTACCTGTCTATAGGCTGTTCTTTCCATCACCCTTCTCTTCCTCACATCTTCCAGATACCAGCTGTCAACAACTCGGCACTCAAATCTTAGAGTTTTAACACTCATGTCCACTTTATTTCTAGCAACCAGACACGGAAAAAGGACTGCCTCAAGTTAGGGGTGCCTTCTGAAGCAGCAGAGAAAACCTTTAACGCAAAGCAGTGGGGCGCCAGTGATAATCTTGACTTTTATTAGCTCTCTTTCAAAGGAGGGAGCAGAAAGAAAGAAGCTTTTTTTTTTCTTGAAGTTCCAAAAGATAAACATATGCGATTCACATGACATACTAATCAGCAAAATATCACCAACTAAATTTAATCAGTGCAATTAAGTTTCCAGAGGTAGTAGCAGGAGATTTTGAAACTTCTTTTAGCAAACAACATCCTTTCTCATTTACTTATTCATTCATTCAAAAAATATTTATTAGGTATCTGCTGGAGATCAGGAACTGTACAAGGTCCTGGAGACAGAGTCAATAAGAGACATATCCTCATGGTGCACTGACTGGCAATAAACAAAGATATAAATTAAACGATATTCTTTTAGGTAGTGGTAAATATTTTTATGAAAATAGCAGGAAGGGGTATCAGGTAGGGCTATCTTAGGGTCTTCAGGACAGGTCTCAGGGGGAGATAGCATGTGAGAGATGTAAGGTAAGGATCAAGATGCATGAAGATATCAGGGGCAGCATTTTGGCAGAGAGAAGAGCAGGTGTGGAGGCCTCAAAGGGGGGAAGTTTTTGCTGTTTGGCTTTTTTTGATGAGTATCATATGGTCTGAGTTGGAGGGTGGTGGGCAGTGGGGGCAATGGTAGAATTTGAGGCTGAAAAGGTACTATGAGGTCAGATCGTGTACGGCCTGAGAGTCTTGGCGTCAACTTGGCTATTTTGCAATTCATTCTAGAAGGTGTAAGAAGGGCATGATGGAAGTTGACTTAGCATCTTTTCAGATGGAGACAGTAGAGTGGATAGAATATATACCTTAGAGCCGTTTTAAGTCTTGTCTCCACCTTTCAGAAGCTGGGTGACCTTTTGCTACGTTGTATGACTACTGTGATCTGGTGTTTGTTTGTTTGTTTGTTTCATCGATATGAAGGCGTTAATATTCATCAACTTCTAAGAGTTACTAGGAGACAAAATAACCTATAAAGGACTCATTACACCTGCTTTTGAATAAATGGCTGCTATTGCCCTTTCTAGTAGTATTGAAATACAAATTCCTCTTGAATCAGGCATCATTTTTTTTTTGATAGATCTATGGATTAGGTAGCTTTCTGTTCTGTTTCATTGTTTTCACACAAGTTGCTTACAGACCTGTAAAGAAATGAGCAAAGTATTGTAGGAAGTTAGAAGCATCGTGATTGGCTCTACCCTGCCTAAAGAGCTGTCTCTCATTTTGAGTTCTTGGAGTTCCCATGCACCGTGTCCTGAGGCCAGTTCCTAGACTGTCTATGTCGTGGCAGTTTGATTTAATTGTCCCTTTTCCCAAATGGGGGTAAAGGCACTGAGAAGATGGAGCAACCAGGGTGAGATATTGAGGTGAGAGGTGTGGGTGTTGAGAATGGGAGATAGTGTAACGGCACAGCCAATCAGTGCCGCCTGCCTTGAGCTGAGGACTTCTGGCACCGGCCCAAGTCCTCCTGGCCTGCCACCATGTGTCTCGGATGCGTTCTGTTACCTTGACAACATGTTGTCTAGAGTTGTAAGGAGCGGCAGCCTTCAACCTTTGAGCATCGTCGTGTTGCTAGGACAACAGACTCCACGGGAAGCTGGGCTCCACTGTAGTTCCTGCTTGCTGCTGCCACCCACCCCTCCCTCTTCCTTCTTCTGCCTGCCCATACTTCCACGGCCTTCCATCTGTCCTCTCGCTCCTTCTGCCTTCACAGATCCACTGTCTGCATGGCCCTTCCAGCTCTCCCTCCAACCCCTTGGCCTTCATTCTCTTACCACTGCAGCGTTCCCACTGCTTATATGAAAGCAAAGATTGTAAATTCTCAAATATAAAGCTGCATGATTTAGGAAGCCAAAGCGATGGTTGGAAAGAGGGAGTTAAGAAACATCCAGAAAAGGGAGGGAGGAGCTTGATAGAGTTTCTGTAGTCTAGTTGTACAATATGAGGTAGTGGTTCTTTTAATTAATTAATTAATTTACTTATTTATTAATAGCAAGTGGGGAAGGGGCAGAGAGAGGGAGGAAGAATCTCAGGCAGCCTCTCCACATTACCAGCACAGAGCCTGATGCAGGGCTTGAATACACAAACCACGAGATCATGAGCTGAACCATGCCTAACCAACTGAGCCACCCCAGCACCCCTGTGTGGTAGTAGTTCTTAAAGGGACTGGCCCTGAGAATCAACAGAGGAGTTTATTTTATTATTATTTTGTTGAAATATGGATTTTCTGGTTCCATACCCAAATACCCTTTTGGAGTCAAGCCCCACTAATTGCTGTTTTTACAAATTTCTCTTAAGGGATTCTGAAATACCACCAGGTTTGGGGACCCCAGTCAGTAGAACACGGCATATTTTTTCGATTATAAAGTTTTGTGATAATCAGCTATCTACCTGTTGAGCTTTATTGTTCATGGTCCTCAGTGCAATGCATTCATGTGGCTGCTTAATAACGGTGAAGACGCAGGAAGGGGAGTTGGAAGAAGATGGGAAGACACTAATGGAGAAGAGGAGAAGAGCAAAGGGAAACAGAAGAAAGGGAGCAATGTGGAAATGATAAGGAGAGGCCGTGGAATTGGGTATGGGGAGAATCAACCACCCCCTTGTCTCTGACTTTCAGTTAGAATGCAGCCTGTTAAGTGTCTTGGTGTAGGCTCAGTTGACATGCTCTTTGGGGTGTGTTTGGAATCCTGGATTTTCGCTGGGTGGTAAGAGACCTGGGTGGTGGCTAGATCTGGGCTTTCATAAGAAGCCAGCTTCCTCCTATTTTTCTCCTTTAAAAAAACCAAATGCCTACTACATGTTAGTGCTGCAGTTTATATGAGATAGTGCTTTACTTGCGTTTAGCAGGTTTAACCCTTGAAGGAGCCCTAGAGCTTAGGCAGTAGGATTATTCTCCTTTTAAAGATGGAGAGACTGAGGATGGGAAAGGAAGGTAACTGGCTCATGGTGACACACTGGCCATGGCCGAATGGAAATGGAACCACTTGCCTGACTGACAGTAAAGCCCACGGACACCAGCAGTGTGTTACATTTCCTCTTGAACACTTCATTTACTTGGTCTTCTTGGGACATCTAGCTTAACCTGGGAGGGGAATATCCCAGCCGTCCAGAATGTAGTCAACTGGAGCTTAGGCAAAAGTGATTCCTCCCTCGCCCAGCCCATCTCCATTAACACCCAAACATTCAGAACAAGAGCACGGCTCTTAAAGAGAGGGGAGAATGGGAGGAGAGACAAGAAGAAGGGGAAAGAACATTTAAAGAGAGAAGGACATGGGGGTGAGCAAAACTGCTGGGTCAATCCCAGTCTGATGGACTGAGTTCTTTCCAAACTCTGAACTCTCAAGAGTGGGCCTGAGACCCTGAAGCCCAGGACACTGCCAAGTGGATGCCCCAGGATTTGACTTCTAGGTCAGATCAAACTCTTCACTGATATTTCTGGGATTGGCGGGGGGGTGTTTTTCCTAGCTTGCTGTTTGTCAGGGGAAAGTGAAATCAGATGTACGTCGGTCTAAGACTCCCATCTCAGCAGATGAAAAATTGACAAAGAAGTAATAGTATCTTTGTCTCACTGTCCTGCATGGCTATAGGTCTTGGAGCAAACTATGTCCTTCTACTTCCTGAATAGTCTTAGCGTATCAGCTGTAACTACTGTTACCTTGGACTGAAATCCAATTCCTAGAGGTGGTACCCAAAGGACCTCTCTTTTTTCTGGGCCATCAGCATGTACTCTCCCTGGTAGTTTCCACGACGATCAAAGGCCTGTTTACGTGTAAGAATGATAGGTGTGTGAAAGGTATCTGGTGTCACGGCGGTGGGCTGAGGCAACACATGTGAGAGGCAGGTTTATCTGTCAGTATGGCAGCCCGTTCCAGAGGGGGAGAGCCCATTTGTCTCCTCCTCTCATGATTGGGACAACACAGAGCACACAGAGCGTGCTCGGTGCGTATTTGTTGGTAATGATAGATCCTTTGAAATCAGATGGGAACAGGCCATATGCTCTTGGAAAAGGGCCTACATTGCAAGGTGGGATGGATGAGTGAGATGTGTTTTTGCAAGTTCTTTTCATCTCTAACATCTGTGATCCTGTGAATAATTCTCTTCCCCTTGGCCCCTGCTGGCTGCTTGCCTGGGATCTCTGCCAGAGCCCTCCCCGACAGCCCCTCTGAATAGACATCACAGAGAGAGGGTCTCCCACTCTAGGTGGATGGTTCTGGAAACCGAAGTTGATACTGGAAGTAGGAAAAAAGGCTTGTGTCCCAGGGTCAGAGCCCAGGGATAGAGGAATTTGGACAGGAAGTGTGAGTGCCCGATTCCTAGAAGCAGGCAGGAGAGGAGTGGGGAACTTCTGCTGAACATGTCAACAGCAGCAACAGCGGTAGCTGTGGTTACACACACGTTGCCCATGGAAGCTTTTCTCAGACTGAGCAAGACGGGGCTCTGTAGGGTGGAGAGCAAGCATGGCACCCAGAGTCCCAGCTCTCCTCCTGCCCTCCTGCCATACGATTTCCCCCACAGATAGCTAGCACATTTATACGAGAGAGAGCTAAGAGACAGGAACACTTGTGTTGTGAATGGTCTGCTCTCTGATCATTGTTGTTCTCTGAGACTGATGATGGCAAATTTTACTGAGGAAAGTTGTGCGGCCGTCAGATTCTGGAAGTTCTTTCTTTGGGCCCTTCTGTTTCTGGGCCCAAGGGGGTGTCACTGGTTAATGAAAGGGAACTAACCTTGAGTAGTTACTGGCGTCATTTCAGTTCTTCTTGGAGACTAATTCAGCTGATATTATGAAAACTAGTCTGTTAGCCAGCGAAGGGGGATTTGGACAGAGGTTGAATGCTCTACATGCTCTGGCAGAAGGGTACTTCCTCTCCTTTTGATGTGTTCCTTGTCCTGCTTTTGCTCCAATCTGGAGGCTCCCCAGTCATAACAGCAGGGGCCTCTGATGCTTCTGTGAGTTGTACATATCTGGAGCTGGTTTCTTGTCTGATGGAAGGTAGTGGCAGAGCTCCAACAGGGGTCATTTCTGTGTTTGGGGGACTTCCAAGTGGCAACCATGGCTACATTTGTCATCCTCATCTTAATGGTCAGCCCTGTGAAAAGTTACACAATTGGGAAAGAATGTATTTTTAATCATTTTGAAATTCCCCTTCCCCATGCCCCTCTCTCCCCTTGATAACTGCTACCTTGTTTAGTTGTCCAGTGTCCTTTTTCTGCCTCTTGGCTGCTTAGAGTACTCCCTTTTGCTTGCCCCCAGCTCCTTGCATTGTCCACTGGTGGAGCTTTCCCAAGGAGCACTATGTCATTCAGTCTTGGGTCTGTCCTCCGTGTAGCCCCCCACTATTTCCTCCTGATGGGCCCCTGTTCCATTTCAAACTGGAAGACATTCTAAATAATTAAGTCATTGCCACAGTCTGAATAGATTAAGAGCAACCAATGTGTGACCTGCTCCATGGGCATTTATATTTTAACTCAGAGGAAGAAATGTGTGCGAGCGGAATTTCAGATGTCATGTGGAGCCATAAGGGACATACATGTTTAAAACAGAAGGTACTTTCCTGACTCCTGCAAATCGTGCTGTTCATGGGCAGCCTCATCAATTCTGAGGTGAGACTCTGCTGGGAGACCTTGCTGCAAACAGAAAGGCTGAAGGGCAGCCCCTTGAGAAGGGTGTAGGTCACCCCTGGCTGAACAGGGGACAGCAGAGAACCTGCTCAGGAGCCTTGGAGAGCGTTATGCTGTTAAGTCATTCTGGGAAGGAGAATAGAATCAAGTAGAATTAGGAAGCCCAGATTAATCAGTGAACTCTGAGGATTTTTAGACCGTTTTAATTTTGCACACCATATGGAGAGGGCTCAAACCTTATTTTGTATGAAGACTTCTTAGCTGCCTTTTACTGCCCTCTCAAACTCCCCTTCTAACCTGTCTGTGTCTGGGCCCTTCTTTGTTTCTCCCTCTCTTAGATCCTTTGGTTTCTCCTTCGGTCTGCCCTCCTTACCCTCCTCTCTCTTCTTCCTGTTCCCCCATCATCTCATTTCTGGTTCATGTTTCTCTGTCCTTCTCTCCCCTCGTCCTGTCCCCATCTGCCGTGACCCATTCTTGCACATGACTTAGACTTTATGTGGTGCACACAGCCATCTTCATGCTTCATCCTGTCAGTGTCGAGGTCCCTCAATGGCCTACCTTAGGACCTGGCATAGTTAAGAGTTCCCAGGCGGTCTGTCCTCGACTTTTGGAGCTGACAAATGTTAGTTTTACAGTCTGTGGCAAGTTGGTTTAGTTGGTTAGGACTTGGCATTTAATGAGGCCAACCATGGATATTTGTGTCCTATCTTTGTGGAACCCTGCTAGCTTTCTCCCTCATGGCAGAGATGCCCTCCATCCGCTAGCTTTCATTTTCATGCCCTTGGTCACAGAGGGTGTGTGACTGAGGTGCTGTGGATGGACCAATGCTAATCTGTTGATAAGAGACATCAGTAATAACATGTTTTTTTATTAAAATTTTTATTTTGAGGTCATTATGGATTCACATTTAATATTTCTAAAGGCCTAAGGATATTGTACACAGATTATCTATAGGATTCAGACCAAGACAGACCTGGACTCAGATTCTGGTTCTCTTCCACATTAATTCTGTGACTGTAGCCTGGTTACTTAACTTTTCTCTGCCTCACTTTCCTTAGCTGTGAAATAGTGACAAAAAAGAACTGGCCTCTTTCAGTCTGCCTCTGCCTGCACATCTTCCTTTTCCTCTTTTGTTACTAAGTCTATTCTAGTACACTATTTTTCTTCTTTCTTTTTCTTTCATTTTACCAATGTCTCTGGAACACTCCCTCCTCCATTCTTCTCTTATCCCTGTTTTGTGCTTCTGTTTCCATTTTCCCAACTCTTAGCCCATTCCTCATTCTCCATTTCTTGCTTCCTCCATCATCACCCCTCACTGAATTTCACTTCCTTTACCGATCCATCTCTCCCGTCAGTCACTGTTCCTGGGACTTTTGTGGCTTCCGGGAGAATGTGCAACCCTTAATTATTTATAAGCACGAGAGAATAATTGCAGAAGTGATTTAATTACTTTTCACATAGATACTAATAGCAGCGGCTGGGCTAGGTGATGGTGGCGTTGGAGCATATCAGCAGGCACACTCGCTCAATAAGAGGAAAAGCATTGGTTTAAGTGGGTTTGGGGGAGGGTGCAGCTATAAAGAGTCTATAGAAGATTTAATCTCATATGTCAAAGAACTGAAAAAGAATCCCACAATTGGCAATTATACACAGCAAGGATTATATAAAATGGGAGGTACGTGTCACCAGTATCTTAACTGAGGGAAGAGGGCCTGGGGATATTGTTTTAAAAGTTCACTTTGGATCAGATAGGTAGTGTAAGTGGATTGAATACTACCGCTTATTTCTGGGGGGCTGGGTGGGGTAGTGGAAACCTTATCCTCCTTCTGGCTCCTCTATGGGGTTGAATGGGAATATCCATTTAGTGGCATTGGGGCTATAGTGGAAAGAGCCCAGCCCAAACTGCAGTCAGGAAGCCTGGTTCTCTTCCTAGCTCATAACCAGCAATAGCTGTTTGACCAGTCAGGTCCCTTAATCTCTGTTAGTCTTACTTTTTTCATCTGCAAAGTGAAGGGATTGAGATTTAGAACACGTAGAATGCTTCACTCAAGGAGAAAATGGCACAGAAACTAGATGAGAAGGACTGATTTTTTTTTTTTTACAAACTAAGATCAGGAAGACCATCATGAGGAGTTTGCAGTAGTCAGCTCGAAAAGCCAGGCAGAAAATCCATTCTAGAAGTTTCTGACATGATGTCTAAGAGAAGAAGATATCGATTGAAGCAAAGGGGAGCGATTGAATAGGGGGAGGACATCTAAAAAAGGAGTTGGCATCGGTAGATTAAAAGTAGAGGGAAATGAGGGACAGTGGCAAACTATGAACCTGTATTGTCACATTATGAGTTTCTAAACTGTGTCCTTTCTGACAGTTGCTGAAGATTTGGCATGCGGAGGGCAGCAAGAGAAGGCTACAGCTCTTACATGCAGTGAAGAAGGGAGAGGGGTGTCCTGAGAAGGAGAGCTGTGTCCTCATCCTCCCCCCACCCTGGTCCTAATCCCTTCACAGAAGTCTGGATGAATGTGTCATTGTGATGCACCATTCAGCCTGGAATGGCTCTTAGGGTCTAGTGTGGTGCCCTTAGGTCATGGTAAAGGACGCTGAGGCCAAGAAAGATTAAGTGACTTGCCTGAGGCCCCACCTCAGTTCTCTCCTGGAGTTGGCCTAGTTTCCCAGATTACCAGGTCAGTCTCTAGTAGGACTTTTACCTCAGCAAAGTACCAGTCCTGTCTAATAGTAGTGCACAGCATAGCAGAAAATATGACATAATGAATTGCTCCTGATTGGAGGTGAGGGACAAAAGCAAACTGAAATTAGGGTAGAGAGGGAGAGAATGACATCTTTTTTCCTGGTTCTCTTGTATCTGCACTCAATGTGGCCTGAGACGATTGATTGAAAGTATATTAATGAATCTGTCAGATAATGATAAAAGTGAGTATCACTGAACTAATTTTTGGACTATATATGATGGAAGACCTATATGTTCGGTATTGTATGAATTTATGATAACCACGAGCAAGCAGATGGAAAGCAAATTTGGATAAAGTCAATTCTGTCTGGTTGAGACGCTTCTGTGATTAAAGTAACTACCTACAAGCTGTAGACAGGTCTTCCCTTTCTTCCAGAAATGGAGCCCTGAGGTCACCCTTTCACTTCCCATCGTATAGTATTCCTCCAACTAAGATACTTAGGAAAGAGAGACTCAAGTATGCATGGAAATTTCTGTGCAACTGGAGAGTCATACTGGAAGAGCAAGGAGGCTTCTAGAAGGAAAGAAGAGTGAAAACAAGAGAGAGATCAGAAACAGAACAAAACAAAACAACCTCCACAGTATATGTGGTTGGAGATTTTTTAAATATACCCAAATCTTATATTTTATAATGTTTTCCAAAGTGAATTTATGTACTTTGCCTTATTTTTGTAAAAATAACTTAATGTTTATTTATTTTTGAGAGAGAGAAAGACAAGCACGAGCAGGGGATGGGCAGAGAGAGGGAGACACACAGAATCTGAAGCAGCTCCAGGCTCTGAATCATCAGCACAGAGCCTGATGTGGGGCTTGAACTCACAAACCATGAGATCAAGACCTGAGCCGAAGTCGGTCGCTAACCGACTGAGCCACCCAGGTGCCCCAACCTTGTCTTGATTTGATACAATGATTGTGTAAGATGGAAATACAGCCTTAGATTGTCTCTCTGAGAAGTGAAGATGACTTCTATCATCATCCCCGTTCTCCAGAGAAGATAACTAAGACTCCAAGAAGTTAACTGATATATCAAAGACTGAGAAATTATAAGTGGCAGATCTGGGACTAGAATCTAAGTCTCTGGGCCCCCAGTGTAATGAATGCCTGTAGGAGAAGAGAACCATGTAAAGCACGCTGAAGTGTGTTTAGTGGCAATGAGCAACCTGTGGTGCCTGATCAGGACAGGGGAGTCAAACGGGATACAGAGGATTTGGCCGGGAATTCTTTGCGGACTTTGGCTGATGAGATCTAAGTTGAATAAAGAGCTCAAATGGGACTGGAAGAGATCACACGGTTACTTACAGGGGAGAAAAAGAAGCTCTGGCTATAGTAGATCTATATGCTGTAGAACCCAGACCATTGGAAAGGTCGGGCAGGTATCCAGGATGGAGAATTCACAGGTGAAGGCCCACGCAGAGGAGTTTGAAGATGCGGACAAGGATTAAACTTCAGCATTCATGAACAACAGGCAACATCATTCAAGCAAAAGATGGCGAACCCAAGTATACACCTTTCTCTGTCCTCTCTTGGGGTGGGGGAAAAGATCCACTGTTAAAGCTTTTTACCAGAATACTCTTAAACCTGTTCTGAACAAAGCCCAGAATGGGCTGGTACATTTTTCCCTTCATTAACACTTCATTAAGCTTTGTCAGATATAAGCCTCCTAGCCAGATCCTGGCAAGGGACTCTTACCGAGGTGATAATGAGGAGAAAATGTACTAGGTTGTTGGCCTACTCCAGAGTTGTTGAATGTAGGCTGAAATATATTTTGATAACATTGGCTCTAAGATGTATATTAAACACCATTTTACACTGGGCAGTGTAAATAGAACACATAGACACAAACAGGAAGAGAGATGCATGCCAGCATAACATGACACATTTCAGTGATTTGGTGATTTGCTGCAAGCAACTTATACGAATCTGAGTCGTGTTGGACGTGGTAAATGATAAGATCTTTTATTATTATTATTTAAAAAAAAAAATTTAAGGGGCGCCTGGGTGGCGCAGTCGGTTAAGCGCCCGACTTCAGCCAGGTCACGATCTCGCGGTCCGTGAGTTCGAGCCCCGCGTCAGGCTCTGGGCTGATGGCTCAGAGCCTGGAGCCTGTTTCCGATTCTGTGTCTCCCTCTCTCTCTGTCCCTCCCCCATTCATGCTCTGTCTCTCTCTGTCCCAAAAATAAATAAAAAACGTTGAAAAAAAAAAATTTTTTAAAAAAAAATTTAAGTGTTTATTTTTGAGAGAGAGCCAGAGACAGATGCAGAGCCTAAGGAGGGGAGGGGCAGAGAGAGGGAGACAGAATCTGAAGCAGGCTCTAGGCTCTGAGCCATCAGCACAGAGCCCGACATGGGACTTGACCCTACGGGCTGAGCTGTGAGATCATGACCTGAGCCGAAGTTGGACGCTCAACTGACTGAGCCACCCCGGCGCCCCGGAAATGAGATCTTGATAGATTTACAACTTGTACCTGTTATGTTTTTAAAAATGCCTCTTTCAAAAACAGACCCTTGTGTGACTTTTGAAATGTTGAAATGTTCTAGCCCTAATTGATGTCTTCTGGCTATTTAATATTTATCAATTACCAGATGTTCTTAGAATTAGATACTGTTCACTTTCCAGGAGCTTTTCTGGTGTTTCTGGAAGTCCTGCCACATGGATTTAATATACTGTGAAAGTCTGAAGGTGCAGACATTTTAAGAGAGAAAAGAAAGTATGTTTAATCTTTATTTTGAAGGAGGTTTTGATTTTGATCATCCATGAAAAATTGGAAAAATTTAAAAACTGGATCAAATGTGAATGGCTCCTGGAAATATTGGATGTGGACACAGGTGGCTGGAAGATTATACTCAGAGTAATCAGCAACCTGATGTCAACCAAAATTTTGGGTGTGTGTGTACATGCATGTGTACATGTCTGTATATTCTGGAGAACATAACACAGATGGTGTAATGGTATTTCCAAGGTGTTTTTCCTTGGCCCGGTGTTGATACCATAGTTTTTTATTTTTATTTTTTTTTTAAGCTGTGTTGTGACCACAATAAAACAGACTTCCTTAGATAAAGGAAGCAGCATTTCAATGAGCAACTCATCAGAAATGAATTGGGAAGGGAAGAAGGTTAGCATTTATGGAATACTTGTTATGTGTAAGAACTTTATGTATATTATCTCGTTATAATTCTTTTAATTATTTTTGATGATGAGAAACCATCACTTCCCGAGACCTAACTTTGATTTGATTTCCATAATGAACTATAGAAGTTACCTTTCCTTACATGGACATTTCCACACCAAAAAATGTCACCATTTAAATAATTTCATTGAGGTATTGTATGATTAGCTCCTTGAAAAGTGGTCTCAGATGAATTTATTCATTCAGTAAATGCAAGTGAGCATCTAGTATGGGTTGACATGGAGCAAATCAGAGTAAATAGTGAAGTTGGAGAAATAGACATAAGTAGAGTTTTAATCTCTAGCGACACGCAGAATGCTTCAGTAAAGGAGTAAATGGCACAGACGCGAGATGAGGAAGACCAAATTTGAGAAAGAAAGATCAGGAAGCCATCATAAAAACTTTGCAGCACTCAACTCCAAAACCCAGGTGAGGTCCCCTTTAATCCTTTAAAGGCTTGTTCTAGGGCTTGGAAAACCAACGCATGTAAAAACGAGATGTAGATATTGGCGCTTAGTAGGTACTTGGTAAGAGCATTCATCAGTGTTACTTGAATGTGGAGAATGAGAGCCAACAGATTAAAACCAAAAGCCTAAATACAACACGGTGCAAACCCCATGTGACTGAAGGCTGAAGAAACGGGGTTGAGTGTCGTGTTAGAGTATGGTTTCCCAAAGCCTCCTGCATCTCCTGGACCATTGCCGGACAAGTCCCTGCCCCAGGCTTCCCCTTCTGCTGGGAGTGCTCCAGGCTCAGGGGGGACCTTAGTGCTTCAGGCACACAGCCTCTGCTGCCCATTGCTTACAGGAGAGATGTCCTGGTTTCTTGATTCTAGTTATTTTGTAATGAAGATGGCCAGGGTGGCGTGATAAAGCATGATGTCTTTATTTTCCCAATTAAAGGTTTTTGTTTTTTTTAAACTCAGGGACATTTAAGCGGGTATTCAAAACAAAACGAAACTAGGAAGTACATAATCTCAGTATAAAGGACAGTCCTTTAAAACTGAATACATTTAGTTGTATCAACACCCCCTGCATCGTTCTTATTTTTCTCATTTCTCCGTGGGCCAGTGATAACTTTATCATGAATTGTCATTGATCCATGGACTGGTCTTTGGGAAACACTGATGTAGATACTCTTGCTAGAGGCAGCATTAGCGAGGAAATTACTTCTAAGAGCTGTGGATCCAGATGCGTCCCCTGAACTGTTGGTCTGGAGCCTGACAGGTTGGGGGCTCTGCTCATATCCTGTCTCTCTGAGAGACTGCCTCCCAACAGAGTGTAGTGCCGAGGTTCTCCGGTATATCATCATCTTCGGCGGCTGACTGATGAGGCTCAGGGCTTGAGGGGGAGTGAGCGAGGTACTCTGTCTTCACGTTAGCGAGCCTTTATTTCTGTCCTGTATGACATATTCATCAATAATCCAAGAAAATAAAATACAGACGCAGCTTTCTGGTTGGAAGGTTATTTCAAAATTGTGTTATAGAGGAGAAAGGGCTTATCCGGGGTAAGAGTTCGGGCTCTGTCACGGCTAGTTGTGTGATGCCGTGTGATACACTTCATTCACTGGGTCTCAGTTTCCTCATCTGTAGATGGAGAATTGTATCCCCTGGGGCTCACCAAGTTATCTTCAGTCTTCCAAAACCCCACCAGTACCTTCATATTTACCTACAACTAGGCTGCTTCGGCCAGGAGGATTATATGTTTCTTTGCTTTGAGTTAACATTGTATCACCTCATTGATGTATGGGTATCTCATGCTGCTACAATACCATGGACAAATATTTAATACATGCCTGGGACAATATGTCGTGCCCATGGTGAGGACTGATTTTCTTGAACTTCTTCTTCCGCCTCCAGGAGAATCAAGGTAAAGGAGTTGTCCCTACATCTACTTTCTAGAAAGATATAAAAAAAAGATGGGACAAATAATTCAAGGCTCAGAGAGGAAGGGAGAAAGAAGATTGAGTATATGAAGTGTAAAAATCAGCCATGTAGTATTATTCTTTTAATTTTTTAAAATTTATTTATTTACTTTTGAGAGAGAGAGAGAGCAGGCAGTGTAGGGGCAGAGAGTGAGGGAAGAGAGAGAATCCCAAGCAGGCTCCATGCTGTCAGTGCAGAGCCTGATGTGGGGCTTGAACTCACAAACTGTGAGATCATGACCTGAGCCTAAATCAAAAGTCAGACACTTAACTGA
Organism: Prionailurus viverrinus; assembly: GCF_022837055.1. Classification (NCBI taxonomy): domain Eukaryota; kingdom Metazoa; phylum Chordata; class Mammalia; order Carnivora; family Felidae; genus Prionailurus; species Prionailurus viverrinus. The sequence goes on along the minus strand of NC_062567.1, from coordinate 44,557,362 downwards.
CTGAGCCACCCAGGCGCCCCTATAGTATTATTTTTAAATTAAATCAACCAAGAAATTCCCAGTGAATTTTGGACCTACAAAAGGTGGGAAGTGATGTAACTTGAATCAGATAGGTATTTCACGGAGTGCTTTATGTTTTATTTAATTATACCTGTTTATAGCATTTAACTGAATTATGTAACATATTACCTTAATGACATTATTTAGATTTTTACTATAATCCTATGAGGTAGATGTTATTACCCCCATTTTATATAGAAGAAAACTGAGGCCAAGAGAGACTAAGTGGTTGTCAAGGTTGCACATCCGGTAAGAGGTACAGCATCTTTGGCTCCAAATCATGAGATTCCCCTGCACTGATACATTCATTCATTGTCACTTCCGAACGCAGAGTAAGGGTCCGAGGTGCTTTTCTCAGCCCTGGAATCTCTTTTCCTGTCGTATTCTGCTGCTTTTCCTTTCCAAGGAGATGACCTTGAATTCCTTTCCAGCTGTATGTTTCTAGAATCTCTGGGATCCTTACCAAATGAAGAGGTTCCAGAGGGAGCAAAGCTGGTCCCGGTGATATGGAGGGGTGCAGTGGGGCAGAACTGAGAGGCGCAGAATGAAATAGGGCAGTGCATCATGTGCTGTGGTCGTGTGCATCGCGTCCTCTTAGAGAGGAAGTAAAACATGCCTCACCATTTGAATTACATGTGATTTGGTCCTTCAGTGCAGGAAACACTCCTTCCCCTGGCCAGGTGGGGAGAAACATTGTATTCTGAAGGATTCAAGTATAAAAATGTTCCATGATCTCCAAGTAATATAAACACACACATATGCAGATTTTCTGTTATGGAGGTGTTTTGTGTTTTTTGAATGAGCCGTGTTGGCCCATCCCATCAGGCCAGAGCTTTTGACCTGGTTCTTGACTCACTAAAGGTGAATTTTCAATAGCCAGTTGTTGCTGTTGGGTGGCTTTTAGTGTGCACATTATTCTTGGCTCTGGGATTTTCTTGTGCCTGTCCTTGTTTCTCTGAGGGCTGTGGACAGCAGTGGCATAAATCTGAGGCGTGCGGTCACAAGACCTTTGTCTGACACGTGGGTCTTCCACTTGGCTTTGCTCCTTGCAGGCTGCATGACCTTGGGCAGATCACTGAACCTCTCTGAGCCAGAGTTTCTTTGTCCATAGATGGTAATGGATGATGTAATGATTAAAATGAGGTAATATATGTGTGTGTGCTTGGTTAAGCTGTAAGCACTATGCGAGCATAAGGTGGTGTTATTCCTCCGGTTAGAAAGAATTGAAAAGAGCTCGGGGATTTTCACCACACGATTGCATATGTGGTTACAATTCATCTGGTTGAACCACTTTCAAGTTGCCATCATCTGGGAAAGGTTCTGGCCCAAACCTTCCTGCTGTGTAAATAAATCATGGTAAAGCTGCTCCTGGGCCCCATCGCCCTCATCCAGTTACTTCTTAGCCCTTATCCAACCTGTCTCCCTTGTTTTGTGGACGTCTGTGTACATTATGCCATGTAATTAATTTTAAATGATGGAAAATCAGCCTGCCAGGCTGCTGTCAAAACCACTGGATTCTTTGCTGCTTCTCTTGTAGATTCATTCACCTTTTTGCACATGTGTCCCTCGCCTGAGAGTGTGAACAGTAAATGTTATACGAGAGTCCTTGATGGCACCTTTTCTGCCACATGTTGGCAGAGTGAGTGGGTGAAAGGGCTGATAAAAAGTGGCACAGGCATTGGGGGGCCCCATTAAATGAATGCAGATCCCATGACCTCCCAGAGGAACATTTCTGAGCGAGTCTGGCTGTCAGCGAAGGTGCGTGTGTGAGTGCTGGGGTGCCTGGAATAACACCAAAGTGGGGGAAGGAGATGGCTTCCATGCCACCTTGCGTCAGCAGGACACCAGGAATAAGCTGGCAATTCCCTCTGTTCGGCTCCCCTGCAATACGCTGGCCTCCTGAGCGAAACATCTGTGGGCTTCTCCAACCATTTCCCTCGCTATGCCTTGCCTGTTAAGTAGCTTTGAGGCCATGTTAGAAATCTTCCTGTGTCACCTCATCATGTGACTGCTGGTTGAATGCGTGTTTTGACCCTATTAATCCTCGAAGAGGTGACAGGTGAGGGAGTACATAGCGGGGGGAGAAGAGACAGCCCTGGACCTTGCAGGAGACGGGAACCCAGAGGTCGGCACCGCTGTCACAAGAGGCTGTTTCAGTAATGTGATGGAACAGGCATGTACCATTCAGACATTTTTAAAATGCAGGTTAATTCAACTGACGGATGGAGAGAGAACTAAGAAGGTAAGATATGACAGATAAAAGAGTTTGGCAAGACAAATAGGGCCAAGGTCTGAGTTCTAGGGGATGGGGTGCTCCGGATATGGAAGTTTCTCTGGACCAGATGAATTTAGAGCAGGAGTTTTTTCCTCCTAAGAATGAGGCATCGGGGCGCCTGGGTGGCGCAGTCGGTTAAGCGTCCGACTTCAGCCAGGTCACGATCTCGCGGTCTGTGAGTTCGAGCCCCGCGTCAGGCTCTGGGCTGATGGCTCAGAGCCTGGAGCCTGTTTCCGATTCTGTGTCTCCCTCTCTCTCTGCCCCTCGCCCGTTCATGCTCTGTCTCTCTCTGTCCCAAAAATAAATAAATGTTGAAAAAAAAAATTAAAAAAAAAAAAAAAAGAATGAGGCATCTGGGGGAATTTCAAGGGCTTCACGGGTGGAAAATGGACCACCCAGGTGCTTCGGACCATGGCTGGCTGTGTTCCAGGCTTGGCAGTAAGAGGGATTTTATGAAGTGCGTTTGTTAAACACTTGGTCTTCCAGTCCTCTTCCCCATTTGCCATTTAGCTCATTCTTTCCCATTCTCAGCCCTCTCACATGCAGCCTTTTGCTCCTTTACTGTTTGTAACAATGATTGGTTTCACTTTTCCTCTTGTGTCTCCCTCCTAAATTTTTAAGTTCTTTGGTAATTTATGGAGATCAAGATAGAGGAAAAGCAGAATTGCAATCAAGGAATACACAGTATGTGGGCACCTGGGTGGCTCAATTGGTTAAGCAGCCAGCTCTGGGTTTCGGCTCAGGTCATGTTCTCACGATTCGTGAGTTCCAGCCCCACTTCAGGCTCTGTGCTGACAGTGCAGAGCCTTCTTGGAATTCTCTCTCTCTCTCTCTCTCTCTCTGTCTCTCTGCCCCCACCTCCCACACGTGCATGCTCTCTCTTTCAAAATGAACTTCAAAAAAAAAAAAAGGACAACAGGGGCACCTGGGTGACTCAGTCAGTTAAGCGTCTGACTTCAGCTCAGGTCATGATCTGACGTTTCATGGGTTCAAGCTCCATGTTGAGCTCTGTGCTGACAGCTCAGAGCCTGGAACCTGCTTCAGATTCTGTGTCTCCCTCTCTGCCCCTCCCCCACTCACATTCTGTCTCTCTCTCTCGAAAATAAGTACACATTAGAAAAATTAAAAAGGAATACACAGTATATTTTCTATTTAAATATTTATTCTCATTTGTTAGAAAGGCAGTATGTTCATGGCAACACCAAGGAAGGCTGGGCGGGGGTAGTCTTTTGCCCCTTCACCAATTTTCAACCACCCCCCTCCCCCAACACAGGAGTTACTACCCAAGTAAACATACACACTGAATGCAGACTCTGTTGCCACGAAGTGCCTCCTCAGCACAACTCCTGAATCAGACTGCCAAGGCCAAGCCCTTCTATGTGGAAATCCTGCGCCACCACTGAGAGTTAGGGCTGTGGTTAAGAGCCGTGACTTTGAGTGTCAAGGCCAGGTTCTGCCCGCTCCCAGCCGTTTGAATTTAGGCAGTTAACCACTTAGAACCTTAGGCTCCTCATTTAACACTTTGTTTTTTGTTTGTTTTTGAGAGAGAGAGAGAGAGAGAGAGAGAGAGAGAGAGAGAAGGGCAGAGAAGAGGGGGGATAGAGGATCAGAAGTGGGCTCCATACTGATAGCGCAGAGCCCACGGGGCTCAGACTCATGAACTGTGAGATCATGACCTGAGCCGAGGTCTGATGCTTTAGTCCATTGGGCCACCCAGGAACCCTGGGCTCCTCATGTTACATCAGGATAATGATACCAAACTTGTGGGGTTGACAGAGAAAGAAATGCCTTCCTTATAGCGCTTGGCCGGGCTGGGAGCCTTCTTTACTTAGAGCCTGCTCGTGGGCCAGGCACTGTGCCTTCTCCTCGTGGCGTGGGGTGGGAGGGTTGGGAGGCAGAGGCGTGGCTTCCCATAGTCCCGGATCTAGTGAGGCCCCTGCCGTGAGTCACGGCCCTACCAGACAAGAAAGGGCCCGTCCTGGGCTGGAATGCACATGGAGCAGGAAGCTTCCGGAGAGAGCGGAGCACAGCAAGTTGAAATTTTAGCTTCCGATGCCAAGAACAAATCTATACGGAGAACGATTTGCTATAAGCCGACGAACAAAAAAAGGGAGAGAGGAGGCGTGCGACAACAATATCTATCTGCTTTTATTATTGCTGTTGTCAGACTAAGAGGAGAAGGCATCCTCCTCCCCGGGTTACCTGTGAGGTGCACCGCTCTACCCTTGGGCGTCTGGGTGGGACGCGGACGTGTGGACCTTTTCTTCTTTGTTTTCTAGGTTGACCCTCACCTGCTGGAGCTGCTCCCCTCACTCTGCTCTGCCTTGGGGGAGCCTGTGGCCCCAGCAGAGGAGGAATCAAGAAAGGCACGCCAGGCCAGAAGGCCAAAAAGGATCAGCAGAGAGGCTTTTTAAAAGAAAAGGATACAGGGGCGCCTGGGTGGCTCAGTCGGTTAAGCGTCCGACTTCGGCTCAGGTCATGATCTTGCGGTCTGTGGGTTCGAGCCCCGCGTCGGGCTCTGTGCTGACAGCTCAGAGCCTGGAGCCTGTTTCAGATTCTGTGTCTCCCTCTTTCTCTGACCCTCCCCTGTTCATGCTCTCTATCTCTGTGTCTCAAAAATAAATGTTAAAAAAAAATTAAAAGAAAAGGATACAAAGTAATGTGGAAGGCAGTGTGGTTGAGAATTCCTTGCAAGGTAAAATAAATGCCGAACGTTAAGTGCATAATTTGCGTAATTAATGTTCCAGATGGGAGAACAGTTTTATATTCTTATTCATATTTTCTAAAGGTTCAGAGCCACTCAGTAAACTGTTTCCTGAATTCCCGTCATCACTGGCTTGATCCCAAAGTACCACACATGGCATAACTACATTTAGGCATGGTTTCCAGGAGGCTGTTTAATTTTTTTTTAATAAATGAAATCCTTTTTTTTTTTTTCTCCCTGGTCGGAATTCACCATGGCCACAACCACTGTGTCATGAGTGGGTTACAGGTGTGGCCAAATCGTTCCTCTGCCCAGCCCCTCCGGGCTGCCGAATAATCCTCTTTCCTGTGGCACAAGACCACACTCCCCTTGGGGGGGCCCGGGAGGTGGCCTGAGCACTGCAGGTTTGATGCTGGGGCAATAGTTTTCTGGGAAAAGGTTGGAAAGTACTAGGTTAGCATCTGTATGCCTTTGGGAAAATCTTTCTTAAGATACAGGTTAACTAAATGCAAATACAGTCCCCAGCCTGCCCAGATAATCAGAGACGAAGGATTCAGTTCTGAATGTGCAGCTTCACTGTCTGAAATCTCCCTTGAAGAACGGTTGTGCTTTGGGCAGCATCCCCCCGTGGCCCCCAGCAGGCTTCGGGCCTCTTCTTTCTCTTCCAAGCCCCCTACACTCTTCCCTTTCTTCTTCTTCGTAGTTGAACTATTTAACACGATGTTTAAAGGCATGCCTGGCTGCCTTGTGGAGATTCAGAGTTGCCATGGCAATGTGGCCTGTTTTTCCAAATTAGGACATATTCCTGCTGCCTTTTTTTTTTTTTTTTTAATGTGGTATGTTTGCTCTCTCACACAACTCCTTTGCTACATTAAATCCTTCCTTCTCCTTCTCCCCCAGAATGCTAATTTAAGTACCTGTCCCCAGGACTGGATAGTCCCTCAGCCCAAGGAGGTGCTTCCCTGAGTCGCTCCCACCTTCCCTGGTCCCACTCCATGTGGGGTTGTGTTTGCGGTCATGCCATTTCAGCGGCCTTCAGGAAGTCCTGCCTGCTAGCTTTGCTCCCGACTCCTGTTCCTTCTGGGCTGGTCTGATAGCAAATACATTTCCATTTTACATAAAAACCAGTTGTGAATGGAAAGAGGTAAGGAAAAGACAGCTGTAGCTTGAATGTTAAATATCATTTCATGGAAATGTCTTCCTAGGCACATGATCATTTTAGGGAATGTCCACATGAGAAAACGGGGCTCTGGATAAATGAGGGTACACGCACCTTGCCTTTTCCCTTGTAACTCGTTTTGGGATCCCAGGAAAAACAGGAGCTTCAAGACAAGAATGCTCTATAATCTGAGAGTAAGAACAGAAATTGGTCAATGCTTTAAAAAGCGGGGAAGCGATAGATGGAGGTGTTCCATTCCTTAGGATTATTTCTGCATCATAGATTATAGATGGTTCTTTGAGCCACTGGAATTACTGTCTGTGATGAAAATGGGGGAAGAAAATGAGTAAAAAAAAAAAAAAGGAGACAGATTTAATTCTCTTTTCTCTCACTTTCATCCTTGGTGCTGTCCTTGGCACATAAATAACAGTTAGTAAAGGTTTCTTTGGCCCCTAGAGCCGAGGCACACAAAGTCCGCTGCACGTCAGAATCATCTGGGGAGGTTAAAAAAATACAGATGTCTGGGTCCCTCCTACAGGGAGTCTGATGTAATTGTTTTGGGATGCACCCAAATGTAATTTTTAAAGAAAAACTCTCCAGGTGATTCTAATGTATAATAGACGTTGAGATTTACTGGCTTAGATGGCGATTGTCTTTTGAAGGTAGGAATGATGGTTTCCACACATTTGGCAGTCTAGTAGCCATCTTTGAAATCCTTGGGGAGAAGAGGCACATAATTGTCAGGTTCAGTTAGTTCCACCCCACCCTCCTGTCCTACGTATCACTTTTAGAAAATGCAAGGTCCTCATGGAACATGACCATTCTTTGACCTGTTAAAGGGGTTCAGGGAGAACACCAACACAATTAGCTAGGTAAACAGGCGGGAGCTGTCACAGGGCCAAGGTTTCCTAGCAGATGGGGATGACAAGAAGGGAAGCCAGGCGGTGTCAGGGGTTGCTAATGTGAGGGCAAGGAGAAGGAAATGAATGTGCTGTCGTGGTCACAAATAGGTCAAAGATGATGCCCTTAGTGATAAGCTTGAGAGAAACATGACTAGGCATTTTGATTTACTTCTAGAGCTTGACGGAAAGCTGCTGAGGGAACTTCCTATGGAGGGTGTATTCTAGTTCTAGATGGTATCCAATAGAAAAGCTGTGTTTTCACCTTTTTCTTGCCTTTGCCTGCGGGCAGTGGGCATAAGGAGAGCAAAAGGTAGTGAAGCTTCAAAGTACAGAGTTTTGATCATAGTCCGGAAACATCAGTAGAATGACCATCAGTTTTGTTTTGTTTTGGTTTTTCCTCAATAATTTCCATTAGAGAAGGATCATGGGGTTGTAGGAAGGGCCTGGTACCCGCTTTGCCAGTAGCACGGTGTGATCCTGTGGAGAAGTCCCGTATCCTCTGGGGACCTCATTTCCTCATCTACAACATGGAGTGGGATGAGAGGGAGGGGGGCTGTTAGGGCCTCTTCAGTTGTAAGGATGTTATTCCCTCAGTCTCACGTTGGAATCTGTCATTTGCTAAAAGTTACCTATTGGGTAGCAACATGGTGGCACCCCATCTTATTTTTTTTTTTTAATTTTATTAGAAAGAGTGAGTGGGGAAGATGGGCAGCAGGAGAGGGATAGAGGGAATCCTAAGCAGGCTCCATGCAGAGCCCGACAAGAGGCTAGATCCCATGACCCTGGGAGCATGACATGAACCAAAATCAAGAGTCAGACAGACGCTCAACTGACTGAGACACCCAGGTGCCCCAACAGCCGCATCTTAGACCAGGATGACACATAAGCCAGATGAGAGGAGTTCCCCATTTTGTGTATCTTGATCTCAGGGTTCACTCAAGAAAATCAGCGAGGAAACAACTGAATGTATAACAGAACACATTGTTTAGTTACTTAATGAACTGGACTTAGCAATCAGGGAAAAGCTATAGAGTAAAACTGGAATAAGAAAAGGGCCAAAGTTCTGGGGAGACAGACAGGAGGAAGGTTGTGAGGCCCATCATGACTGTCCTAAGGCAGGTTCTGATGTGTTTATCCCCTTGTGAGGACCCAGCCTGGATAATCGTCTGAGCAGTTCTTATATTGCAACTCTCTGGATGGATTAATTGAAACTGTGCAGTGTCTTACTGGTCAGCCATCTTCCAGGTTCAATACAGATCCACCTCCCCTATCTCCTTTCAATTCAAGGGATAGTCGTTTTTTATACCGTACCATATGCCAAAAATTGCTCTAGGCACTGTTTTCAAGAAGCTTTACAACCACAGCAATAACTACAACTTTAACAATGACCATTGCTACACCATATGGTATACAGACTCATTTTCACATTATCTCATTTTGTTCCTCAAACCATTTACTCATGCACTAGTTTATTTCGTAATTATCTACCGAACACCTGTTACGGACATTTTAGGCACTGGGGCTACGGCAAACACAGAAAGTCACATTCTTCATGCAGGTTGCCGCTGAGCGGGTCATTAAATAATCACAAGTAAACGTAAAACTCCAACTGTAATAAGTACTAAGAATGTGAAGTATAGGGGGTGAGGAAGACTTTACCTAGTCACAGAGTTCCCGAATGCAGTTGGGATGAGTAGTGCCAAACTGGGAAAGAGAATGCCAGGCAGAGAAATAGCAGGTGCAGGGGCCATGTCAGGAGAGCAAATATGACCGAATATGAGGATCTGAACAAGGCTTGTGTGGCTGGAGCCAAGGAGTCAGGGATACAAGTAAGAAAAACGCAAGACAGGAGACCATCACGACAGACAGTTTGTTTTCAAAGTTGTGTGATGGAGAGACCGCATCTGATAGGAAACAGCAAGAAACCTCTTTGTGAATGCCGCTTCGGGGAATGTGAGAATTGTCTTTGAAGAGGAGCCCTGAAGGATGGGCAGGCTCTCTGTGGGTGGAGCTGGAGTGGAGGGAAATGAGGCAGGAGGAGGAGTGGGGTCTACGATGCCAACCAGGTGCCCCAGAACTGACTCTGTTCTTCAGGAAGCAGTACATTTTGGAATCCTTGCAGAAGAGTACAGAAAGCTCAATTTCACTGACATTGACAAATTCAAATTCAGGCAATAATGAGAAACTATATTTTATCCATCAGGGGGCAATTTTTTTTTTTTAATTAACAAGCTTCATGTTGGTGACAGTGTGAAGAAATAGACACTCTCATACATTCATGGTAAAAATATAAATCGAAATGACCTTTGTGGAAGACGGTTTGGCAATAAATGCCTCAAAAATATGTATACCCGTTATGGCTGTTCGACTCATAGAAACTGATCCTAGGACAAAAATCCTATGTAAAAGTATTTATATGAAATATGGTCATTAGCATTATTTATCATTGTGAGTAATTTGAACCATTTTACAGGTTCAGTGATGGACTGCTTCAATTAAGTCATGGTATAAAAGATATACAGCCACCAGAAGTTGCCTTATAGAAGAAAAGAACAAGGAAATGGGAGAACATCATATTCTATAAGTAAATGAAAAATTCAAGTCTTCATAGTCAAGAAATATTTTTTGAGTCCCTTCTATGTTCAGGACACTGTTTTAGATACTGGGGATAGAGTGTAACTGAGACAGACCCTAAACTCTCGAAGGTTATAGCCAGGGTGGAGGAAGTGTACATTCTGAAGATTTTCTCCGGTACACTCACTGGAAGTAGACACTGATGTCCTCTGGAAGACGCTATCAGGTGTGGTGTGTGTTTTTCTGGGGGTGCAGAGTGAGCTCAGGAGGAGCAGCATATGTATGTACAAATGCACATACTGTGAAGATGTGGGCATTTACAACAGGTTGATCTACAGACAACAAAGGAATAAGTTCTTCTCTCTGAGTGGAGTATGGATGATGTAAATGGTCTGTGTGTTCTTTGTAATTCCCCAATTTTCCACAAATACTAGACATTTGAATACCCTTACAATAAGGATAGATATTTATAAAAAGAGGTCTTAGGAAACTTACTAAATTTGTATGGATTCCATTTTCATTTGCTAGCACTGCCTTTCTTCAAGTCTGTCCCCCTGCTTCCACTGGCTAGTACCAATAAGAAAACTAACAAAACATGTCCCCTCACCAGGGGAAAAACCCACCTCTACATATGGAAAGCATGTACATATTTTGCAGCAGATGCATGGGCTTCTCTTGCAAAGGCAAATTGCCCTGAAAACCTTATAGAAAACTAATGAAAAGTAGAGTGCTGCTTATTGAATTTATTTTGGGCCTGCCGACTTGTTTCTCTTAAGCCAGTCAGATTACTTTTTGTTTCTGGGTAAGTCAGCACAGTCTTTAAAAGGTTGAGGAAGAAAAGAGGCTAAAAATATTTAACCAATGAGGCAGCCTGGCCTGGCCTGACCTGGCTCAGAGATGGGGCCTGTACCATTGGTTTGCTGACTGGATCTGGAGGATGAAATTATGGGGCAGTCACCAGGTTTCCCCCACATGAGCCTTTTTTTCTCCTTTCTCCTGTTCTTGTCTCTTCCCAGTTTGTTGCCTTTCTCCTACTCAATTTCAATCCCTTTCAACCCATCACATTTATGGAGTGTCGCTGTACCGCGGCAGGCATTATGTTAGTCTCACTCTCTATGACCTTGGCTTTACTCACCGGTCCTATGCCTTCATGCCTGTTAGGGCCTCAGCTGGCATTTCCAGTAGCCAGAAAGGGTGTTAGCGCCCCATCTGAAAGAGAGGATCACCAGGGATTAGTGAGCAGAGAGATTTCTCCCACCACTGACATTGTCATTTGAGGCAACTTAGAATTTACCTGCACTGGTGTGATAGGGAACCAGAAAATCAACTTACCTGAGTTTTTCACTGTACAACTGTTACAGGGTATTCTAAAGATAAGCTAATGCCTGTATTGGCTCCAGAGAAGATTAAGACATTTGTTTTTTCTCCAATTATATTCTCTGTAGTTTCTCTACAACTCTCATTTCATTAAGAAATGAAAGAAATGTTATCTCTGCATGTTTGTTACAGCATCATAAAGCTAGTCAGATGTCAACAAAACAAAACAAACAACAAATGTATTCCTTAAGGTAGAAGCATGAATAAGTTAACCTTATTTGTGTCATTTCTTTCAATACCGATGGTTTTCTTCTCTGGAAGAGTCTATGTGTTAGTTAAATAAGTCTGTGTGTTAATAAGTCAGAAAAAAACAATACAATTCAGTCATAACACAAGCTATAAAAATGAGTTTACTGACTTTGTCTTGCTTTGGTTTTGGACCTCTGCCTGAGTCATAATCCCTTACTTTAGATACTTCCCTCTATAAGATCCCTTGCTTTTGTCAAATATCTTTTATGTGGGAGTTTAAAGGGACTCTGGCTTGTTGATAGACCTCAAACATTTTCTGATGACACAGTGACAGATTCACCATCTGACTGCCAGATAATGGGTCTCAGGTGCTTTGCAGAGTGGATTAAAACTACCACATGTATTCTTGTCTCATAGAAAGGACACTTTCTTCAAGGTGGCTTCCTTCTTTAAGACAGAGAGCTACGTCAGGGTGCCTGGGTGGCTCAGTCTGTTAAGTGTCCTACTTCGACTCAGGGAATGATCTCGTGGTTCGTGAGTTCAAGCCCCATGTCGGGCTCTGTGCTGACAGCTCAGAGCCTGGAGCCTGCTTCAGATTCTATGTCTCCCACTCTCTCTCTCTGCTCCTCCCCCTCTCATGCTCTGTCTCTCTGTCTCTCAAGAATAAATAAAACATTAAAAAATGTTAAAAAAAAAAAAGAGAGAGAGCTATGTCACAGAGGTTCCATAGTACAAGCATGGAACAGCTGCTTCTGTGAAGGGAATCCTCCTGTTTGTTCCTCTGAATTCAGGGATAACCTCATCTGAGAAATAAACAGGGATCTTTCCTGAAATCTGGACAGGTTGACCCACCAGGGCTGGTGTTTCCTTACCTCCCACATCTCCTTCTTGAAGACTGGGATCACCAAGGATTCCAATTTTAATTTCAATAACAGTAAATCTCAAGTATTCAACCATGTCTTAGTAACATCCACATAATCATTAGGTCTTCTCAAATTTATCTGTTAGATCAGGCCTACAGTAATGTATCAGGAGTGGGAGTGTTGAAAGAACAATTGGAAAGAAAGGGTGTCAGCATCCTTTTGAGCTTAGTTACTTCACTGTCTTTTCTCATCATTCTAGACCACAGTTTTTTCTCCACGTTTTCAGAATCTTATTAAAAATGAACAGTTTTATTTAATTCAACAAGTAGTTAATTGAGTACCCTGTATATGCAGGTACTCTTCTAGGTGGTAGATATTCAGGGATGAATAGACATGTCTCCATCTAATGGAATTTACATCCCCTGCTCTTAGGGATGGTCAGAAAATAAACACAATAATTCAGGATGGTGGTTAAGTTCTATAAAGAAAATAAAATGAAATCTTAATGCAGGGTGGCTAGGGGAGTAGCAAGTTTAGATTATGTATTCAGTGACGATACTACTGAGGAGATAAAATTTTAACTGAGATTATAAGAGGAACCTATGTGAATATCTGTGGTAGATATGGCCTAGGAAGTATTAACAGCAAGGATAAGGACTCTGATGTGGAAATGTGGAGAAGAAAGAAAGCAAATGTGGCTGGACTATAGTGAACAGAGGATGAGTGGTAGGAGTTGAGTTAAAAAAAAAATAAGCCCTCGATCATCTATATCCTTATAGCCCCATGATAAGGACTTTGGACTCAATTCCACATGTAACATGAAGCCCTTTGGAGGTTTATAAGCACAGACAATATGATCTGATAATATTTTTAAAAAAGTATGAGACTTTCACCTCCAGCCATGAGGGAGTAAGGCAATCTGGTATTACCTTCCCACCATAAATAACCAGAAAATTAGAAGGGAAAACAAAGAATCAGCTATTTTTTGACATTGGGGAAAAAAGTACAATAGGAATAATATTCCTGAGAAAAAGAAAATAAGGTTATCTGAAGCTGTTTACCTGGCGATAATTCCACGACGAGGTACAGGGAGTGGTAACCGAAGCAGAGTTGAGCAGTCTCACTGAGTTAAAGAAACAGAGATTAGACTTTTGGGAGGCTGGGCAATATTTTTGTGGGACAGAATACACATAATGAGAAAGAGGTCTGGAAATACGCAGAGAATTCCTCTTGAGTCTTTGTCCAAATATCAATCTGTGCATATTTTAGGTGAAATTGTATCAAATTGGGCAAGGACAATTTCCGAGGAAATAATTATCAAGGAGCCATAAGAAGAACAATTCCAAGAGCTCCCATGGGGCCAGGGACTGTTGTAGTTCCCTAAAGCTGGAGAAGAAAGACTTCATTGAATACACGGACATTCAGTTGCAATCTCAGAAAGGCCTTGTCCTAGAAATGAAGATAAATTAGTGCTAAAATAAAAGCTATTCAAGAATGCTATAAAAAGGAACAAACTAACCTGGAAGTAACTCTTTGCCAGAAAACTAGTAGTAATTTACAAAATTACTACAAACACACTTACATACATATACAAAGCAGGAAGTATGACCTGTAAACAGGAAAGCAACAACAACAACGAAACAGTAGAAACAGATGCAGAAATAAGATGTTAAAATACAAGGGAAAGACACTAAAAGAGCTATTATACATATGTTCAGGATGTAAAGAAAAACATGAACATGATGAGGAAGAAAAATGGAATATGTTTTTAAAAGACCCAACTTAATTTAAACAGAGGGGAAATAAAATGCTCAATATTTGAATTTAAAAAGTAAACCAGATGATATTAATAGAACAGACATTGTAATAAAATAAAAAGGAACTGGAAGACATAGCAATAGAAACTATTCAAAAGGAAGCACAAAGAGAAAAAAAGACAGTAAAATATGAATAGTTGCAGTGCCTAGTAGGATGATATCATTCAGTCCAATTTGTATATAATTGGAGACCTACAGGGAGAGGCAAGGAAAAACATATTGAAAGAATTAATGCCTAAAATAGAATTTCACAGTTGATGAAAACTATATGAAATTATTTGATAAATAAAATTTATGGAAATTATAAATCTGTAGATTCAAGAATTTCAGTAAATTCCAAACAAAAAAATGAAGAAAATTACAATTAAGGCATATGATAATGAAATAGATGAAGACTACTGAAGAAGAGAAAAATCTTGAAAACAACCAGAGAAAAAAGACATATTACATTTAGAGGAACAAAGATAAGAATAGTAGCAGACTTCTCATCAGAAACTATGCAAATCAGGAGAAATAGACCAATGTCTTTAAAATACTGAAAGAGGGGCGCCTGGGTGGCGCAGTCGGTTAAGCGTCCGACTTCAGCCAGGTCACGATCTCGCGGTCCGGGAGTTCGAGCCCCGCGTCAGGCTCTGGGCTGATGATGGCTCAGAGCCTGGAGCCTGTTTCCGATTCTGTGTCTCCCTCTCTCTCTGCCCCTCCCCCTTTCATGCTCTGTCTCTCTCTGTCCCAAAAATAAATAAACGTTGAAAAAAAAATTTTTTTAAATACTGAAAGAAAAACCTTTAAGCATTCTCTACTCAGCAAAAATATCTTTTAAATATGAAAGTAAAATAATGACTTTCATGGGAACAAATTGAATCAGTGATACACTTGTACTTAAGAGATGTTAAGGAAAGTTTTTCAGCCAAAGAAAAATGGCATCAGATGGAAATTTGGATCTAGACAAAGGAATGAAGAATATTCTAAATAGTAAATACATGGGAATTTATAAACATTTTAAAATATCTTTGAAAGATGATTGTTTAAAGCAAAAAAATGTATTATGGATTTTAAAATACATGTTAAAGTAAAATATAAGATAATAATATAGTCCTAATAATAAGGGGAAGGATAAAAATTTGCTGTTGTAAGTTTCTTATACTACCTGTGTAGGGGCAAAGCATTATTTGAAGAGTGTAATAACTTATTTCTTATTTTTTATTTTATTTTATTTTATTTACTTATTTTTAAGTTTCATTTATATATTTTTTTAGAGACAGAGATAGAGCAGGAGAGGGGCAGAGAGAGGGACAGAGAGAGAATCCCTGACAGTGCAGAGCCTGATGCGGGTGTCAGACCCACAAACCGTGAGATCATGACCTGAGTGGAAACCAAGAGCCAGATGCTTAACCAACTGAGCCACCCAGGCACCCTTTTATGGTTGTTTGATTTTTTTAAAGATTTATTTATTTATTTTTGAAAGAGGGAGAAAGTGTGAGTAGAGAAGAGGCAGAGAGAGAGAGAGAGAATCCCAAGCAGACTGCATGCTGTCAGTGTGGAACCTGACAGTGGGCTCAAACCCACAAACTGTGAGATCATGACCTGAGCAGAAGTCAGATGCTTAACAGACTGAGCCACCCTTGTGCCCTGAAAGTGTGTAATAATTTAAAGATGTATGTTGCAAATCCTAAAGAAATTATCAAAACAATGCTAAGAAGTATATAGCTAATGATCCAGTGGTGGAGATAACAAACTATTGTAAAAACCAGTTGGTATAAGAAAAGACAAAAAACAGAGGAAAAGAAACAAAGGATGAATGTAAAAATGGAAAACAAATAACCAAATGGTAGATTTAGAGCCAAGCATATCAATAATTATACTAATGTAAATGTCCTAAATACTCCAATGAAAGGCATAGATTGTCAGATTTGATGAAAACCAAGAAAATGACATTAAATGGAGACATAGATAAAAGTTAAGAGATAAACCAAGATATTATACAAGTGCTAATCAAAAGAAATCTTCAGAGGCTATATTGATATCAGATAAAAATAGACTTTTGGATGGGAAATACTGACAGGTGTGGGAAGGAATATTCCATAATGAAAAAGAGCCCATTATTTTCAAGATGAGGTAACAATACTAAATGTATGTGCAGCCACCCACTCAGAATACATGGAGCAAACACTGATGGACCACTGATGGAAGAAAAAAAGAAACAAAACTACATTTGTAGTTTGATATTTCAACACTTATTTCAGTCATTTACAAAACAAGTAAGCCAAAACATACTAAGGGTATAGATGATGTGAAGAACATTATCCACTACCTTGACTTAGTTGACTTTGTAGAATACTTCATTCAACAATAGAATGTATGTTCTTTTCTGGTACATATGTAATATTTACCAAGATAGGCAATATTCTGGGCTGTGACACAAGTCTCAATAACCTTAAACTGATTGAAATCTTACAAAATGTGTTCTGTGACCACATCAGAATTACCAGAACGGTATCTGGAAAATACTAAAATTTGGAAATTAAACAGTAAACTTCTAAATAATATGTGAGTCAAAAAAGAAATCACAAAGGTAATTAGGGCATAGTTTAAACTCAATTAAAATAAAAAACAACATAATAAAATTTATGCAGTAATAACTAATGCAGTGCTTAGAGGGAGATTTATAGAATTAAATGCTTATGTTAGAAAATAAGGAAGATCTGCAATCAATGATCTAATAAGCTTCTATATTAAAAATCTAGGAAAAGAAAAGCAATATTAATCCATGATAAACAGAAGAAAGGAAATTATAAAGAGAGGGATCAAGAAATGGAAAATGGACAAATGAAAGAAAAAAAAAAAAACAAACAATGAAACCCAAAACTGGATCTTTGAAAAGATCAATAAAGTTGATAAACCTGTGCAAGACTGACTACATATTAAAGAGATTAAACATAAATTGCCAATATCAGGCATGAAAGAGGGCCATCATTACAGATCCTACAGAAATTAAAAGATTAAAAGGTAGAATTTAACTAAGTTTTATAGGGTGATAAATTTGACAACCTAGATAAATGGACAAATTCTTTGAAAGGCACAAAACTATCAAAGCTCATTTAAGAAGAAAAGATAACCCAAATAAACCTATATCTTTAAAGAAATAGAATACCTACGTAAAATCTTTCTTACAAAGATAACCTTAGCCCCAAGTGACTTCACTATTGAATTCCACCAAATATTTAAGGAAAGAATAATATAAATTCTACACAAATTCTTTTAGGAAATAGAAGAAGGAACATTTTTAAAACTCATAACCAGTGTTATCTTAGTACCAAAAGGAGACAAGCTATTTTAAGGATACTATAAACTAATATTCTTCATGAACATAGAAGCAAACATTTTCAACAAAATAGTAGTAAATAGAAAATCTAGCAAGGTATAAAAAGGATAATACATCATGTCCAAAAAGTGTTTGTTCCAGGAATGCTATGTTGATTCAACATTTTGAAAATTAATCAATGTAATTCACCATATTGTCAGAAAAGAAAAAACCATATGATCATCTCCATAGATGCAGAAAATCATTTTGACAAAATTCAATACTCATTCGTGATAAAACATCCCAACAAACTGAGAATAGAAGGAAACTTCCTAAACCTGATAAACTTACCTATGAAAAACCTACAGTTAACATCATGTTAAATGGTGGAAGTAAGGCAAGGATGTTTGCTCTTACTGTTTCTACTTAGCATTATACTGAGGGTTGTCACATAATCAGTAAGTCATGAAAAAGGAAAGAAAGAATTAAAAGTATCATTCTTCACATGACATGATCTTTTTTGTAGAAAATTCTAGGGAATATACATAAAATTACCAGAACAAACAAATTTAACAAGATCACAGGATTTAAAATTGATATATGAGGGACGCCTGGGTGGCTCAGTCGATTAAGTGTCCGCCTTCGGCTCAGGTCATGATCTCGCGGTCCGTGAGTTCAAGCCCCGCGTCAGGCTCTGTGCTGACAGCTCAGAACCTGGAGCCTGTTTCAGATTCTGTGTCTCCCTCTCTCTGACCCTCCCCTGTTCATGCACTGTCTCTCTCTGTCTCAAAAATAAATAAAGCGTTAAAAAAAATTGATATATGAGAATCAATTGTATTTTTATATACTGTCAGAAGACAATTGGAAATTTAAGAAACATAAGTAAAATGCTATTTACAATGGCCTTAAAAACATGAAATACTTACAGAAAATGTAACAAAATGTGTATAAGATCTCTACACTGAAAACTAAGAAGCATTGCTCACAACAATTGAAGACATAAGTAAATGGAAGAATATATTGTGCCCATGGTGCAAAAGATTCAATATTTTAGGATTCATTTCTTTTTACTATAATATTTAGAATCATCTCAATCTCAATCAAAATTTGATTGGGAAATTTTTTGTAGAAATTGATAAGTTTATGGAAATACAAAGGACCTAGAATAGCCAATAAAATTTAGAAAAAGAATGAAGTTGGAGGAGGACTTAAACTACTTGATTTCAAAACTTACTACAGTAATAAAGATAGTGTGCTGTTAGCATAAGGATAGATATATAGATCGCTGGAACAGAATGGGGCTTATAAATGACCCAGTACTTCATATAAGTTGATTTTCATTAAAGATGCTAGGGAAATTCAGTGAAGAAAAAGGCTTTTCACAAAAGGTTGGACCTATTGTATATTCATATGAGTTTATGGAAAAAATTGTATATTCATTATCCTTATCCTTTCCAGGTATCTTTAAGGAACTGAAAAGTGAAATCATGGATTATGTACTTTGGGTGTCATTTATGGAAGAAAGATTAGAACTGTAATCATCAAATCAACAAAGAAAAGGCTCTTTCTCTATATCAAAATATTAGCAAATGGATAGACATCATTTTAGATTAAAATAAGATGTATAAGGAATAAATACTCCTTGCTCTCACCAGATTTCTGCCTATCCTGATCTTGTCAGGCAAAAGGGCTTCTACCATAGTGACCTTTTATAGTTATCATAAGATTTAATCGGCATGTTGTAAAGTACTTGGCACAAAGAATCTTCTCAATAAATAAAGTTTTAATATTTACCCCATACTTTCATTTCTTAACTGTTTATCTCATTAACTTTTATCTGATTCTGTTGTATTTTAGTTACTTTTCTCATGAGCACACTTTGTTATACCCAATAGGTTGTAAGTGCATGAACTGTGTTCTTACTGATAGCTCCTCTGACCATCCTCCAGTGCCTGATACATTTAGATCCTTGAATACTACGTTAACTGACTGATCCGGTGGGACTGCCCTAAAGATGCCTTGCAGAATCTGTTCAATTGGTTGGCTCCTTTTGACCAAATCATTAGAAAGGTGGTACCATTATTTTTAACCGAATATTTTATGTGTGGTTCTGTAACTTCTTCACAGAACTGTTCCCTGCACATCCAGATTCTTTTCTAAAGCTCCTTTGTTACTAATGCATAAGACCCCAGGCCCAACGCTTTAGGAAATGCAGTACAGGAAGAAGAATAGAAAGACAGAGCACAGTAAATCTCTTGGAATCTCATTCCCTGATTTCATTTGACTTGTTATATATGTTAGAGTTAGGACATATTTCATGGCTAGGATTTAGAATATTTATAGGCAGTTTCTTATTGCTTCATTACCTCCCATATTTGTTCTTATAATGGAGAAAGGTAGTAATGTTTAAAAGCCTTAAAAACTCCAAGGAATAGATTTCCTTCATTTTAACTTTGGTTGGTAAAAAAAAAAAAATCTGGACCCAACAGGATAGTGGGCTTGCAATTCTTGTGAATTCAGCAGTTCACTTGATTGTTACTCAATCATATGATTCCAAAGGAACATTTCACAGTGGCTGGTACTAATTTTTTTTCTAAATAACCAGATGATCAAGGGTTTCTGGTTACTACATGGGCCAGGATTGATCCTAGGCAAATGGTAAAATAGGGATAGTTGGTTTTATGTCCTTCCCATTTCTTTTTATGTAGTACCTTTCTTTTTTTTTTCTTTTTTCTTCTCTTTTCTTTTCTTTTCTTTTTTCTTTTCTTTTCTTTCCTTTCCTCTTCTTTTCTTTTCTCTTTTTTCCTTTTCTCATCTTTTCTTTTTTCTTTGTTTTTTTATTTTCCTTTCCTATTTTTCTTCTTTCTCTTTTTCTTCTTTCTTTCTTTCTTTCTCTTTTTCTTCTTACTTTCTCTTTTTCTTTTCTTTTCTTTCTTTCTTTCTTTCTTTCTTTCTTTCTTTCTTTCTTTCTTTCATCTTCCTCTGCCTTCTTCCCTAGCACCAGTCCATGTCTATTATTCAATTGGCTATTAACTAATCCCCAATAACAATAAACCGATCATTAGATTAGCCTTGTTAAGAGGGATGCATTTCACAGTCTAAGTTTGGGGTCAGGAATAACCTCTGCCAAGTATATGGTGTGTGTAAGGGATAAACAGAGCCCTTCATCCAGGGGCACTTCTTACTGTATTGCTTGGTATCAGAGGAAGAGAATGACTTTGCCTGAGGAGCTGGAGAAGCTCCATGTAAGAAATGATATTTGAGCTGGACCCTGAACAATGAACAGTGAGTTTCTTCCAGTGGGGAGGTGATTTGGGGTAAGGGACGGAGGTGGGAAAGAGGAGCAGTGATAAAACATTACAGAAAAGTGGAACAACTGCCTGGGCAGAGGTACAGAGATGAAAGAGCAAGGTATATTTTAGGAACATGGAGTAGTGTTGGGTAAATGGGGCAACTGTTGCATTGTAGGAAGTGGAAGGAGATTGGAAAAAACAGAGAAGCAAAGAAAGTAAGACAAAAAAATGGGCTGGGCTGGGCTGGGTTGGACTGTGAATGACCATGTATGTGATTCAAAGGAGTCTGACCTGTGGGCGAGTGGAATGATTAAATTTCTAGTTCAGAAAAATGGAAAAAGGGGAATGATCAAATTTCTGTTTTAGAAAGTTCTGGCAGCAATGCGGAGGGTGAGTTTTGGTAGTCAGGGAGACCAGTTATCAGGCTGTTGGAGTAATCAGTCAAGACATAGTAAAGGCACAGCAGTGGGGAAGAAGAGAAAGAAGGATTGCCTTTTAGGTAATTAAAAGATAGAATGGATAGCATTTAGTGACCAAGTTCTCCCTCACGCTAGTTCATTTATTCATTAATTCAATCAACATTTATCTGGCCCCCTAATGTAGGCGAAACACTGTGCAAAATGCTCGAGAAGTCAATAGGACATGGCTCCTTCCTCTAACAAGCTCAAAGTTCAGTAAGTAAGGTTGACATTTAACAATTAAAATGCAATGCAGTGAGTACTATAGCAGAGGTAAGCACAGTATGTGCTGTAGGAATACAGAGAAAAAGGTTTCTAAGGTCATGAGGGTAAATTCGGTGTTTTACTCACTGTGGTGCCCCTAGCGCTTCCTTTGAGTTGGGGACCTACTATGTGCTTAATAAATATTTATTGAATAAATATTTGAGCTTGGATGAAGAGGTATATGGGCGGAAGAATTACAATTCCTTCCCCTCTTTATTGTAGGCTAGAGAAGAGGTCTTTCTCTTGGTTTTGAAAATGGAAAGTGTTTAAGATTGTGCCCCTGGGTGGTGGGGCTTAGGATGCTTAGGCACTAGTTGGTTCTAGACCTTGTCTCCTCTGTTCTCGTAGGGCTCATGTAGATTATACTGGGGGATGTAAGCCTCTGAGAGCTAGCTAGCCAGAGTAGGGTCAGAACAGTTCTGTTTGTCTACCCTTTGTTATCCTTTGGGATTTAGTAAAGTCTTTTGGAAAGTCCTAGCTTATTCCATCAGAGATAAGGGAAACTAAGGGAGAGCTTCTGTCTAAACTTGGGCCAGAGATTTAAGGAGACAAGTGTCCACCCAGGGCTAGGAGCCAAAGTAGGAGAATCCTGTGAGGAAGATAAAGCCCCAGGGCAGGGAGTTTATATTGAGTGTTGGTTGCTCCTATTCACCAGAAGAATCTCCATATAATCCTCAACTCTGAAAGTTCAGTATTTCATTTTATTAAGGAAGGGGGACTAAGTCCCTGATCTCTTAATTGCAACTAAGAAATTCAACAAATTCTGAAAAACAAAGCATTTCTGTAGTTCATTTATTGTTAAAAACTGACCTAATATGAATTTATTTGGCAGCAAAATATGACCTAAAGTGATGTGAAGCTATTTATAGCTTAATTTAACCTTAAAAGTGTTTATGTTTTATGGAAGAAACGTTTATGTGTTTAATTATAGGGTCTTGCCCTAGATACCTGTAGGGTGATGTTAGATAACATTCAGTAACCGTGCTACTGTATTACTTTTGAAAACCTGAAAATTTAAAAATTATCAAGCTCCATCCTGCTCCTAGTGTTTTAAACTCTTTTTAAAGCTTATTTATTTTGAGAGAGAGTACGCACAAGCAGGAGAGAGTCAGAGAGAAGGAGAGACAGAATCCCAAGCAGACTCCACACCATCAGCACAGAGCTGATGTGGGGCTCGAATTCACGAACTGTGAGATCGTGACCTGAGCTGAGATCGACAGTGGGTCTCTTAACCCACTGCGCCGCCCAGGTACCCCTCTGCTTCTAGTGTTTTAGATTAAGGATTGTGGATTTATATTTCCTTTTAGAGATTAGTAAAAGCTTTTGGACAAGATGAGTGTGAGTTGAGTTTTTTTTTTTTTTTAATTAAAGAATAACTGACATACGATGTTGTGTTAGTACCAAATGTACAGCCCAGTGATTCGGTATTTATGTACATTGTGAAATGCTCACCCCGATAAGCCCAGATACCATTGTCACCGTATAAAGTTGTTACAGGATTATTCACTATATTTTCTATGCTATACATTCCCATGTCTCTATTCATTTTATAACTAGAAAATTGTACTTCTTCATCCCCTCACCTGAGTTGAATTTTGAAGATGTGTAGAAACTTTGTTTTGCTTCTCAACTGAAGGTAGTATTATCTTCTATATTAGTTTGATAGGGAGGCTATAACAAATGCCACAGACTGTGTGGTTTAAATAATAGAAATTTATTTTACCAAAGTTCTGGAGGCTGGAAACCTCGAGATCAAGGTGTCTGTGGGTTTGGTTTCCTCTAACGCCTCTTTCCTTTTCTTGCGGATGGCCACCTTCATCCTGTGTCCTCACCTGGTCTTTCCTCTATTTGTGCATGTCCCTGATGTCTCGGGGTATCCAGTCTTCTCTTCTTATACAGACAGTGGTCCGATTGGATTAGGGGCCACTCTCATGGCCTCACTTTGTAAAAAAAAAAAAAAAATTTAACATTTATTTATTTTTGAGAGAGACAGAGACAGAATGCGAGTGGGTTAGGGGCAGAGAGAGAGGGAGACACAGAATCGGAAGCAGGCTCCAGGCTCTGAGCTGTCAGCACAGAGCCTGACCCCGGGCTCGAACTCACGAGCTGTGAGATCATGACCTGAGTCAAAGTCGGACTCTGAACCGACTGAGCCACCCAGGTGCCCCTCTCATGGCCTCACTTTAACTTTATCACCTCCTTAAAGACTCCCTTTCCAAATACAGTCTCTCATTCTGAAGTGCCCAGGACTGGGGCTTCAGCATATGAATTTTATAAGGACAACAGTTCAACCTATCCTACTCCTACGGGGTGTTTGAAAATGTGTGAATATATTTTTTGGAGGTTACAATGACTGTAGAGTGTTATTCTCACTTAATGGAGAGCAGCCATGGCTGCTAAACTGCCTGTGGTATAAAAGAGAGCCCTGCATGATGAAAAACCATCTGCCCCAAAGGCCAACAACTTTTCTGGTGTGACGCACTCGGGGAGGACCCAAAGAAAGGTGTGGGTTCATCCCTGGGCTGCAGTCTGCCATGATGGTTTTGTCTTTGATGGAAAGTTGAGGCCTGGCAATCTTAAAGTAATGAACAGTCTCATCTTAAAACGAATTTGCGCTGTCCCCTCTTTACTTACATTTTAGTTGGTTCCGTTAAACATTATTCCTGGACTTTGCGAAGCAGATAGAAAGAAAAAATGGATTTAACTATATGAAGTTTAGATTGGAGTTTGGCCCGTCAGTCTCTAGGAATGATGAGGAATTTACGCTTTTTATGTTTCTTCAACTCTACTTGTGATTCTTAGACTGAACTAGCAGCCCCCCCCCTTTTTTTAAATGTTTATTTTTGAGGGAGAGAGAGAGAGTGTGTGCATGCCAGAGAGAGCAGGGGAGGGGCAGAGAAAGAGAGAGGGTGAGAGAGAAATAATCCCAAGCAGGCTCTGTGCTGTCAGCGCAGACCCCGATGCAAGGGCTTGAACCCACACGGGGATCATGACCTGAGCCAAAATCAAGAGTCAGATGCTTAAGTGACTGAGCCACTAGGCGCCCCCAGTCCTTTTTAAAAATAAATCCTACCTTGCCTCCAGGCTTACAGTGGTAGGAAATGAAATTGCACGCAGCGCTTAGCACAAGTGCTCCAACAGCCAGGGCACGAATTAGTACCAGAAATGTGCCTCTGGCATGTGGGGCTCTGACGTCTTCCTGGAATGGCCTTCGGCTGCAGAGTGTCCCTTTCTTTCCCACTGGGTCCCTTGCTCCTTCCTGCCCTTTGGTACAAATGCGCAGGCTTCTCTGGTCCCTTTCACACTTAGAACGCTGAAGTGCTTTACAAATATTCTCACATTCATTAGAGCTATCATAGGTCGTTAATTAAATTATAAGCCAGTGCTCATACAAATGTTAAGAGTAAAAACAAAGTGAATCCATTTCATAGGCATTCACTGCCCAGACCATACTCCATTTATGTTTTCTTGAGTCATGCTGAATTATTCAGTCCTCTTTTTACAATTTCAACATCCAGGAGAAACAAAAAACTGTAACAATTGCCACCACAACACATAAATAAAAATGAATAATTCATAACCCCTGTCTTATTTCACTCCCCCTTGTCTACCTCTGACTGATGCCGGCTTTGCTTTCCATTTCACAGTCCTCGGCGAGTCAGGTGGAGGAGAATTTTTCAGGTTTAGAAATACATAGAGCATTTTCATTGTTGGCCCCAGAAGAACCATTCCTGAGCTGCTGGAAGGTCATGGCCCAACTGTTCATCTTCTTGGCTCATGTGTGTGGGCTCTCCCTACTGCCTACCCATCGTTGGGTTATTCTGAAGAGGTTAGAACATCACCTCCTTTTTCCAGGCAGCAGTTTGTTGGGGCCCTTTTGTTTTATTATGTTCCCTCTCGACAATTTTACCAGCAACTCTAGCTTCAGAGTCTTCTCAAAGGCGTGATGCTTTTGTGCCTTTGTGCATTCCACCTGTGGTAAGGTCGGTGTCCCAAGTCCATTGTATCAGGTAGAGAAGGAACTGAAAACAGGAATGGGATTCTGAGGGTCCTAGCTGCAGTCTCCTGGCTGGACCAGGAGCTTTTGTGCTATGCCCTGTCAGGTTTCCGAGCATCTGCTGGCTAACAGGCTTCCTGACCTTTCCCTCGCTCCCTGTCAGTGGGCATCGCTCCAGCTCAACCAGAGTACGCGTCTCAGAGCCAGATTCCGGACCAGTGCACCACTGGCTGGCTGTCACCCCCTCGCAGGGACTGGAGAAAGAGGCATGAGGGTTACAAAGCTTGCTAAATAATCCATGCTTCCTTCTGTTGGGATTTCCTACCTGCTTCTGGAAGGCCATTTTTAAACTTTTATTCTACTTTCATGACCAAGGGATGGAAACAGAAAAAAAATCCTACCAAACCTCCACTTGACCACCAATGATAAAGATTAGGAGAGAGCTTCTAGCACATTATAATAGTTAAGTAAATCTTTCATATTTCTATGCTGGCAACCCAGGCAGACAAAAGAGAGTATACTAACCCAGTGCATGGGTTTAGTAGGCCTATCTCTTTAATATACTTCTTGGCCAGATTTTTATTTTTGGACCTTTAGGTTTTGGGGTTTTGGCCTTTAGGTTTTTATTTCTCTCTCTTCACCCATCACCTCCCTTCCACCCTCAATAAAAGAGAACGAATCATCAGATTTTTTTTTCTCTTCTTTCACGAACATTAACATGTATTAATATAACTAGGCAAAAGCCTGGTTAGGGCTCCACTTTCTCACCATACCCTTTAATCACTTGTGAGGGGTTGGGGGCATGTGATACAGAGGTGGGTGGGTGTTGGAGCAAAAAAGGGAGAGATGCTTCAGTTTCAGAGGGCCTGGAGGCAGAGTCACAGAGAGCTGTTTCCATGGCAGTGCTATGGAAACCAGGTTCTGCCGCTCACTCCTTCTCAGAGTAGAATTTCCATGTTTCACATAGCATGGGCTCCAAAAAAATCCCTGCTGGCACCTTATCCCAACTGTGACTTTATCATCGTAACCTCATTGTAACCTACGTTCTGGCTTCTTTAAATGGGGGAAAATGGGGAAAAAATAGGAACCTAGTCCAAATCACGGATTGAAACTCTAAACCTTAAATCTTCTGGGCATTTTCCAGGATGATGGAGAGAAAAAATGAGTTTTACTGTACATCAGTTGTCATTTCCATATGCATCCACTTTTCTGGGTTCCATTTTATGATATTGTCAAATCCCATAGTATTATAGGTATCAGCTCCTTATACCTATTATATATATATAATATCATATCTATAATATAATATATATACCTATTATATATATATAATATCATATCTATAATATAATATATATAAAATTTATTGGGCTAAGTGTATGGGATCTGTCTCTTTAAGGATCTGTCATCTCCTATCTAGCCGCATGTGGTGATCTTATCCTTGATGTGACCTGTATATGTGTGCTGATTTTCATAAATGGGGACCAGATGAAGGACTGTAAGTGATTCTTTGCTTTGCAAATGTCTCTCAAGTGCATGCACTGCTGGCAGAGGGTTTACAGCATCATTTCATACGTTGAGAACTGCATTTGTGTGTGTGCGCGCGCGTGTGTGTGTGTGTGTGTGTGTGTGTGTGTGTGTGTGTTGGGTCTCCTGACATAGGGTGTTGATTTACACTTGCAATTATCACCTACTTGTGTTCTTTTAATGGGAAGATTGTTGGTGTCAGGAATGACGTCAAATGAAGCCCATGAATACAGTTCAGAAGAAAAAATGCTGAAGTCTTTAGGCACATTTTTAGAAGGGCGATAGAAAATACATGAGTATTTTGGCCCACCTTTCCACTTCAAAGATAGGCATCGTGGGCTTTAATGAACACCACCAGGCAGTACAGTTTGCACTGAGAGCTTATTTTGTTAGACTTTAAAAACTGGTGATATTTTCTTTTTCTCTTCTTTTTACTTCTCTGGTTCTCATATTACACAGAAACATTCCCAAAGGCCCATTATTAGACTGTGAATACATCTTTCCTACAGTCCCTTCAAATGTCTCTAGCACATGATTTCCCTTCTCTAGTGACTCCATTTCCCTCCTCAATAAACAACCCACCCTTAATTATTTCTAATCATTTTCTACGCAAAGAATTTGTGAATCCCTGGATACTTAGTGATTGCTTAGTTCTTATGATGTCAGAAGTTCCTGTGTATATATATTTTTGTCCATTGCCAGTGGGGCCTGATACTAGATTCAGTCCTGAAATGTATTCCTGTCATGTGTTTTTTATTTGAGGGGGGTTTTGCCTTGTGGTTTAACCTCCTTACCAGTGTATTTGCCCACTGATCTGAGAAAAGGTACCTTAAGTGATGCTTATATATCTACTGCCCACCTAACTTTGTCATTCACGTATTCACCCAGTATTCATTTGGTTGTCACTTCACCCACCCTTCCATTCATGCAACCATAGATGGATCCTATATGCGTAGTGTCATGCCATGTATTTGTCACACCAAAGAAGCCTAAGATACAAAGTTGAATCATATGGGCTGCTGATACTCCACTGCTTTTCACCTATTAAGGGGTAATTTTATATGCTTCCAGATAAAGATATGGAATAAAAAGACCTAGGAAAACAAGATTGACATTTAAAGATAGATTTTAAAAAAATCAAAGAGATGAGGGGCGCCCGGGTGGCTCAGTTGGTTAAGCATCTGACTTCGGCCCAGGTCATGATCTCATGGTTCATGAGTTCGAGTCCTGCGTCGGGCTCTGTGCTGACAGTTCAGAGCCTGGAACCTGCTTCAGATTCTGTGTCTCTCTCTCTGCTGCTCCCCCATTCGCACTCTCTCTCCCTCTCTCTCTCCGAAAATAAATATTTAAAAAACATTTTTTTTAACCAAAGAGATGAAAGTTCAGGGAGGAGTTGAAAAAGTGTTCAGCGACAGACAGGAGGAACTAGAAAATGAGAATCCAGACCCTCTCAGTGCACTCAAGTTTCTGCAGTGGCTGCCCAGCAGTCACTGGCTACATGTGGCCATTTTAGTTTCAACTTAAATTAGTTAAAATTAAGTAAAATGAAAACCCTCTTCCTTAGTAGTATGAGCCCCATTTCATTGCCCAGTAGTCACACGTGGCAGGTGGTTGTCGGATAGCACAGCACAGACACAGACTTTTCTGTCACTGCAGCAAGTTGTATTGAACATTGCTGCCATAGAGGAACTTGCTCACTGAAGAACACGTCAAGAGAACCGAAACTTCCCGAAACTTCTGTCAAGGTAGAGAAAAGGTTTGGTGACTTGGAGGAGGTTCTGATTATTCACTGAAATTCATTAGCTCTCTTCTTAAGCCCTGTAGCTCTTTCCTGTTAGTGGCCCCAGTGAAATCGGTCACAAACCCCAGAACACATAAAATAAGCATCACATTAAGAAAACACTTGCAGCGGGGTGATTCTCGCCTTTGCTAGCTGTCTCAGCCAACCCTAATGGCTAAATGTAACATTTGAAGTCTGTCTTTCTCTTTATGGTTCCTTGAGCACAGAGTTTTTTAGTGCACATGGAAGAAGACACAGAAGGGCAAGGCTACCGTTTGCCTGCCTTCACATCCCTTGAAAGAGTTTTGTATTTTAGGCATTATGTTCCTAAATGCAAACACTTTCCAGGTTACCCGGAAACTGAAATGTTTGATCCCAGCTCTAAACCTCTGCTGTCTCCTTCCTGATGACATTTTTTTTTTTTAATCTATGGCAGCTTTCTTGTCATCGTCCAAAAGGAACCGTTTGGGGGAATCCTGAAGTGGTGACACATTCATCATTTTTCCCTCTGAGTCATTTGCCCACGTTGATCCCAAGACTCAACTGGTGGCACGTGACAACACATGTACACAGAGACATAAACACTGTCAGCCTTGTGATTTTCACATGTCCCCAAAGGTGAAGCTGTACGGCTTAATTAAAGCGAGGTTGAGAGAAACCTGAAAACATCTGAGAAGGGTAATTTTGTTACCTGTGTTGTTAGATAGGACCTAACTTTACTGACTTGTGTATACTCACTTAAAAAAGAAATGCATTCTAAATTTGTCGTGACTTTTACTCTACACCTTGTCGAATAAATTAGCATTTAGGCAGGCTGGCGTCTATGCCCTGCATAGATGATCTCTGCAAGTGCCTTTAATCTTACCTTCAGTTTCTTCCTTTGCCACAAAACAGTGTAGAGTGGTCATTGGGATGAAATGAGAACGTGTGTAAAACACGGGTGCCTAAGAACTTCTCATTATTTAGCATTATTTAGCTCATAATTTAGCTATTATGAATACTCTTATTTTGCTGCTTCTGTTGTTGTTGTTACGGCTGCCAGCAAAATTTTTAATCATCACCCTGTTTCCAACTCCCGGTACCCAGAGTCCCAGAGTGTAGTAATGTTTGGAATCTATGGTATTCTCACATGCTTGTGTGGCCATCTGGTTCTCATTTTTGCCCACTCTCATTCTTTCCTTATATTATAATTCTCATATTCAGTGTTGAAAAGGGTGACTCTTTAAATAGCTTTATTGGGGCACCTGGATGACTCAGACGGTTAATCATCCAACTTCGGCTCAGGTCATGATCTCGCGGTTCGTGAGTTCGAGCTCCACGTCGGGCTCTGCACTGATGGCTCAGAGCCTGGAGCCTCCTTCAGATTCTGTGTCTCCTTCTCTCTCTGCCCCTCCCCCACTTGTGCTCTGTCTCTCAAAAATAAATGAACATTAGAAAAATTAAATAGCTTTGTTGCTTGGTCTTTACTTTTCTTGGTTTATTTACAGTGTTACATAAAATTTCCCTAAACTTCTCAGTGGCTTACTTCATTGTAGTCTGGGTCTCAGTTTACCATGCTTCACAAAATGCCTTTACTGATCTCTCTACTGTGGTCACTTTAAGGGCAAGTCTGTTATCTTTCCATTCCCATTGCAAATGATTTCATGGTTTTAAATATCGTGTCTCTGTGATGGACTCCCTGATCAACATGTCTGTCTTACTATTAACTTTCTCTTTGTCACTTCCATTTCTTTCCATTGTGATTTAATCTTTTGCAGATACTTCAGATTTAATAGAGTAAAGCACTGAATTCTTTACGTATTTGCATTTTTTATTTGTTGGATTTTATGCTGTTCTTCTTTCATCGAATGCCAAACACTGTAGCAGGATCCTGCTAACAGTGTTAAAAGTCGAAATAGATTTAGTAGCAGATGAGAAGAGGAAAAATGAAAAAGAAAAAAAAAGGTATGTGTAGATGAAAATAGAGGTTGAGGAGAGTTAAGTAGGGGGGAAATGCAAATATAATAGGGGAATAAAATTCTGTTCAAATGCCTGATCCCAAAGTCGTTTCAGTCAACATTTTGCTGAGAATTTTGTTCCCACGTAGAAGAAAAGAATGCTCACATATTCTTGCAGTTTCTTCTGTTGGGCATACCCTTAGAAATGGTGGTACACAGTGTCTTGAGCACAGATTGGGGCTTAGCAAATATTTGTTGAATGGATTATGGATTTTTTGATGGTTGGATAGACTGATTAACTGGAAAATTTAACCCTGCCTATGGACACCACTGTATCTTAAGAGCATGGGGCATACTTCCTTTTTTTTTTTTTTCTTCTGAGACTTCTATAAAACAGTGTCCATGGGTCATGGAGCCTTTTAAGAATGTAGAGAAAGCTAGAGACCCCTGTTTCAGAAAAGTATCCACGTGCAAGTTCTGCATATGGTTTCAGGAGATTCGTGAATCCCTTGAGGCTGATCATGAACCCTAGGCTTAGCATCCCTGCTCCATATTCATATATTTATTTCTCTTGACGTCCTCCTCATTACTTATCTCCATTAAAAGATGGACCCTGTGCCCAATTCCAAACCAGAAGTCCTGATGTCATCGTCTACTTTCTCTGCCCTCCAGTCAGGTACTGTGTTAGTGGCCAAGTCTTGCAGCTTTATATATTAAGCCCAGATCATTCCATTTAATGAAGGAAAATCCCTTGTGATGTACTCAAATAAGTCACATTGCCCTGAATGCCGTTGTGCAGGCATAGGGAGGATGCCTCTTTCTGACAATAATGACCATCTTTTTTACAACACTGTATCATCTGTAAATAGGGCCTTTACCTTAGAGAGTGGGAATGGGGCAACAGGGAGAGTTTGGTTTTTATACTGAGAGCTGTGTTTTATTTTGACATCTCCCTCATTATCTCCTTCCACAGCTGTACATGTCCAGTGCCCATTTACGGAAGTTAGGCTCCTGGTCTTGGCCAATTACCATAGGTGTCAATGGTTAATGATTAGAGAGATGAATCTTGCTACTGGATTCAATACATTCTTCTTCTCGATGTGACATGTAGCTAATGTTTTGTTGCCCACTGCTACCTTAATCCAATTCATACAGTCAGACTTTCCTACACAATGGTAAGCCATTATTTGTGGATTTATTTTAGAGGTAGTAGAAAGGAGAAGACAGGCTGTCTGTGATCTTCTGGTCATCCAGTGTGAGCAGCTGGCCCAGAGTTTGGATCTATTGACAGAAGCAGAGAAGGAGTATTATTTCTTTTTCCTCTGATTCATTTGGCGGTTAGAAGCAGCCAACATTTTTGAATACCTACTGTGTTCCAGACTCTGTACTAAGCATTAGGAATGCAAAACAAACTATTAGGAAGGACACAAAATTTGCCTTTAAGATTTTTATAGTCCAGAATGAGATATAGGCATACAAACTATTCATTCAGTAGTATCAGGGATTATTCTTCTTCTCTGGGGCCTATGGTATGGGAGGCAGGCTGCTGACAAAGTATACAGGCTCACTCACCAGTAATAAAATCTTTCAGAATGATCATGTGTTTATTCAACTACATTTATTCAACTCCTATGTACTGAGTGCCCATTGTAGTCTAGACCTTGAGAATACTGAGTGGACAAGAGAGTCCCTGCTTTGATAAAAAACTCACATTTTCATGAGGGAGACGGACAGAGAATAGAGAACACAAAAATATAATTTGAGACAGAATTTAGTAGTACGAAGAAAGTAAAGCAAGGTAAGGGGATAAAGGAAAAATGAAGGAGGGGGAGTGAGCTTATAGAGAGAAGATGGGTAAGGAAGGTCTCTGTGACGAGGTGGCACCTGATAGCTTAAAAGAGATGTAGTCATGGCCACATGCTCATACGCAGTAGCTGAGACTTGATCGTAGGCCTCTTAGCTTCCAAACCACATGGTTTTTCTACCACACATCTCTGCTCAGTGTTGACGAGCATAGAGAGCTTATTTGAGAAGTTAGAAAGTTGGTTTTTCTGAGATTGGTATTCTAGAGCAGTGGTTCTCAATGGAAGGTGACTTTGTCCCCAGGAGACATTTGGCAGTATCTGGTGATATTTTTGGTTGTCACAAGTTGGGGTAGAGAGTGCTACTGGCATCTTGTGGGTAGAAACCAAGGATAGTGCTAAACATCCTATAGGGTTCAAGATGGTGCCTCTCTCAGAGATTTATCTTGCCCAAAATGTCAATAGTGCCAAAGTTCAGAAATCCTGTTTCAGAGTTATTTTTCTGCATTCTTGATCTGTTCATGACTTTAATTAGTATATATCATCAGTTATCACCCTGAATGTATTTCTTTGCTCTTGTTCTAAGGAGAAGTTAAGGTTCAATTAGAGAAGGAAGACTCTTGTTACCGAGCAGTATTTTGTTTTGTTCTGTTTTTGTCAATAAGTGGTTGTCTTCTAGCACCATTTTATCTATCTTTGATGGTAGCCTAGGCTCTGGTTTTAGGGCTCAGGAGGCCCTCAGGCATTCTGAGCCATTCTAGTGAATTCCTGGGATGTCTGAACTGAACTTCCCCATTGCTTCATGCTGAGCTCCCTCTGGGGTGGTTTAGGTCAAGCTGTCAGCATTGGAAATACTCCTTCTGCCAGGAAGTTGTGTGAATTGGGAGCAGGTCAACCCTAACTCCTTCCCACTATCAAACTCAAAGTGACCCCAGAAACTCTGAGATTTAGAACATGGTCTAGTAAGCAAATTGCTCTCTACCAGATAGCACCCCTTCAAGGTTTAAAATGCTGATACACACTGGTGGGAGAGACAGAATGACCCCGTCTCCCTGCCCCCCCCCCCAAAAAAAAGGAAAATTACATAATACAATCTTTATGGCTTTCTTAATCTACACATTACCATAATTCAGAGCTGCTGCAGTGTATGGCCCTATAAAGGTAGCAGGTTCTCCACACGTTTAACTTTATAGCATTTTCCATGGTCATCATTTGTTTCTCTAGGTCAAGAGGCTCATTCCATTTCTTAAAGGATAAAAGATCACGTGTTGTCTTTCTGCTTCTTAAACATCATCCCATCAGAGGAGTAGTCCACAGCTGGGTGGCCCTGGGTGAGGCCCTGATTCTGGGATAGTCTTCTCTGAGAGAACAGGGATGCAGAAGCAGGTTGAGGGTCCTCGATGTGGTGCCCTGGCTTTTAGAAGCCTCTTGGCACCTTTACTTTCCCTCCAACTTGCCTGACGGCAAAAAATGCCTTCTGCTTAATAAACGTCTGCTTGTAATATTCTGAAACAAGGAGGCTAATCAAAGGCCCTGTTCTGCAGAACAGGGACGCTAAATGACAAGATTAATTTCCGTAATCAAGCAGCTTAATTTGGACACTTTCCCCCTCTCTGTAGCTGATTGAAATGGAAGCAAATTTCGCAGTGGCGAGATTCCGTCCTGGCCTAGTAAAGCTTGCTTACTGGGACTAGAAGGGGGGGGGGGGGGGGCAAGGTGACGTGGTCAATGAAGATGATGGGGAGGGGAGAGGAGAGTGGGGGGGGGGAAGGGCTTCGCACGAAGTGAAATGTGAACAAATGCAGAAAAGTGACAGGAATTTTCTAGGGCCTCTTATTAGAAGTGGTGTGACGTAGTTCGTGCCGTCGTCGGTGCAGTGACCACTCACTGGCCTAAAATGTTTCCATCAGGAATCGTCATAGAGATTCATATAGCTGTAGCAGATTTGGGCACAAGACTACCAGAGTGGTCCTCTAATCCACCTGCCTCTTTTCATAAAGCAGCCCAGAAATGTTAAGGAACTTGTGTCCTGTTCATTAATACTAAGCAAAATTTCAGGCCAGAAAGTCAAGAAGCTTAAGCAATCTCATGGGATTTGCAGGAAAACAAACATGGTGAGAGGCCTTATGTTTGTATAAAGTATTATAATTTACAAGGCACTTTCAGTATATTTAAGTGGCGGGCCAAGTTGCTCAAATTAGAGGTTGAACTGAATATTTTTAGATCTTTAATAACATAAATGATAATGCCGTGCATGCTTATTGTATGTTTGAAAAGCAAACGCCTCACAATGGGGACTCAGGCATCTTCTGTCCTCTTGTGCTGTACTTAGCATCGAACGGTATTACCTTCAAGGGAAAAAAAAAAATGTCACCGGTCTTGTAGTTTAGCGTGACTATCTGGAATTTTGAGCTTCAGGTTTTTCTTGATCCAGCCTTGTTTAGATTATGAGGTTATTTTATGCTGATCTGTGAGCCCTGGTAGGAAATGCAGTGAGGTGTATGATTCTGTGGGCAAGAAGCTGAAAAGCTGTAGGGTTTGACGCTGACATTATCTTTGATTCTCCGCGAGTCATTGAGCCTTTCTGGCTTCAGGTTCTTAATTGTAAAATAGGGATGCTAATACTGACCTACCTCACCGAAGAATAACTGATAAGTTATTTTTAAAGCTCCTCCCACATGTAAAGTACTAAATAAATACTAGAAGATGAAATAAATGGACTCCTAAATAAAATATATATAAGGAAATTTCAATTAAGACCAAACCGGACTGAAATTAACACCCAAGCAGCAAGGCCACGTATTGTATTGGGTATAAGAGAGGGGACAACATAATGCTCAGGAAACCCATGTGAACTTTAGGTTGGCACAGTGAGCTGCATGGGAATGGGACACCACTGTGCACATTAGCCCTGGCCTTCATGACCAGGGTCTTAGAAAAATATGATTGGCCCCACCTGTTCATTCATTTAGTTATTTAAAAAAAATTTTTTTAATGTTTATTCATTATTGAGAGACAGAAACACAGCACGAGCATGGGAGGGGCAGAGAGAGAGGGAGACACAGAATGCTTAGCAGGCATCAGGCTCTGAGCTGTCAGCACAGAGCCCGACACGAGGCTCGAACCCACAGACCATGAGATCATGACCTGAGCCAAAGTCAGACACTTAACCAGTTGAGCCACCCAAGCACCCCATTTATTTATTTATTTTTTAACTTTATTTATTTATTTTGAGAGAGAGAGTGTGTGGGGGAGGGGCAGAGAAAGGGAAAGGGGGAGAGCGAGAGAATCCCAAGCAGGCTCCACGTTGTCAGCACAGAGCTCGATGCAGGACTTGAACTCACGAACTGTGAGATCATGACCTGAGCTGAAGTCGGACGCTTAACTGACTGAGCCACCCAGGCGCCCCTGTTCATTCATTTAACAGATATTTAGTGAGTACCCATTATGGGCAAGGCATTATTGCTTCAAGACACTCTTCCAGACCTCATGGAGTTTAGAATTTATTGGAGGAGATAAAACATAACCAAGAGTATATAATGTAAATCTCTATGAGAAACACTGCAGGAGCTGTAAAACTAAGTGTTATATATGAATGCAGAGGGGTGTTTTAATTAGTGTGATCAGAGAAAGCATTCTTAAGGAGGTGGTATTTGAATTTCATGGATTGCCACGGGTAAGGACAAGGGCAAAGGGAGGGCAGTCTAGGTGGCGTCTAGGACCAGCATGGCCGAATATGAAAATGCATGAATTTTAAAGAAAGAGGCGTTTAGAGATCTTCTTTTGTATTTCTGTTGAATAGTTAGGACTAAAACGTAGGTGGAGAGAGATTATGGGGAGCCACAAATGACTGTGGAGAGCCTAAGGGCATAAAAACGTATGAAAGTGCAAATTTTAGGAATAGCAACCTAAAACACTAACAAAGCACT
Organism: Prionailurus viverrinus; assembly: GCF_022837055.1. Classification (NCBI taxonomy): domain Eukaryota; kingdom Metazoa; phylum Chordata; class Mammalia; order Carnivora; family Felidae; genus Prionailurus; species Prionailurus viverrinus. The sequence continues at coordinate 44,521,154 of NC_062567.1, read as the reverse complement.
GATCTTTCTGGGATGTGAGAAGAGCAGAGAGTGAAAATCAGTTTAATAAAACCTAAGTAATGCACAGGGTAGGGTGGACAAAACAAGCCATGGAGGATTAAAGTGGCATTTAAAAGGTTTCTTATCTAAATATAATGTCTCTCTAACAAAAAGAATCTGTAGAAGCCACAAGACACGGTGATATCAAAGAAGAGGCGAAAGTTTGACAGGTTCATACTGGACCACCTAGGAATCCACATTCCAGGGAGAAGATAGAATTTGGCAGATTCAGAGAAAGATGAAAATGGGCAAACAATGAATAAAGCACTTAGTGAAGTGACAGCTCATATCGAGCACAATATAATTCCATGTAGTGTACTTTGCATAGACCAGAGGGGCATAAAATGACTGGTTGGAACAAACATAACTGCAGCTCCACAGGCAGAAAGGCAAATGCCCATCTGGGTTGATTCTCCATCAGTCGAGACTTGGATGTGGGTGAATTGCTGTTCCTGCATGAGTGTGTTTCTTTCTGGCTCCCCACTGGCCCTGCCCCTTCCCCTCTCACCATGGGCTTTAGGGTGCTTTGCTGCATGCTCAGATACAAAGTGAAAGAAGTCTTCTAAAAGTGGTTTTGTGCTTTTCACAGTCCCCTACATTTTATTTTTGTTTTTGCATTTAAAAAAAAGTTTCAGTTTAGTATATATGGACATTTTTTTAGTTTTTTTTTTAATGTTTATTTATTTTTTGAGAGAGAGACACAGGCAGAGTGTGAGTGAGGGAGGGGCAGAGAAAGGGAGAAACAGAACTTGAAGCAGACTCCAGGCTCTGAGCTGTCAGCCCAGAGCCCGACGCGGGGCTCAAACTCAGAAACCGCGAGATCATGACCTGAGCCAAAGTCAGACGTTTAACCGCCTAAGCCACCCAGGCGCCCCTATGGAAAAACTTTTTAAAACATCACAGTAAGATCAATGAAAAAAATCTAATTCTAGGGAACAAGTAAGTACTGCAGACTAGCCAATTGGAAGGGAAACGGGTTTTTGGAACGTGACGTCTAATGCTAAGTTACTAGCTGTCTGAACTAGACAAGTCACTCACTATCGGTCATCCTCTGCAAAGCTGTGAAAATTTGCAATGGTATATACACCCCAGCCCAGTCCTCACACAAGACCTGTGCTTTATTTTCTTCTACAAACTTAATTATTCTTACTGCAAAAGCAATACATGCGCATTGGGGAAAAATTGGAAGACAAGGGAGAAATTAAAGCAGACATCATCTCACCAGATAGTAGTTAGTACTCTAAACATCTCTCATTGTGTGTTACGTAAAATAAAAATGAGGTCATACTATGCATATTGTTTCACGTCCAGCCTTTTCTATTTATCAATGTACGATGGTCATTCTTCCTGTCAGAAACCTCCTTCTGCATCATTTTTAATGACCGTGTAGAACTATGTAATTTACCCAGATTTTCAAATTGAGGGGTTTTACAAATCATACAATCGTGGGACATCCGCGCAGAGAAATCTGTTTTTCTAGTCTAAATTATCTCTTCAATATAAATTTGCAGAACTGGCTTGGCCTGGTCAAATAGTATCAACATTGAGGAAAGACAGTTTGATATACATTATCAAATTGATCTTCAGAAATTTTAAATTAGTATGCATGCTTATCAATAGCACTATTTCTTTGCAATAATGAAAAAAATGTCTTTTGCATATGTAAGAAGGTAAGATGTTATTGTTTAAATTTCTATTTAGTTAACTAGTGAGGTTGAGCTTTTAAAACATACTTACTAGCCTCTTGATTTTTATTTTGCTTTTGTGAATCTTCTGTGATTCTGGTAGGTCCTTTAAAATGGCAGCTGTTTTCTCCCTCTGTGTCTGTCCTCGTGATTTTACTTAAAAAGTTGTTCATTTTTCTTTACATGTTTGTTACTTTGCCTTGACTTCCAGCTTCTTCAGGGAAGCATCATCTTATTCTTTTTATTTTTTATTTTTTTTTTTTTTTTTTATGTCCTGAGCACCCAGTACAAGTAAGGACTCAGGAAACACCTGGTGGGTGTGTGAATGGATGGGCCCCAAGCAAACAGAAGGATGGGTGTCAACGCAGGAAGCTGAGCCGGGGTGGCGCCCCCTGTCTGCTCACCCAGACTCCACACAGTCGGCCAGTGTGGATAGCCAGTCCCATCTAAGACACCCTCTGTACCAAGTTCAGACTGTTCCCAGGGGCCAGACCAGAAGAAGGCTTAGTTCAGCAAAAGGGGGAGGACTGTAATATAGTGAGTAAAGAGGCCAGGAGCTCTGATACTGAGTGGTGAGCACAGGTTCAGGTGGAGGCCGCACGAGGGATGGCTCTGTGACAGGGCTGCATTTCTTTTCTTTTCTCAAGTTTTTTTTTTTTTTTTTTGGTTTTTTTTTTTTTTTTTTCCTGTCTGACACCTTGGAATTGTTCTATCTGATTTCCTCATCGATCATCTCACCCAGAAGGAACTCTTTGGAGTATAAAGGATTCTTGCTGTATTTATTTTTGAGAAGGTCATTTTCACTCAGCCAAGACCATGTGTTTTCATATTGGATGGGGGAGCCATTTCTACAGGCTGACTGGGATGCTGTTTCGGGTCCTCTGTCCCCTCAGTCATTTGGAGATTGGCCCTGGTGCTGTGACGTGTCCTGGTGGTGCTCTCTTGCCTTCTTACTCTTTCTTTCTGGAAGTCTTATCTTTTGAGCTCCCTGTATTTATAGGATAAGATACAGAAATTAAAAAAAAAAGAAGGGCCCCTGGGTGGCTCAGTCAGTTGAGCGTCTGACTTCGGCTCAGGTCATGATCTTGTGGTTCATGGGTTTCAGCCCCATCTCGGGCTCACTGCTGTCAGCCTGTCAGTGCAGAGCCTGCTTCAGATCCTTTGTCCCCCTCTCTCTGCTCCTCCACCACTTGCGCTTCCCCCCAAATAAATAAATATTAAAAAGAAAAAAGAAATGAAAAAAAAAAAAGGAAAGACATTGATCCTAGATAACAAGTCCATTGTAGACTCTTATAGAGTTTTGCTATATGGGTCACATATTGTGACCTAAACATGTCAGGACAGAGTACAGAGTGTTTTTTATACAGTCTGTGCATGTTGGTAATATTTGCACAATATATTTCATGAACACTACGAATATATTAATGAACATTTACTACTTATGTAGACTTAATTCTAAATCTGTGTCCACTATGAAGAAGTATATATTGGTATGGCAGATTTTGTTTTGTAACAAATTATGGATTGGTAACATAATTATAAAATACGTGTTGTTTGTCAATTACTACTTTAGTAGGGACTGTTGTTTAATAAGTCTCCCACTTATTGGGCATTCAACCATAAACAAAACAAAAAGAAGATAAAGCTCCTTGAGGAATGCATTTTTAATTTGTATGAACTGTTGAGATTTGTTGATCTACTAGAATATTCTTTTTGAGATAATTAACATATATAGGCCTTGGATCTTACATAGCTTACTTATATATTTATATCAGAATATTACATAACATTTAAAATATGTCTGTGCAGTAGGAAGTGAATTTTTGACATTTACTTGGTTCATTAGATCCTTGTGGATTTCCAAGTCTTATACCTTAAGTTCATGGTAAATGGTTTTTGAACACGTGACATCCAATTTGGCCATTCATAGAAGTAAAGTGAATCAATTAGTAACTTTAAAAACAAAATTAAGAATATGCTGCCCATGATTGCATGTTGGGTTCATCTTGTAATTTCTTGTAACCAGAGATGTAACCATCTTGTAACCAGAGATGTTAATGCCATATGGAAGCCCCAAGGGTGGGCAAAGAGTGATAGTTTAAACAACTAGTGGAGATTTTAGTAAATTTGTACATGAAATAAAAACCAAGAAAATATCAGTACCTTTGAAACAGGTTTAGCAAAGAGTGATAAAAATGGTCAGGAGTTTGGATAATGTGAGTCAAACTAAGAATGACAAATACCACCGATGAAGGGAGGACAGGAGAGGAAAGTGAATATGATTTTGCTCTACAGTTCAGGAAACCTTGCGAATATTCCACTGTACCCACAAGACTTTGATGGGAGAAGGCAAGTAGAGACTAAAAAAGACTTATGCCCACACCCAGCAAAGACAGCAAGAAGTGGGGTGGGACTTCAAGGTCAAAATTGAGCCCAGCTGTAGGTAAGTCATTTGCTTTTAAGGCTGGTGCAGTAGGAAATGTTCTTTAAGGGAACATGAGCTGGACCTCCCACCGGGTGAAGTATTGGATGCTGAATCAAGAAGCAGAATGGCATGCTTTGGTTGGATTTGAGGAAGCAGCTCTGTATTCCCCTTACCAGAGCTCTTTACATTCTGGGGCTGATCTTTCATCAACACCAAAACGGATGGCTTGTGTTGTTCAGTAGGGTCCCCTGGGAGAAATAGAGTATTCTGGAGCTCTGACATCCAGGAAGGCGGCAAGTTTTCAGGTCTGGTAGATTTTCATATTAGGATCCTAAGTCCCTGCCCCCCCCCCCCCAATCCCTGCTTAGCACATTCTCCTGATGCATTCTATCTCCCTCTCTCACCATGGGGGACATCTTTAACTTGCCTGCACCCCCTGCCATCTTGACAGTCAGTTTTTCACAGAAACAATCTGTGATGCTCCTGACCACCTCCCCTCCTCCTTCCCTTTTCCTCCCTTTCCTCCCTCCCTCCTGCTGATTTGTTATTATGTACTGCAGCTGCCCGGAGGATTTTAAATAGACCCATAATGGCACAGCAGCGCCTCTTGGAAGTTTAAATATAACCTTCTTGTTAATCTTGTCTGTGTGGCGGCAGCAGGAACAGCACCTGGAGAAGAAGGCAATGGGCAAGAGATGCCCTGGGGTTCTACCCTGAGATCATGGTTTAGCAATCTCTCAGGTGTCCTATGATCTGAAAGCATTTGGACCCAGCCTCGTGGTGGCTGTGCCTCAGCCTGAGTGGATATGGTGCTTCATTGGCAGTCCCTGGAAATGCAGGCACAATGCAAAGGAGACACCTGGAATGACCGCAAGAACTCGAAATTCCTCTCCACCCTCTCTGCTGAAGTGTCACTCACCCTCTACCACCCCCAGAGGCAGAATGTGTTTGGTCTTATTTAGCCTTTAGCCCTGTGGGGGGGCCCGGAGCAGGAAGGGTGGATTAGTGTCAATTACATGAGTGGCCAGGATTCTTAAGGAACAGGTTTATCAATCATAAGTGCTTTCAAAGCACAGTATAAAGGCCTCAGGTGGCTTCCAGACTGCCCTGACCCAGGGCAATGAAATTGTTCAGGAAGGGAAGAAAGTCTACAGATTTGGGCCCCAGTTCCCAAACCTGTCAATATATCCTTAGATTTAACAGATGTCAAACCTTAATATTAATTCAGTCATTCGATGAATATTTATTGAGTGCCGGTGATTATGGGGAATGTTCTGAGATCAGTGGAAGAAAGGGGCCACAAGGAAATGAAGTACCTTGTTAAATTCAAGGAAGATCTTAATGTTGGAATCATAAACTGTGCAGAACAGAGCTTTTCTGAAGGGTATGTCCTAAAATCAATCCGGTTCTGTTGTTTCATGTGGAAACGTTCTAGATGTACTACTTATCCAGGGATAGGAGTAAAAGAGAGAAGAAATTTCATGAAAAGAGAGTTCGTATTCCATAAAGTGTAAAGAACTATGCTAAACTCTTAGTTTTGGTGGAAGGGATAAGGTGGCATTTCTCATCTTAAGGCAGCTGACAGTGTAAGAGGGGAGCCTGAATGTATAATAATAAGCCCATCATACATTTTTATGGTATATTTTCAAGAATGTTAAGAGTTTATGTATATAATTCTATTTGATACTGTGAGATGAACATTGTTATCTTCGTTTTACAGAGGAAAAAACTAATACAAACATTAATTTTTCCAAGGTCAACCAGCTGGTATGCTGTGGGACCAAGACATCTGTCTTCAGGTTAGATTGTATGTTATTCATCTTTTTATCTCTATAGGGGCTAGAATGATGCATACCATATTGCAACATTGACACTTTTTTTTTTAACTGAGTGAGTGAATGACAACCTCATTTGCTCTTTTCTCTAACACTGCGATTGTTTCACAGTAAGCCCACAAAAACCATTTTAGACATCTTAGTAAAGAGGTTCCTGAGGAAGGGTGATGGGTCAGGAATAACCTGGGTTATCAGGCAGGCCATAGCAGGTAGGTTATGATCATACTTACGTGCGATTAAGAGACATCCCAGGTCATAGTAGACATACCTTGGTCATTTAGAGGCAAATCGCGGGTCACAGAAGTCACACCTGGGGAATTAGGGAGACATCCCTGGTCAGGGTAGACATTCTTGGAGTTTTAGGGCAACACTCAGGTCAGGGTAGTCACACCTGAGGAAAGAGGGAGCTATCCCAGGTCCTGGTTGGGTGCAGTTGATTGCAGGATACACTCTAGAGTTTGGCATTTCACACACAGTCTGAGGACCAGCAGCATCAATATTTTCAGGGACCTTGTTAAGAAATGCGGAGTCTTGGGCTTCACCCCAGACCTTCTGAATCACAGCTGTGACTTAAAAGATGGGCTGCATGTGACTGGGTAGAGAGGGAGGCTTTTCACAAACTGGAGTCTGAAAGTTATTGGAGGTAGGAGATGAAAGGATGATAAGGAATTAAGCACTCCTAGAATATCACTGTAATAATACAGCAGAGATGACAGAAAGGATCACAGGAGGGTAGCTCTCCAGCTTGTGTCTTCATTTGGGAGAACAGCTGAACCATTCAAGTTAACCAGTATTGTTTTATAAGATTTCTAAGAATAAAGATAATGCCAAGTCATGTTTTTTTTTAGTTTCATATCCAGAAATAAGGACATTACCTGTGTCTCATGTATCACGAAACTCTGTTGCAGTTTTATTAAATGGCTTTTGAACCTCTACGGAAGTGGAGACCGGTTGTTACTTTATTCCAAGTACGTAGTTTCTATCCATTTGAATGAAGCTAGACTTATTTGAAATGGCTAAACAGGTCCTACTCATATTCTGAGAACCACATTAGGGATTTTTCAAAATTAATGGCACAATCGTGTCTACAGTGACTCAAGCAGAATGAACCAGTCCCTGTCCCAAATGGGAACTGGTTCCTCTGTTTTCCACTGTCATTTTAGTAAAAGGTACAGTTGATACGTCTTTTGAGTCATCTGCTTCTGGGTGTGAGTGAGAAATGCCAAAGCTGGGTGCTTTATCTTCCTTTAAGGAGCTTGCTAGGTGAATACAGAGAAGCGGAGGGCTCGTGTTTCTTGTCACAATGAAATCTTTGAGGTGAGAATGAACAAGGCAGGTATGACAGATAATTAGGAAAACCAGTTTTGCCACTAAATCTGTGTTCTTGGAAACTGCCTTAATGCCTTCAGGTTTCAATTCCTTTGTGCAAATGCCAGGTGGGAACTGGGTGGACTTGAAGGTCTTTTCCCGTTCACGCTCCCAAACCTTCACGAAATGTTAGAGCAAGTGGTGGAGTGATGGACGATGAACGTTTGCCTGACCAGGTGGAGGAGACTAGATGTGGGGCAGGAAGCCTGTTTGTCTCACAAAGGTGTTTTTTTTTTTATTTCTTAATTTTTCAAATATGAAATTTATTGTCAAATTGGTTTCCATACAACACCCAGTGCTCATCCCAACAGGTGCCCTCCTCCCTGCCCATCACCCACTTTCCCCTCCCTCCCACCCCCCATCAACCCTCAGTTTATTCTCAGTTTTTAAGAGTCTCATGGTTTGCCTCCCTCCTTCTCTAACTTTTTTTTTTCCTGATGAGTTGATCTTTTTCTTTTTTTTCTTTATAAGGTGATTTGCTATTTGCATTACTAACTGCCTGCTTTCAAGGTTAATGGACAGTTCAGTTTCAAATGGTTCTAAAAGCTTTTCTGAACTGGGGAAGGGCTTGTCTGGTCATTTGCAAATCCGGCCGCTGTTGGTCCCTGCACGTGCCTTGTCCTCGCAATCAGGCTCCCCTTTAGTCCTCTTTCCTACACTGATCAAGTGAGGTTGAAGAGAAAGACGATAGCCAAGGAGTCTGGCTGATCCCCAGGCTCAGCCTTATAGAATGGGTTAGAGGCTTGAACCCTGAGGGTCTAGTCCTTAGTTTTATGGGTCTGTAGCTGGTCAAGTTTTCAGGTGAGGACACATGTTACAACATTTAAAATATGTATCGTTCCCCAAGAACCTTCCACATTTTCACTCTTTTTTTTTTGGCAATATCAGAAATAGATGTTCCATTAGTAGCTAACATCTGTTGGACCCTTATTCCTTGTCACATACTATAAAGCACTTTATATATATTATCTCATTGAATTGGTTCAACATAGTGAGTTATACGTTGTTATTATGTCCATTTTACAGGTGAAAAAACGGAGGCTCAGAGAGTTATTGCTAGCTAGCATAGTGAAGTGCATGGCAAGGTCAGATCCAGTTCTTCCAGTGTAAGGCCCACTTTTTTTTCTTTCCTTTTTTTTTTTTTTTTTCCTTTTTTTGGCCACTGCACAAACCTGATGTTTTTGTCTAGAAAAGGTCGAACTTTTAGCGGTCATACTTTAATGGTGGCAGCCACCCTCTTATGTCTACTTTGCACGCTTAACTTTAGACATCCTGATATAACTTTTTCTTAGTCTTGTTACATTACTAACTCAGTTAGCTTATTGTCTGCTAAATATTCCTGGATCCTTTTCTCCCCTGCTCAATACAGATTGGCTCGGCTTCTTTGTATTAAACAGCACTTGTTTCTGTTCATTTTACTTGCTTGGTTCTGCTCATGTCACGATTCTGTCCTCCAGTCATTCGGTATTCTGCGGGGTGAGCAGAGCAGTGTCCTGATTGCCCCTTTAAGTCCTGAAACATCAGAGTGGCCCAAGGAATCCTACCGCTCTGTGGCCTTACACAGCCAACCCAGGAGCTAGCTGGCTCCAGGGATGGGGCAGCTCCTCTCTTGGCCAGGCTAGCTGGCAGTGGAGAAATGGGACTGAATTTCAGCACATACCTGCAGTGCAGTCTGGCTTCTGTGCCCAGGAAGACGAGATGGTGTGGTGTCCATCTGGACTCAGTGATCACCTTCTGGGAGGCCAAAACCTGAATTAGATTGTCATGGCTGAACAAAAAAGGGCATTTGTGTATTCTGAGCCTTGGCGAGCAGAGAAGCACTTGCCAATATTTTGTGGAGATTTATCTTTCCACTCTGTGGCTAACATTATTTATTTTTAGCCTCATTTCTTCTGATTACTGAATTGTCTTGAACAGCTTTGTGATATGTCTGCCAGACAATTGTAGAGGGATTTCTTGCTGGAGATGTACCGGTGCAAAAATATTTTATTTTCTCGGGTGTCTCTGAATCTTTGTGACCTCTTGCGTTTGGGAGGGGGGGATGTCTTAATGATGGAACTAGCTGAAGTGTAAAGTTTGTACTGGTGGTTACTCATCCTAGTTCGGTACTTAATTTAGTAGAGAGGTGTCTTTGCAGATGCAGTGAAATGGACCGGCTTGTGTAGAAACATTTACTGGCCTGTTGTCATAGAAACAAGGTGGGGGGGTCCTTACTCAGGAACACAGAAGTATGGAAGCTACTCCCTTTTTCTTTGCCTTATCTTTTTTCCCCACTTTCATGAAGGAGTTGAAGACATAGATTTCAAAGGAATTAAAAACGTGTCCCCCTCCATTTTTATCACCTATAAAGTCTGATGGTAACAGAGGAACTTGCTGATTGTGCCCAGGTGCTGAGTCAGGATTTGGAGAGCCCCGTTGGGACATACCGTTCAAATAAGGGGCCAAACCATGGGGAAAGGTGGGCCAGAGGGGGCTTTTCCAACCCGCGTCTTTCAGTGAGGAGCAGTGCTGAGACTTTGTTCCTGGAGCCCTTTGCGAGTTGGCAGGGAGCAGGTTCAAACAAGGAAGCGTATGCCAAAGAAGGGTGGGAGAAAAACAGAAGACCACATTTCATGAGGCCCTTAGTGCTCCGTTCATTCCCTCAGAAAGGAGGGAAGGTCCTGAACACATGTTTGGCTAGCGGGTAAGTGTGGCCTGACATTTTCTTGAGGACCAAAGATTTGTGAGTTGCATAACTTTATCCAAAATATTCAGGTCTACTTTGGGATTAGTTTGAATTACAGACATCACAAATGCAGTTAGGAATATTACATGTAACACTAATTTCCCCAGGCTTCACCCCTTTGTGCATGCATAATATCAGTAACAGTCCAAACTGCATTGGTTCTGATTTCTTCCTACTCATTCGAGACCACAGTCCCCCACAAAGCCATCATCTGCAGGCGTACTTTGGCGACTTCCCAGGAAGGTATGTGACAGGGCTCCCAAACAGTTCTGGTGCTCTATTTGCTGGCAATGGCTACCATTTTCTGTGGGTTTCCCGTTTCTGTCTTGGTACCATTGCCATTTCCTCTTGTTTTATTTGCTTGGCTGATGTTTGAGTTGAGTTCCGTAACCTCAGCCTTGCACCATAGCCTCTCTCAGACCCTGCTGTCTTCTCCCATTGAGACGACAGTCTCCCTGCGGATAGCAGTTTCCCACTAAGCTCCTGCCTCATGTGCACTGGAGTCTTCATAATGCCTTTCATAAGGGCTTTCACACTGTCTGTGGTGAAGTATCTGGGAGAACGATTCTTTCGCCCGTTATGTTACATACCATTACCAAAGCTGGATGCTCGTGATGTATTTCTTCCAAAGGCTTTAACAAAAAACAGTTCTTCACTTTTTACTTACATGTCCTCCTTCCTTATCCCCTGAGGACACACACAGGTCAGGGTGGGAGAGAGGGTCAAGTGATAGCTCTCAAGGTGGCTTCTAAGCCACTCTTCCCGTCCTCTGACTACTGCTTTGTTAATAGAGTGAACATATTTGATTCCTTCTTTCCTTCGGCTTCTTCATTTCCCATGAATGTAGACCTCTGCCGAGCCCACCCCCTCCCGTTTCCAAGGCATGCCCAAACACTTAAAATGACAGTCCTGGCTCAGCTGGGACATGACCCTCTTCACTGGTCCTAGGCCAACGACTGCCATTTAGGAGGTGAGAGACCCTCCCTTCTGTCGTGGTAGCACCTGAGGCTTATTGAGAAGAGCACTGGGCGTGGAGTCAGAATGCGTGTTCTAATCATAGCTCTGACAACTACTGGCCCTCCAGCCTTGGGAAAGTCCCTGAGTACCTCTGAGCTTCAGTTTCCTCACCTATACATTTGAGTTAAAAATTCCTACCTCACAAGGCTGTTGGGAAAACGGCAGATCTAATAGAGTGGTATTCTTGTGGGTAACTCAGAAATTGTAAAAATTAAAAACAAAACCAAACAAAACAAAAAAACAAACTATAGGCGCCCTAATAAGAATTGGAGCATAGTATACTGTCCACGGGACAATCATGCGGCTCTTTTTGTCATTTATAGTTTTGTGAATCTTTCACAAGAGGTAGAACGTTAAGTCTGTTGTCATGAACAGATGCCATTTAAGTCCCTTCCTTGGTCTCTGCACGGTCCGGTCGTTGTTTGCTATAGCTATTACATACTGACCTGTGCTAAAATAAGTTAGTCCCGTACAGACCTCTCCTTTCCCTGATGTGGGGCCTGGGCTCTAACCCCTGTGTCCCTTTGTCCCTCCTGCTTTGTTTCTGGGGCAGAGCTCCAGCCTTGTCCCTATTGCTCCGATCCCAGTCTCTGGCCTTGCTCTGCCTTACACTCTTGGCCCTACTCTCTGGGTTCCTATTTCGGCCCTAGTGTTGCACAGACTAAACTACCTACCTTAGGTCCTGCTTCCAGCACTGGATTGGGTCCTGATAATGGTCCTAATTTCACATCAACAGCTTCAGCAACAGGAGTGGAAATCTCTACGCTTGAGGTTCCTACTACATATTTTGTAAGATCGCTGCCCGTGGTGCTGCCCGCCGCCCAATTCACTGCCGCCACTCCATCAATGCCCCCTGCACCCCAGAAAACAGAAATGATTCTCCACAGAGCGTTCATGGGAGATGACTACTATAAAACGTAATTACCCTACAAGTTATGGAAAACATAATGAGGGCCCTCTGTGGGCCTGTTGGTGCTGTCTTTAGCTATTTGGATCTCTCAAAAGGAGGAATAAAAACATTTTCATCTGGGTCAGGTGGGACTTATGATTAGGGAGCAGTGAAAAAAATTAGGGTCTTTTTTTTTTCTTTTTAAAAATGAATTTGTGTATTTAAGGAAAACCAGAGATAATGAACTCAGACGATTCAGATCAGAAGGGCTTGAGGATGAGTGGGGCAGGGAAGCCTGAGGGGCAAGAGGACAAGAGGAGGCAGGAGGGCACAGGAGGGGCAAATGTTGGTACAGAAAGATGGGGAGCCAGGTCTCCCTGCAGGGACATTGTATGAGGGACCAAAGGTCCTGCAGGCTGAAGATGAGAGAGATTTGCTCAGAGGGACCGTGTCTGTGATGGACAGGCAGGTAGAGCCCAGGAAAGCTGAGGATAGATTTTCCCCGAGTTCCATAGGAGTTCAGAAGTTTGAATGCCGGGCGGACTTCCCAGAAGAAGTGCCATCCCCAGCTAATACCTCAGGTATCAGGTATAGCAGGTGCTGTGTGCAGATGGTGCTGGTGATGTGTTCCTGCCTTAAACTCATGCCAAGCTTTGCAAACTAACATGAAACTCTGTTTCTGATTTGCTTCCCCTCTATGATCATGTATGTCCTGGAGCCCTTCTGCCTTTTAGTAAAAACCAGTCGTGCACATAAGTGATTGCATCAGAAGGCCTGTGGCCTGAAGAGGGAAGGAGTCCTGCTGGAAGAGGGAGAGTTGCCTCTTGCACCCCCGGCTTCCCCAAGCACCACCATGATCTCTTGCCCCAGTTTCTCTCCTGGGTGATGGCAATAGCAGGTCAGTTTCAACTGGTACCAGTGGTAACAGGAAATGCTGAAAGACATCCTATTTAATTAGATAAAATAATAGCTAACACTGAGGGAACATTTGTTTGTTGTTCTCATTGCCTTGCCAAATTCTAAGGCCTAGCCCGGATTCACTTCATCTTTCCAACAGTCCTTGTACACAGGCACCATTATTAGCACCTATGTACAGTTGAGGTCAGAAAATTTCTCTGAATATTCGGAGCCACCAGGAAGCTGATCTTGGGCTGATGCTCAGGTGTAACAGGAAGGCATTTACCACCAAAATATTCCTCATTTTAGGGTCTCTTGAGGTGTGAGAAGGACTGGCCCAGGGGACGCAAAGAAGTGGGCCATCCTGAGCTATAGCGCCCTTTATTCCCATTCAACTAGTGTAAGCCTAAGCTATCTTCCAAAATCTTTCTGCTGCAGTAGAGAAGGCATGCACATTTAGTTTAATAGTAACATCCCTTTGCGGTTATTGCCTCTTAAGATCTCAACTGGTGACAGGATATCATTATTGCACTGTTGTTAGTGGTTTATCATTCTCCTACCCTGGCGTGGGTCCTATAGAAGCTGTTGTTGAATATAAGAGTTTATAACCTCCGGCATGCAAGGCTATGGATAAAACACTATTTGACTGTTTTAAAAACATTCTCTCTTGTTTAATGAGGTTTTTAAGTGTACATAGAGAAAAAAAAATCAAGACTCTTGAAGAAGCCTTTGGCAAGAAGCTCCAGAGGTTTAGCTGGGGTTGACTTGAAATGTGGAGACGAGCTATTAATCAGATGGTCAGCAAATTAAGTGAGCTCAACATTTGCAGAGGTTTATTGCTTTATCACCAGTTTTGTCTTCCAATTGCTTAGAGGCAGTTTATGCAGAAGGCTGATGGTCAGGGCCAAGGATGGCCTCCCTTGGAGAAAAAAGAAACGGTTTCTCCTAGCAGCAAAGGTAGCTCCAGCAGGGCCTTCCAGGTTCAAAAGCAGAAGTTTGGGCTGCAACTATTAATACCTTCCCTCAGATAAACAGCCTTCTGGGCTGGGAGAGGGTTTAATTCCCATGGGAAGCATCGATAGAAATTAGAGGCTCCTCAAAGAAGGGCAACCAAAGTTTATATAAGAGGCACAGGAAATAGTGTTCCCAGTGAGCACCAGGTAATTTCTGTGTCTAGGTAACTGGAGTATCTTCTAGAAATCACTCAATTTTTCCATACCTTGATGAATTCATTTTTAAAATGAAGGTGTTGGAATAGATGACCTCCAAGCTTCCCTTAAGTGCCAAAATTCTATGGTTCTAGCAAGTTCTTGACAAGAGTTGAGTGTAATGATAAGGTCTTTACAAGACTTTCATATTGTATCTTTCTATAATTAGTATAAAATGGTTATAATCAGTAGAAATAACAGGAATAGTATTATTTTAATAGTTATATTTGCTGAAAATAGTAAATTTTCACTTAACATTCTGTTGAATGCTGTAGTGGCCTCTCTAATGTTCCAAGAGCCCAGTTCTGTCCCCTAAACTGAGTATCTTTTCTTAAGAACACAGTGGAAAACTTTATCACACACCATCTCCCTCCCTCTGATGTCTCCTGACTTTGGGAGAAGTCTTACCTCTTCCCACCTCTCTTACCTGAGCTGAGCCTCTCTGCAGCCGTCACCCTGCCATAGTCATGGCCCGGATGGCACCTGATATTTTTTCCTTCCTTCCATCTCCCTTAGCTCTTAGATGTCAGGATATTTGTCCCGAAGGGTGTTAAGATTCAAGGGGGCTTCATGGGTATTCACAATATGGAATGTGATATATTTGTAGATGAGGTGCTGATCGAGCTAGTGAGGGAGATAAAGGTGAGATCTTTATTCTCAGCTCTGTGGGTTCCATGTTTATGCCAATTGTCTACCATCCTCCTTTCTCTTCTGTATTGAGGGATTAGAAGGAGTATGGCTGCTTATTTACAGAAGTTGCTGCCACCAGCCTGAATTGTGTCTTCAAACATGTTGAGTCTGTTACATGAGTTAGTATTCTTACTTTACAGGCCGTAGGAGAATAATAGGATCTATGAAATCTTTAGATAATTTGCAAACCTTATGAAAGCTTGTATTTTTTCTTCTATGCCCCCTGAGATCTTTTTCTAGCTGAATTGGCTATTATTTGTGTTTCATTTCACTTGTACCGCCGCCCTTGGGCAGAGGTGCTTATAATAAGCTGTAACATTGCACAATGGGAGGGGGTTGGGGGAGAATCAGAGGCTCTGTCAAGTTGGCCTTTGAGGAAAGAACGTTTGAAATAGAGCAGATGTTTCTGACAGGTGGATACACGGCACTCAGACATGAAGACTTCTTTTCTATGTAAGGGCATTCCTGGAAGCAAAGACCCATCTTACCTGCCATTATCTCCCTCGAGTCCTAGATTGTGTAAAATAAAATCTTCACTTTTTCTGATGACACGTGTGAGATAAGCAGCGAATGGCTGAAGAGATCAGGAATGCAACTGAAGTTCATCTTCTTTTATGCGGGGGCTTCTCAGAAACTTAAGAAAGTCTTTCAAATAATCATCACTGGCTACTTTTCCAGGCCTGAGTTAGGCCTGACCATGTTCTTCATCCAGTCACTTGCTATGCCTGTTTATATAGGTCTCAAGAAACACACACACACACACACACACACTTCTTAGATGAATCGGAATTTGGGGAGGTAGAGGATGAACATAAAAAGCAGCAGGGAAGAGCTGTCCATCAAAGGGTCCATGGAGAAGGCGGATGACTGTAACATTTTTTTTCCCTTTGAAGTCTGCATTTGTTGCCTCTCTTTTGTGGAGAGTCTCAAACTGGGAGGACTAAGCGCTCTTGAATAGGCCCTTTCTCTGCTCCCTCTGCAGCCCCTGCCGCTCTCTGTGGCTGCCCCAACCTGCTGTGCGGCTGCATTGATGAAGAAAGGGAATGGACAACAGGCACAGCGGCAAAACAAGCCACACCACTTTCCCTTTCTTCCCCTTTGCGTTAGTAAAAGGACCATTTCTAAGCTTACATGGTTCACCTGGATTTGTATTCAGCCGGGCTTTTTTCTTTTTCCCTCAGCCCTGGTACTTTGGGGCAAAACCAGGCCCATTCCTGGTTCCCTAGGCCTTTCTTTGCCCCTAGCCTCTGGAGACTAATAACTGCAGGCCAGTTGCAAGACTGCTTTCCTAATTGTGCAAGTGTGGCCACCAGGGCTAGGGAGTTCCCTGGGTGACATTTTTTGTAATTAAAAGGGAGTGGCAGTTTTGAAAAGCAAGTAAGTTCAGCCTTGTGGTACTCTTTGGGAGAACAGTATGTAAAGTAGTAAGGAAGGAGATTAGCATGGTCCAGGCGTCAGTGCTGGTCCCGACAGAATTGCACACAGTTGGGAACATGGGAGATTTTGTTCAGTTGTATATTAACAGGGTTCCTGGGTGGACTTCTCCTGACATTTGAATGAAAGTAAGCCAAAACTTCTTTTAATTTGGTTTTAGACTTAATTTCTTCCTCTGCTTTGGGATCCTGGCTGAAGAGCTCTGGATGATTACAGTAGCAGGAGAAAGTGAAATTTACCTGCTGAGTCTGGTTCAGGCACTTGAACTGAAAAAAAAAAAAAAAATGGACAAAGGCAAATTCTCAAGCTCTGCCGGGGAGGGCAAGCAATTACATTTTCCTGGGTGGCAAAAAATTAGCGTAAAATTGGGGGATTCAAAATATCTGATGCATGATCTTGTACTGCTGACGCCTCTGTGGCTTCGGGCAAGTCATTTAATTACTTTGTACTTTAGCTTCATCGATTACAATAAATATGGGAAGTTCAAATGAAAACATGATGTGGCATAGTGTATCTACTCCTGGAGTCCCAGATTCGCGTTTTAGCTCTGTCTCTCAGTAGATATTTGACACTGGACTGATTTAGCTCAACCTTTTGAACCTCAGTTTGTTCACCTAGAACGCGTGCATTAGTCATAGTAGCCGTGCCGTAGGATTGATGTGATGATTAAGAGAATGCACAGTGTTAGCTCAAACTATATACTTAATAAATATTATTATATTATTATTGGTGGTATTGCTATTATTATCTCATTTTTATTACATAAAGATGTAGTGGAGGATGAGGATTGCTTTTCAGAGTGGGTGGCTCTGAGTGGGATTTTGATTGGTGGGAAATTGGTGGGAAGCAAGTTGGGCAGAAATGTGCAAGCAGGAACGTAGAAGACAGGTCGGTGAATGGCGGTGGAGGCAGACTGGTGTGGCTGGGACAGAAGGTATGTGGGGGTTGTGTTGTGAGACCAAACTGGAAAGGGGTGTTGGGGTGAAAATGTGAGGGATGTGATTGGCCATCTGGATAGTTCACACTTTATTCTGTTCTGTGCACGATGTGAAAGGTTTAAACTTTTTGAGAAGGGGAGTGACATGATCACACATATGTTTCATGGTGATAACACTTACATATATTATACAGATGGGGTTCGAATAGGATGGATACCAGGGGGCCAGCCAGGGGCCGATTTTCATAGAAAAGTTGAGAAATAAATGAGGACTTAAAGAAGGTAGCGGTAACTAGTGGGAAAAGAGAGAGGACACATTTAGACAGAAGTTATGATTGAATTAAGGATAAGGAATCTTTCCGCTTTTTCCTTTGAAGTAAATTACGAGAAACTAAAATAGATCACAAACACTTAAAAACAGCATCGGTAATAAGGAACATAAAAGCAACATTTAGTGAGGTGTGTCAGTTTGCTGTGGTTGTGTAATGCACTGTCCAAAGCTTAGTGGTTTAAAACAGCACCTCTTTATTATTTCTCAAGAGCCTACAAGTCAACTGGATAGTTCTTCTGGTCTCAGCTCCACTCACTCATGTAGGTTTCGGGTTGGGCTGAGTTCTCTCATGCCTGAGTGTCAGCTGGATAGAGGCTGTCTACAGTGACCTCAGCTGGGACAGCTGGGCTCTTCACCATGGAGTTTCTCATCCTCCATCAGGCTCGCCCAGGCTGATTCTCAAATCACAGCAGGCTTCCAAGGAAGAAAGCAAAAAACGTGTCAAGCCTCTTGAGGTCAAAGCTTAGAACTAGCACAGTGCCACTCTTCCACATCATACTGACCAAAATGAATCATTAAGCAAGTTCATTTCACAGGGTAAGGAAACAGATTCTACCTCTTGATGGGAGGAACTGTAAGGTTCTGGAAAGAAGTGGGTCCAGGGAGGCCATCAATCAAAGCCATTAGTACATTCAGTCTATCACGTGAGGACAGCCCAGATTGCACTATTGTGTTCACATAACAAATGTTTGCTGAGCACTTGCTATATTCTAGTCACTACTCCAGGCCTTTCCTGCCTTCAGGAAGCTTCCTATTGATTAGGAAAACAGACATATACGCTCCTAGTTAGGACACAAACGGATATGTTCTTCGTTAGTTCTACATTCAGTCCTACCTTCCCCTTTCCTGCTAAGGTGCAAATTCTGAAGACATTGAACCCTTGGGTTCGGGCTCAGGCTCGGCCTCTCCTAGTTTTTGAGCATTAGCTATATTAAGTATAACCAGCAGGTTCTAAAGTATTGCTGCTTGGAGTGGGCTTCTTTGTTCATTTAAAATAATTCTGTTTCATTTTTTCCCCTCTGATCATTTGCTTTATTACAGTGCAGCATACTTTGTCTCTTGGAAGGGCCCAAAGGCCTTCATTAGTCACTCCAGGTATTTACAGACCTCAGTCAGCTACCTTTGTCCATGTGGCCCAGATTCGTGTGCCTAGATCATGGTGTCTTTATTGCCGTGGTGTTTTGGCTTTTAAAATATTTCTCTGTTAACGCCTACTTAACTCTGCCTGTTGCTTGGAACAAAGAGCTGCGTTTCACCCTACTGCCTACTTACGGTCCTCAAAAAATCCATTCATGATGGTGTTCCTCTTATCCTATATTTTGGAGATCAATAGAATGTCTGCAACTCATTACATAGGGAGTCCTGTTGCCTACCTATCAGCGGAAAGTAGGTATTGCGCATGGAACCACTAACGTATTCTCTTCTGTATCCCTGGTGCATGAGTCCTTCCGTTTTTATTAGTATCCTGCCCCTTTGATTACCAGAGTGGGAGAAGGATGCTGTGACCTGGGAGAGATCTGAATGAATTTTCAGTAAAGGCACTGAGTAAAGGGAAACTCTTCTTATTTTTTGGTAGCATATTATAAACTTGTTTCATCTCTATATTATTTAAATGAGACACCGATTATACAAATTATAGTTTTTTATATTAATAGTAGTTTTTAAATTTCCCTCTTGGTCTTTGGAAAAGTTTGGTTTCTTCTGGGAACCACCATATCCTTGGGTCAAGCCATGGGTACTCTCTAAATGTGGGAGAGCTTGAGTGCCTACACAGTACGTACCCCTTCCTGTGAGGACTGAACAGATCCATTTTCTCCATCTCCACAGACTAGACGATGGACACCTTTCATATCTGTACCTTCAGAGTTTCTGGCTTGCTGTTGAGCTGCAGCTTTGACTTTTAGTGGAGAGATAGGATGAGGGTAGGAGTGTGATGGGGAAGTAAAAATACAGGGTGACTCAGGTCTAGAGAAAAGAGCCTCGGAGG
Source organism: Prionailurus viverrinus (assembly GCF_022837055.1). Classification (NCBI taxonomy): domain Eukaryota; kingdom Metazoa; phylum Chordata; class Mammalia; order Carnivora; family Felidae; genus Prionailurus; species Prionailurus viverrinus. The sequence goes on along the minus strand of NC_062567.1, from coordinate 44,501,687 downwards.
CTGGTTCCACCAAAGTGAAAGATAGCTCAAGAGTGATGTACAAAGTGAAACTATAAAGTAGTGCGGGTTCTCTTCTCAGATCTGCAAGAAATGAGTCTCATTACATTATTGTCAGAAGGGGAGCCACACTGAATCATCTGTTTTAAAACTGGAAGAGCTGAGAGATAATCTAGATTTCTTTTTGTATTTTATTGTAGCCTCAACTCAAAGACAAAAATGGTATCTTACAATCTGACATATTTATCCCTTGAGAGGAGGAAAAGTATAATTGTGTTCATAACCTCAATAGCAAAGATCATATGAATATAGAAGAGGAACATTTTCTCGCAAGCTACCTGGAAACGTTGACAGTCACAGAGCCTAGTCCCTGGTTACTACCAGGAGAGTGAGTGTGTGTGTGTGTGTGTGTGTGTGTGTGTGTGTACCTTAAGCACCCCCTCCCTTCCTTTCCCCTGTGTTGCCAACAGAAGTAGAGGAACTAAAAGCTATTCATTTTTCTCTATAGCCTGTTTCTTTCCCTCAACAGACCTGCTGACTGGCCTATGCTTTCCAGTTATGGAAAAATGAAGCCTGTTTCATCAACTCAAATAAATTCTGACCCTGTTTTACCTTCAGCCTCACTAGCTCAAAGTCCAGCACATAACTCTGTTGACATAATTGATCCACAGACACTGAAGAGCTAAGGTGTAACTCTAGTAATAACACATACTCTGTGATGGGGGTATGCATGTGTAATTACCTCACATTTATGTTATAGTGTCAGACAGAACTGACTCAATTTTTTCACATTTTACTACATAGATACCATATTAATAGAGTCTCTGAAGGAACCTTAAAGGTCATTTAGTTCAACATCTCACTTGATTCAGGAATCCTTGACAGGTGGCCCTGAGCTGTTTTTGTTTGGAAAATGCTGGAACATTTTTGGTGGCAGGGTACTTAGCTGGATGACCGAGAGAATCCATTTCATTCAGATTGTGAAAGATTTTCTTTATATTGAGACAAAATCTCTTGTGCTATAACTGCCACTTTGAGGGTCCTATTCTCCCCTGTAGAGTTACTCTTCACCATTTTGTCCATGTGGCTGCCTCCGGGTACATTATGATCACTCGCAGGAAGTCCCTGAGTTCCTTCATACTAAGAAGCCTATATTTCTTCACCTGCTCCTCAAATTCGATGATTGTCATATGTTTCATGTTGACCATTGGATCAAAGTACCAATGATCAATTTATCACTGTGTTCCGTTTAATGTTGAATACAATAGAATGATCATCTCCCTTGTTTGGTATGCTGCTTTTCTATTAAAGCAGTTTAAGATTGCATTCGTTGCTTTGACAGCCTGGCTTCCCAAGTTCACAATTAGCTGAGATCCAAAGTAAGCCAGGCCTTCCCCGTGCTCTCTTTGTGCAGTTGGTTTTAAATTTAACTCAGTTCAGTACCATTTGCTTAAGTTGATCTCATCTTTATAGCCTACCCATGTATTTTTGAAGTTTGATTCTTCCCTCTGACACCTCCGTCTTCTTGTCATGTGCAGATTTTATAAATTTGTTGAAGTGTTCTTCCCCAAAAATGCTAACTAAAACAGGACTCAGTAAGGATCCTTTGGATATGCACTAGAGATAGTCCTTTAAGCTATTTCTCCTTCTTTTCACCGGGATTTCATAAGGGTGTCTGTTGCATGTCCTGCTGAAATATTTGGCCACATCTGTGATCAGGAAATATTTCTTTTCGAGACAAAGAAACTAAGGTGTTTACCATGTGTACAAAAGTGCTTCCATGTTTTTTCCTCCTTTTGCAAGTTTCATAAACCGTACCACTCACCTATGCAAACATCTTTCATATTTCGTGGCAAAGTTGCTCTTACAACACCTTTTCTGAGCCTTGAAAACAATCAATTTTTCTCTGCAAATAATATCATACAAAATATTCTTGCTGCTAGATTATTTCTGACTCTTGGTTTTTGACTTTCTCCTTAATGAATTTTCCTGTCCTATAGTTTTATGAACTCTTCCTCTCTGTTAACAGTTTCACTCTTAATAAAACTGGGTCCTTTAGCTTCTCTTCCCTCCATTCTACATACATCCCTTAAATCCCAACTTTCCAGTCATTAATATTCCTGTATCTCTTGGCATCCACAGAGTTGTTTTTAAAAGACTTTTGGGAAACATGGCGCATCTGCCATTTATTGTTGAAATGAAGCCATGACTGAGGATGGATATGGCACCTGCTTAAAGGCCACATAAATAACATTCTGTAATATTTGGGAGGGTAAACCATGGTAAATGCTTTTCTTTGGATGAACTGTCATGAAATACTGGCTCGAATTCAGGCATAGAGATAGAAGCTGCTTACATAAATGAGGAGACTGGTTTCAAAAGTAGCTCTATGGTGAGTAAGTATTCAGACACCAGATAAATAAAAATTGTTCTTCTCGCTGTTTCTGTGCTTGGGCCGTACTGCGCTAAATTCACTTTTGGGTTACCTTTGGTCTGTCGAGGCCAGGATAGACATCATCTAAATAGTTAAAGATATGGGACTGTTCTAAGTCATTTCTCCAACTGGAAAAAGGCGATGGCTGGGCAGCAAGTTCTTTGAGAGAGAAGTTTCTTTTTTTTTTTTTTTAATTTTTTTCAATATATGAAGTTTATTGTCAAATTGGTTTCCATACAACACCCAGTGCTCATCCCCAAAGGTGTCCTCCTCAATACCCATCACCCACCCTCTCCTCCCTCCCACCCCCCCCCCCCCATCAACCCTCAGTTTGTTCTCAGTTTTTAAGAGTCTCTTATGCTTTGGGAGAGAGAAGTTTCTTGATGTGGTGACACCAGTTCTCTTGGATATTGAATACAAAGTTGGAAAATGGATGGTAGTATGGGGAGATGAAATAGCAAAAGACATGCTGGTGGTAACAATAGCTAACATTTATTGAAGTCTTATTATGTTTCAGGAGTTGTGGCTTCCCACTGAATTCTCATAGCGATCTTAAGAGATGTGTACTATTATTATCACCTTTTGACAGGTGAAAAATTGAGACACGGCGACATTTTTTTTACCCAAGACGAAACAGCCAAGACGTGGTGGGGCTCTAAGTAGCTGCGTTAGGCAGTCTGGCTATAGAGCCTCACTGTCCCAAACAGTAGCCACTAACTACATGTCTCAGGTGACCATTTTAAATGTGGCTTGTCTGAATGGAGATGTGTTGTAAGTACAAAAGGTACTCTGGAACTGAAGACTTCATATAAACAAAAGAATGTGAGTTACCCCATTAATAATTTTTTTATTAAATTTTTTTAATGTTTATTTATTTTTGAGAGAGAGAGAGAGAGAGAGCAAGAGCAGGGAAGGAGCAGAGAGGGAAGGAGACACAGAATGTGAATCAGGCTCCAGGCTCTGAGCTGTCGGCGCAGAGCCTGAAGTGGGGCTCGAACCCATGGAATGCAAGATCATGACCTGAGCCGAAATTGGACGCTTAACTGACTGAGCCCCCCAGGCACCCCATCCCATTAATAATTTTTATATTGATTATATATTAAAATATTGTTTTGGATATAATGAGTTAAATAAAATGTAAAAACTACGTTTACCTGCTTTTTGTTACTTTTTAATGTGTTTACTTGACAGCTTAAAATTATATATGTGGCTCAGGTTATATTTCTGTTGGATGGTGCCCTGCTGGAACTTAACTCTCAAGGACTGCTGTTTAGCAACAACCCGATAAACAAACTTGAGTTTTGTAATATCCACAAAGTTAACGAGGACTGAGGAAAGCTGCAGAGCAGAGCAGCTGTATCGGGTCCTGTAAAGAAGGGAGGATATATTACCTTGGAAACTGAAAAGGACACAGAGACAATTTGGGGTAACAGTGAAGGGCTTTATTTCTCCCTGAAATTAAAAGAAAATATTTGGTCAAGAATGAACTGGTTTCCTAGAAACCAGAAAATCTCAGGGCACTGGTCTTGGACCAAAATACATTCAACCAAAGTAAACAATCAAGTTAAGGGCAGGATGGCCCAAAAGAGTGGGTTTGGGGGTGATTTTACAACAGGGAGGCCTGAGGAGAGATGGAGCAGTATTTTCAGTTGAATAAAGTGGGATCAGGATCAAGTAGATGGTTCTTGATGAGCTGCCAGACCAAGGTTCAGCTGGGGAGTACCAGGGTGGCTGTATAGTCATTAAACTATGGAACTACTTCTGTTCTAGTTGGTAACAGGTGATATATGGTCGTGGAATCGCTGCTCTGAAGCCTGCTAGTGTACCAGTCCTTCCTCCAGGCTTTCCCACATTCAGCATAAAGGGCTAATGCCTGGCAGACCAGGGGTCCAAGACCCTACTCTGTCCCTAAGGCCACCTTTAATGCTGATTGGTAGGTGAAAGTACCAGTTGTTACATATTTTGAACATCATCCATGCTTAAGAGAAACTATAACCTGTGACGTCTCTACTTTCATATAGTTTGCACCATCACGTATCAGAGAAAGTTGTATTCTTATGATCGGAGAAAGATGTATCCTCCAGAATATTTTTCAGAGAGAATAATAGATTCTATTCTTCACAAGAAACAACTTGAAAAATCCACCTGGGCTAGAAGCTGAGTTTCGGGGACTTCAAAATTGAAGAAACTTCTGCTTGATTTGATAAGAATTTCAGGAGTAAAGTATAAATAAAAACATACATACAAAATCTCCAGGAAGAGGAGGGTGAGAGAGGAAGAGATGGGAGAGCAAGGGTGTGGAACAGTCACGGAGATGATACAAGTCCACCCTGACAATGTGGCCCTTCCCTAGGTTCCCCCAAACCTTACATGAAAGCACTAAGCTCACATGATGGATGAAAGAGGTAGATTTTTTTCCCCCTTTATGTAGAAACCAGTTAAGTCTGGAATTCATATTTCAGTTGGCTGGATGGAAGGGTATTCTATGTCTGGAATCAGGGCAGATGTAGCAACTTGAAGGGAGACTGGGAGAACGTAAGCCCACAGGAGTTGTAAGAAGTTAGGAAAGATTTTTTGACTGTTCTGGCCCGAGAATTGATATCTGGACCAAAGTCAATAAGACTGCCCAAGAGTAGGAGGCACCACCTGACATGTGGGCTACAAGCGCATACTTCGCTCCTTAAATATCTGTTGCATATATTCTGAATATCCGTGTTCCTTGAGGAAGGACAACAAAGGAGAAAAGCTAACCAGACTTTGGAGGAGAAATTTCCCCAGGTGCCAGTGATGGAAAGGCACCAAATGATGTGGCACCTTCTCCTGTTTAATTTTCAAGGACTCCTCATTTCCTACCTCTTTAAGTCCAAATTCTGCAGTCAGAATTCCCAGTTTTCCCACTTGTAAAATGGGAATACCATTTATGTAAAGGAAAAATATATGTGGCTAATAAACATGAAAAATGTTTAGCCTCAGTCTAATGAAAAATATGGAAAGTAAAACAACAATGGCATCTCATTTTTCACCGACCAAATTGGCAAGAATTTTAAAGACTGTATTAACTGTGGAGTATAGTGAGATCAGCACTTTCATACAGTGCTTACGAGAGTGTGAAACAATAGGACGATTTTGGAGAACAATGTGTAAAAATGGATTAATGATTTTTAAAAACTTAATATCCCTGACTGATTCTTCCCTAATTCTACTTCTAAGAGACTGTCATTGTAACATCAGATATGCAGAGAAGCAGAAACAAGTATATACCTCCCAGTGCTGTTTACTGAGTACTTACTGTGTCCACCACTACGCTAAGTGCTTTACAGGTATCATCTCATTTACCCTGTGAGGCAGGTGCCATGGCTGACCCATTCATAGGTAAGGAAGCCATGGCAAGAGAGGCTGAGTAATTTGCATAAGATAACAAATAGGTAACAAATTTGCATAAGGTGGTAGAGTTCTGTTCCAACCTAGGCAGTCTTACCGCAGAGTTCCTGCTCTTAACCGCTAGGCTGTAATGCAGGATAGTGCTTACCTATTACATTATTTTTCTGTTTACTCTTTGTTCCTCTGTGAGACCATGAAAGCTTCAACAAGAAGTTCCTATCTCTGTCACCAGCCTCAATTCTAGTGTCTCGTGTTTATGAGGTCCTTGATAAATATCTGCTAGAGGAACAGACTATAACAGAACCTTTATTGTCCTCAGAGCTAACTCCTCACTTACACGTAAACTGTTCCCACCCTGGCCTCTCACCCTACTAGTAACTGGTAATCACCACCGCCACCACCACCATCTTCCCTGTCCTCTGGGAAGATGTTCCTGGTTCTTGATCATGTGTGATCCTTTCATTTTGTAAGCCCCGTGACATTTGTTTTCATTTACTTTGTGATAATGATGTTACACTTTGCATTATTGTTGCTTGCATATTCCAGGTGTCAGACCTACAAAATCCTTTCCATCAGGGAGAGTTTCCCGTACATCTGTATCCTCCTTAGTGCTTAGGAGAGGGTCTTCCAAGTAGTGCATGTTCAGGAATAATTAAATGCATGTTATGTCTTTAGAAGTAAATATATAAGGTTAGACAATTCATAAAACCCATTCCCCAACTAGAGCTCTTGGTAAAAAGACGTCAGCAAAGCACTGCATTATTGGCACCATTGTATAAATCTAAAATTTCTAAATTCTCTGTACTCTTACTTTGTACATTTGACCTTGTAAGATTCATAGCCAAATGGGTGCTAATCCCTTCTGCTGTGCCCCTGTGCCCCAATTAAGGCCTAAAAGATCAGACTAAATGCCTGTTCTAGACTCAACAATTCCATTATTCCCATCCACATTACTCCCAGTTTCCACCCAAGGGATGAGTGTTTTCTGATCAAGTTGGCTTGGAACCACAGTGGGCTAATGAGCTGTAGTTAACCCTCCTGGATGTTTACCTTTCAACTCATTATACTTCTGGTTTTTCACTTTTTGATAAAAACTCATCTGCAAAATTTACTAAATTTTGCACCCCAAGTTGTTCTGTCTTTATCTGTAACTGGTTTTGTAGTCATTTGTATCAGTCGTCAGCTTGGGTAAAAAGAAGGGTCACATCTTTTGTTTTTGGATTCACTGTTAAAATTCCTTTTTACGTTAACAGGAAAACAATTTCACCTTTGAAGGTCTCCCTAATATGCATGCCAGATTTCTCAAGAATCCTGAGAGTTTACTCAGGCCGTGGTTCAGCCTGATTCTAGACCTCAGATGGAAAGAGAACTGGACATTCTGAATAATCTACTAGTAGACCCTGACCTTTTTTTTTTTTTTTCTCTCCTAGTTTGTCTTTGGCTTGCAGCATTTCATGGTATAATTGTTTTCTCCTTCACTGATTCCAAGATAGGTTCACTCTTCTGGGATGTTTATGTCTGGAAGGATTTCCAAAATCAGCCTTAGGCTGTGTTGAAACTGGTCCTCCTCCATGAACCGCTAATTCTTTATGTGGATCTGGGTTCATATTGCAGAAGCCCCATTATCTTATAGAAGGTTCCACAACTTTCCTTTTCTGTCAGTGGTTTCAGTCTGAACTATATTAGTCTAGAGAAGAGTTTCTAGTAACTTTGAAGAAGTTTGAAGAAGTTTGAAGGTGTCAACAATCTCTTTTCTCCCAATAGGACCTTTGACCCCTCCCAATAGGATCCAATAGGATCTTTGACCCACCTCTTCTCCAGAGATCACTATTGTCCATACCAAGAATGATACTTTTGTTATGCTCGAAAAAAGTCTTTTACTCCTTCCCAAGGAAAGGATGTGTTTGTTAGTCTTTGGGTGCTTTTGGGAAGATGCAGACTTCTTTTCCAAAGTGATTCTCCGTGTCCACCTTGCTGAAGAGGCAGCCAACAGCTTTTACTAAACCATGTCATGTTCTATCTCACCATGACCTGCTTCATGTGTATTTAACAGATGTGTATTCCTTATATACAGATATTTCTGTATTGACTCACTTCTGCCTTTTTCCCACATGCACACACAGTATTATGCAGGTGTATGAATGTATAAACTCACAACTGAGAGCATTAGCTATTTCAGACAATGTAAAAATTGAATTAGGGAAAAACAAGGAAAATGTAGGCCTCTGAATCGATAAAATTTTCTGTCTTTCATAGAGACTTTCAGTTTCAGTATGGCTGGATGGGAAGGAATTTATGAAGTCTATGCCTGTGAGTCTGTGCCTGAGGATGCATGTATGGAAACACTGGTCACTTCTGCAGTTCTAATCATCCAATTCCAACCCAATACCTCCACTGTACTCCAGCTGTTCAAGAGTTCCTACTGTGCTAGTCTTTGAGTATGAAATTTACTCACAACTAGAGTCAGTGACATCACTGGGCCCTTCCAGGGAATGGACTTCAGATAATTATTCAGATAATTTATTTTACCATTGAGGGTGTTGCTAAATGAGAATACATTAGGTAGAGAGCTGGGGGTGCTTTGGATGACGAGGAATACTGTTGGAGAATGTGATTATTTTTGTAGACCTGTGAAGATATTTAAAAGTTAGTTGATTTGTAAAAGAAAAAAAAAACCTGTTACAAGGCTGCTCCATTACCTATGATGAAAGTGTACTGTCTTAAATGATCTGGATATTTAGAATTTTGATTGATTACTTCTTCATGTCTTTTCTACTCTTAGTTGAGGTATTCTGTGTGTAGAGTGTTCTCATATATTTGGAAAGGGACAACCAGGAGCCCATGTTGTTCTGGGTTATATTAAAGTTCCAGTCAAACTCGAAAGCTATCTTTGATCACATAGAATGGATGTTTAGACAATGAAGACCATAAAAATAATGATGAATTTGTCAACCAGTTTGTAAATATGTATAGAACAAAAGTTTTCCTTGCTTATGTTTTTGGCCATTGCATGTTGTGAATACAGTCACACTAAACGTGTCTGAAAATTGACTGTGTGCCAGGCACTGTGCTAGGCAGCTTCGTGTGTATTGCCTCATTTGATCCTTGTTTCAAATCTATAAATTAAGAATTAGTACTTTTATTTTTTAGAGGAAAATAAATAATGGTCGTATGAGTGAAATAACCATCTAAGATCACACACCTAAGAAGTATCAAGATTTGACTGTGAGGTTTTTTGTTTGTTTTGTTTTTCCAAAGCCGATTCTTTTCCATAGCCCTAGTATGCATCTTCCCTTACTTGCTGCTTTGTCCCCTTGGCTATTTAGTAAACCTTCCTTTTAAAACCATGTAAGTTCATGCCTAAACAAAGGGATGTAGTTTTGTTAGCATCTATTACATAGGTTGCTAAAGCAAATAGCTTTTAATCTCCAAGTAGACTCTAAACCATCAAGTAAATTATTTGGCTTTATGTCCAACTACATTGTACCTACTTGCTGTGCCCAGTTCTCTGTTAGCCAAGTCTTACGTACTGAATAAACACCAGTGGCTGGATAGATGAAAGAAAGATGGAAGAATGCTGTCAAGAGGTGTGCCTGAGAAATTGGGGGCTGTGCATAAAGCTCCAGTTGCCAGCTTTGTGTTGAAGTGGTAATCCTAAGGGCTAAGGTACAGTTATTTGACCTTTGGTCTCAATGCTAACAGCACTGTAACCTCCTCCTACACAAGAGATTTCAGTGAAATCTATTAAATATTTCAGAAACTAGCCTTTTTGACAGTTACTCAGCCGCCATTTTACAGAGGATAAACTTAATATTTTACCTTATTTCTGGTGCCCTTACAATGAGCCAAATGTGGTCAAAGTCAAAGAACATTGAGTTCTTTTGAAGTGATCATGGACAGACAGGTCAGTATGGAATGCCCAGGAGTTCAGAAGAAACAGGACTCCAAGTTTGATGGTTAGTCAAACCATCTCAAAGGAAGTGGGAAATGAATTGATTTGAACAGAGTGCAGAACAGCTGTAGGTACAATGAGGAAAAAGTTGAAGACGGGGATCAATTTAATTTTGTTCAGGGTATATCGATATGGTACTGAAGGACAAGGTGGGAGAAGTTTCATTTCTTAAAACTGTGGAGGATGAGATGTAGTTAATATTTTAGAAGCCAGGAGCCATATGCAGAAATTCAAACAAAATAGCTGATTCATAGGGACACATGTACCCCAATGTTTATAGCAGCGCTTTCAACAATAGCCAAATTATGGAAACAGCCTAAATGTCCATCAGCTGATGAATAGATAAAGAAGATGTGGTTTATACATACAATGGAATATTACTTGACAATGAGAAAGAATAAAATCTTGCCATCTGCAGCAACATGGATGGAACTGGAAGGTATCATGCTAAGTGAAATAAGTCAGTCAGAGAAAGACGGATACCATATGTTTTGACTCATGTGTGGAACTTGAGAAACTTAACAGAAGACCATAGGGGAAGGGATGGGGAATAGTTACAAACAGAGAGGGAGGCAAACTGTAAGAGACTCTTAAATACAGAGAACAAACTGAGGGTTGTTGGGGGAGGTGGGGAGGGGGAAAATGGGGGATGTGCATTGAGGAGGGTGGTTGTTGGGACGAGCACTGGGTGTTGTATGTAAGCAATGAACCATGGGAATCTACCCCCAAAACCAAAAGCACACTATACATGTTGTATGTTAGCCAATTTGACAATAAATTATATTGAAAAAAAAAAGAAATTCAAGCAAAACAGAAATTCAGGCAAAATAAATAGCTCAATTTCTGAACTGTTAGAAGTTGGCCTGATATTGCAGGAGTACACAGAAGTCGTGATCTCATCACTGTGTGTTATGTGGTTCTGCTGCTTATTTTTCATTATATATATAATCTGCGTATAACATCAGACCCAGGCTGCTTTGGCCAGGCACCCACTTCTGGTTAATAGTACTTGTGCTGTGCAAAAAGAAGCTGACTGAGCCTGTGGGCAAGGGAGGTTGATCTAAAAGAAAGATTAGGCATGATTGATATATTACTTGACATATCAAAGAAAGAGTCCTAACTGATTCTGCCTCTAGAAGTTACTCACTGAGCAACATGAAAACCCTCTTCTAGAATATATTTAATAAATAGAGCCAATTAAGTATTTGAAAAGTTTTACTGTGACCAAAGCAGATCTCTGCCTTTATGAGAAGGAAATGAGAGGGGAATCTGGAAGTTACTCTACCTTACAGTAGGAAAGGATTAAGAGGTTGAGAGAATTAAGGAGAGATGAATTTATCCTTCATCACCAGAGATTTACCCTTTATCATCAAAGTCCCTTACTGAACTTCAGCCCTTATTGAGCTCCCAAGGACATTGTATGCCACCTCATTTATACCTGGAACAACCTCTGGTTCAGGTTGTGTCCTCTTTTTTTTTTGGAAAAAAAAGGTGGCAAACTGTGTCACTATGTCATTTCTCAGGGATGTCATTGCTACTTATATTCATTTAATTTCATGAGGCCAAGAATAAAATATCTTAGAATATACATTTGCTTTATCAGTAAGAAGATAATAAAAAATATCATGTTTTCTTAATAAGTTTGGGGGCAGTTTTGAGAACTGATAGCCTTTAGGTGGTCATCTATTTTTAAGTGAATGGGCACAGGGACTAACAAACTGAACTGGGGGAAATTTGGTATCGGCTACTTTGGTGAGTTGCTTGGATATAAATTTGCATTCCTAGGTCATCTCTATGTAAGAAACACTGAAATGATTGATCTCTTGCCCAATGTGTACAATTATTGAAAACTGTTGGAGAGCCAAAGGGAAAAAATCAGTGTAAAGAAAACAAATACATTGAGAGAGAGGAAAGACTAGGAATTATCATTCCCTTAGCTTTTCTGAAGGAACACTGAAAAGAAATCTTAACAAAATCAATTTGCAATTATTTGGAGAGAAGAAAGTTTTTTAACTGGATAGGCTGGCTTCATAAAGGACAAGTCCTGTCATACTAATCTAATCTTCTGAGATGAAAATGAAAGGCTGGAGAGATCAAGGAGAAAGATTTATATATAATTCGTTTAGACTGTAGAGTGCTATGGATATGATACAGTATGGTATGTCCATCAACCCCTACATTGTTGCCTGAGATGGTGGGCATCAGAGGCTCATCATCCACCTGAAGACAAATCTAAGGTTCAAAGCCAGTGTTACTTATATTTCTACCTACAGTCATATTTGGATTGATATGTATGGGTGTTTAATTTGCTGATAGTGGGAGAACTGTCAAGGATGGAGATAAGTAAAAAGAAGCTTACAAAATATAGCCATCCAGCCATACTGCCCTCTGTTCTCATCATTCCTATGACCTATTCTAAACCTCATGTTATCATTTAACTTAGGAAAAGCATCAATTATTTTGTACATTTTCATCTTATCTTCTAGTTAGCTCACCCTAAGGATGAGGATAATGACTTACACTTCATGTCTGCCTCCCATAGCACCTGATAGGTATTAATAAATGTTTGATTGACTAAAAAACAATAAGATCATAAATAACAGGTTGTATGATGTCCACTAGAAGAATACTGTAGGGTAATAACATATACCAAATCCATCACTAGTTAGCAGTACCCATGTGCTAGTGAATGGATGCACAGGAATGAAGCTTAAAGAGCTCATGAAAATAATCCATACTACTAGGCAGGGGTAGAATTTAACTAGATAACTGTGATCATTCTGTGGTTCACAATTAATATAGGAGATGTAGATGGTTCAGATGGAGCCATAGAGATGACTAAAGGAAGCTTGAAGATGCATCATGTTGTGGTTTGCATTCTGAAGTCAGACCTAGCTGGATTCTCAAACCAACAGTAACCTTGGGTGAGTTACTTCACTTCTCTAAAGCTCACTTTCTCTGTTGGTGAAATGGAGAGTAATAGGGCTTAGTTCATAAGAATGTGAGTATTAATTGATACAGTACATGTATAACAGCATCTAGAACACTATAAACCACTCACATATTGTAATAGGAACCCTATCCTTCTTGAACCAAACCATCATCTGTCTTGAAATCAGTTTGATTTAGTTCCATAAAAATTTTGAAGGCCTATCATATTATCTTTCATCAAGGAAAGCATGAGAGCCAAAAGGCTTAATCTGCAGCATGATGGAATCAAGATAGACGTACAGAAGAATTTCTGAAAGTCAAGGTTGCCATTGGCCTATGTAACTGAGGAAAATTGTGGAATTTTCTTTGAAGACTTGGAAAATACTCTTAGTTCCACCTCACATTCACCTAAACTGGTTTAATTGAAGTTGTTTCCTAAGATGGCCTGTGTCTTCTCAAGCCACTCTGCTTGATGTCTGTTCTTTGAGATCTTGGGCTGGCGTTATTTAACAGAGAGTTTAAGCTGTACTTACAAAAGATAAGCATATTGACACCTTTTAGCAATGCTGAATTAACATTAAAATGTCATTGCTGAGCCATAAGGCTGCCCCCATTTTGTTTTGTTAGCATGGGTCAGGATTCACAGCCAGCTAATGTGAACCTGATAGCTTCAGGTGAGTTGCTTTACTGCCAGTTCTAAAGATAATGAGACTGTATGTAAGACTCATACTTGTCTGGGATGATTCATCCATGGGCAGAGGCCCCTCTGTGAAGGATCCAGATTAGAGATTAATAAATGCTGCATCTGATTGTGACAATGACTCTTCTCCAGAGAGCTCTGAGCTTCTTGCAGTTTGATATGCCAACTGGCATCTTCTTTTAAAGAGTTCTCTTTTTTTTTTTTTTTTTCTGCTTGCACGCTCCCATCGCAGGAAAAGTATTCAGGTGGAAAGCTATGAGCTATAGAAACGTTGGAGACCAGGAAACGTGGTTTAAAAACAAATCAACAAACTTCAAAATAAAAATGCATAAATGGGCCATCTGTTTGCTTGCAGAATTCTTGTTTGCAGGAAATATCTTGCCAATTTGACATCTCTTTTGAGGTAAGGCTGCTGCTTGTCCTTGCTTGGCGAATCTTCCAGAATAGGGTCGAGATATTGACAGCATTTCACTTCCCCAAGGCTCCAGAGAGAATAGAAACACTGATTGGACTAAGGGTGTAAGCCACGTAGGACGTTCTAATGGGGTCTTTATCTGTTGAACTAGGACTATGGGGAAAAGGCGGCAAAGAAGGAAAACGCCTCAGACTGGACTTCAGTGCTGACTATAGCAGTGATAAAATCGTTTTTGGAAAGGTTGGCTGAGTTGGTACCACTGAGTCAGAGGGCACAGGCTGGGACAGAGTGACCCTTGACTGGATTAGAAGCTGGATCTGAAGTATTCTGTGCCTTCTAAATCAAATATTCCTTTTCTTACATAGATAAAAAAAATGAACAGGTTGTTTTCAAGGAATATGGACAAGATTGTATGGTTAGAAAAATAGTTTTAGTATGGTTCTCCCTGTAGCAGTTTAGGAGCTGGATTTGATTCTAATAGATTGTGTTGTACTCTCAGTGAGGCTTTATATACCCATGCCATCCAGAGCATGAGGAAAAGAAAATGAAAAGTAAGCAATTAGGAACTCTAGACTCTTAAGGTTCCATTTTTGGTGCTAATAAACAGCAGGCATAAATGAGGCATAGCAAATGTAGGAGTTGAATAATTCTGGAAAAGGCAAGAAATTTTCAGTATAAAATGAAGAAAATCTCAAGTAAACTTGGATGCACCCACTCACATACTGGACATCAATTTCACTCTACTGAGGCCATGCATACTGGAACCTGAATAGTAAGTCTAGGGAAGGTCAGAGATCTGGGAATACTGGACTAATCCTTTTCAGGGGGCTGCCTATCACAGCATAGGGGGCCAGCAAGCTCCAAGAAACCTCTTTTAGACCAAATAACCCACTTGGTGTGATTCAGACTGGTGTGGGTATGCAAGGATTTGATATACTGGTGGACAAAGTAGCAACCTTTGGCACAACTAATGTGCTAATCATCTCTCTGTTAAAGTCAGGAAAGGGGCATCAGACCTCAGCTGGCATCTGGAGGTACCAGGGAGCAAGGGCCAACATTGGGGGTGTTGGAAGTTTGTCAGGGATTGTGCAGAACAGTTGGAAGTTCTGAGTCGGGAACCTCATCCAAAAGAGATGGAATAAATTTCAGTACATGAGGAAGACACTTAGTCCTTTGGATTGGACCCATGGTGAGGCTGTTAGGAAGGAAGGCTTCTTCTGGGTGGATATGTCTGTACTCAGCCAGGCTCCCATCAGGTTCACCAAATTCTGGGTCTAGAGGAGCCCAGTCAGCTCTAGAAGATATTGTAGGTGAGGATAAACCTTGGCCAGTCCCAGTCAAAACATTGGAAGGCATGCCTGGGTGGCTAACGTTCTAAGTCCTATAATCGAGAGAGCCTGAGACAGGCAGGTGCTGACAAGCTGTTGAGGATATGTATATATATATATATATATATATATATATTTAAAATGCCTGTATGCAATTTTATTTTCATTTCTGGAGCCCTTCAAGATGCGTTGCCTCTTTTAGATGGAGGACCAAATTGGTTTGGGAGATGTGAATAAATTCAAAGCCGCGTTGATTGTGAACAGCCGTACTTTGCTGATGTGAGGAAGCAGTGATCAGTTTTCCAATCCAGGGACTTAGGAATACCGATCACTGGATGTTTGGTGTGAAAAACTTTCTCAGAAAACTTGTTTCCACCATTGGAGACAGTGGCTTGTTAACTTATTCCAAATGACTGGTCCCAATTCTAAATTCACCGATGCTTTGTCTTTCTATATGGAGCAGGGACAGAAGCACAAATAACTCTCTGTTTTCCAGAGATCCCTTGAAAAAACTCATGTGTATGGACATAACCACTGTATCTAGAACTGGTGCTTTTGTTATTTTCAGCAATAAATGAAGTGCTAACACTCGTCGCTTGATCAAATATAAAATGCCTTTTCTATCCTTCTCTTCCTGTGAGAACCTTCCCACTTCTCTGCTCCCATTGGTATGTGAATGTGATGTTATGATCAAATATGTATGAAGAGATGGGAATGTTAATTTATTTGAGACAAATGTCAACATCTTTATTTTGAAAACTGCTAGTATGTCAGGTACTATGACCCACTTGTATTTAACCCTGTCCTTTCATTAATAATCCACAGTTCTTCTGGGGCGCCTGAGTGGCTCGGTCAGTTGAGCATCCAACTTTGGCTCAGGTTATGTTCTCACGGCTTGTGGGTTTGAGCCCCACTTCTTCCGATTCTGTGTCTCCCTCTCTTTCTGCCCCTCCCCCCCAAATTAAACATAGTAATAAAACAAATTTAAAAAATTAATCACAATTCTTCTGTAAACTCTACCCCCTTGGCTTAAGTGAGGTGGGAGCACTTTGGAGGCATAGACAGTTTGGGATGTAGTATTTCATACCTAATACTTTTCTGTTTTTCCCTTGGTTATATTGTTTAGTCTTACGCTGCCTTTCTTTTTATCCTATAAAATTCCCAGATCAATATTAGTGTTGAACACATGCTTTTTTTTTAAGTAGGCTCCCCACCCAATGTGAGGTCTCAACTCACAACTAAGATCAAGAGTTGCATGCCCCACCAACTGAGCCAGCCAGTTGCCTCCACACCTGATTTTATAAATTCACCTAAATAAATTGTGTCTGACACTGATAATCCTATTGCCTAGCTAATACTCTTAGTTTCATATTTACACTATTTTTTCTCTATCCATTTCATTTTCTTTTCCAACTTCTCCTCTCCTCCACCTTCTTCCCTTGCATTTATTTAAAAGTACTTTTATTCAGTCGCCACTTCATTGTTGCTGAACTTGTCAGCTTGCTCTTTTATAGAAAAGAACATCTTAATAAAAATACAAGCCCATCCATCTGAGAGTTGTTTTGATGTGCATAATGGAGTAGGCCATAGAGAGGAATTTTAATTTAAGATGAAATGAAATAGCCTTGCTAAGGTTTTGGCAGTCCTGATACCTTACAGGGGAGCACAAACACATTCTAGAAGTTCTCTTAGTCCTCGCCAAGCCCTCTGCTCCTTTCCTTAATTCTGTAATTCATTTGAGTATTC
The DNA here is from genome assembly GCF_022837055.1 of Prionailurus viverrinus. NCBI lineage: Eukaryota > Metazoa > Chordata > Mammalia > Carnivora > Felidae > Prionailurus > Prionailurus viverrinus. The sequence goes on along the minus strand of NC_062567.1, from coordinate 44,484,803 downwards.
TAGTGAGAGGAAATCTGCCTTTTTATTCTTCCCCTCTTATTGCCCCCTCTATCTCGTAAGCTTTCTTCTTGCTATTATGTTGTCTCTGAGACCTGGACTAGAAAGAACCTTGTAGGCATTCTCAAAGTGAATACCTTCCGTTTGCTTCTCAGCTGTGACTTAGATTTTGTAATTGAAGTGCATCCAAGAAGACTCAGTCAGGGAGGAAAATGGGACAGAATTCAAGGAGAAAGCCAAATTATCTTCTGAAAAAAAAAAAAACGAACAAATAAGAAAAAGAATGCTGGCTTCTTCAGGAGTTGTTTAGTTATCTAGAATGGCTCTTACACTAACCTTTCTGCTTGGATTTTTGTTCATGGGCTTTTGAAAACCCAGAGTGTTCTCCTTTGTGTGCAAAGGTTTAACAAAGAATGGATCTGGCGTTTAATGGGCAGGAGAGATCATGATTCTCCACTAGTGAGCTTCCAGCATGTGGTTCAGTCATGATATTTCTGACTAATAGCAAGGCTGGAGAACATCAGGCATTTTCCCTATCTTGCAAGGCATTGCTCACAAAACTCTGACACTATTGAAATTCACCCACAGTAGCTAACACCAGCAGCCTTAGTCAAAAACTGATAGTGTGGAATCAGAATTTCTAGCCCTCAAAGGTGGGGTCAGGGTGGGGGTCGGAGTTAGGTGGGGAGAGAAAATCCTTCCCTTATTTTGGGAGAGAAAAGAGATTTTTGTCCTTCATGTTCTGCTTCTACTTTGCTTACTGTGGAAGAAGTAAAGAGGAAACGGCCAGCACTTCTGTTAGGCAGCTGGGTAACCCTGACCCCATCATCTGCACACTTGTTTTCTAAATCTGATGGTAGTGGAGTTTTCAGTGACACTCTAGCGGTCCTAGCCTTTTATCAGACACAGATCCTCCTTAAGAACTGAAGTGAGAAGGAGAACAGAAAGATTTTCTTTACTCCTACAATAGGAGGAGGGACTAGGAGGAAAATCAGATTTATTTACTCTGATTCTATGTTAATGTTCTAGCAGGATCATAATCCCTTTGATGTTATGAAGCACTCAGATTTGAATAATGTGAAAGGCTTTGTGATACCAGGAAAACAAAATTTCGATTGGAAAGCCAACAAAGATAAACTGAGGATTTGAGGATTATCTGGTTGTAACATCAGTTTCTACATTTTTAAATTCAACAAACATCTACTGAGACCCCATTTCAGGTACCAAAAGGCAGCAATGAACAGTGGTCCCTGCCCTCCTGGTGTTTACACTCTGATTGGGAAGAGGCAGTGAGTTATAATAAATATATCAAATAAGTACTCATGAAGTCTGTTGGATGGTGATACATGCTATGGCAACAAGAAAAAAATGGAGCAGGATGAGAGGATTGGGCAGGTGTTAGTATTTTACTACAGGATCAGGATTGGGCTTTGTTGAGAAGTTGAGGTTTAGCAAAGACTTGAAACAGGTGCGTGTTAGCCCTGTGGATAGCTGGAAGAAGAGTGTTCCAGGCAGAGAAAATAGCTACAATAACTGGAGCAGGAGTGTGTGTGCTCAAGAAAGGTTAGAGTGCATGGATAGAGTGAGAGGGAGGGTGGGAGGGTGTGGGGTCCATGAGGCAACTGGGGTCCAAAGCAAGGGTGTTGGCTTTTTCTTTTTAGTGGGTTGGGAAGCCATTGAGGGTTTGGGGCAGAGAATAACATCTTATGATTTAAGTTTTAAAAGGATAATCCTGCTTCTTTGTTGAGCTCAGACTATAGAGGGTTTGGGGTGGGGGGGGGCAGAGCAGGGAGACCAGTTAGCAGGCTCTTGCAGTGACTGGGTGAAGGATGATAGTGGCTCAAACAGAGCTGGTGAAAATAGGCTGTGTTCTAGATACATTATGAAGGTTGGCAGTAAGGTTGATTGATTTGATGTAGAGCTCCAGAGAAAGAGAGGAGTTGGAACTGGAGGGACTGACCTGCCTTTAGCTGAAATGGGAAAGGGTGAGTTCAGTTTTGGAAATGTTGGCCACGTTTCTAAGATATCCAAGTGGACATATAGAACAGGTAGTTTGATACAGAAGTTTGAAGTGTTGGAGAAAGAAGTGTGAGAGTGATTGGCATATAAATAGGATTTAAATCAAGATATTGGATGAGATCTCAGCAGCGGTGAATGTTGACAGAAGAGGCATGAGGACCAAAGATTATTCCTGGGACACAAAGCTTTAAAAGGTCAGAAGGGGGGCGCCTGGGTGGCGCAGTCGGTTAAGCGTCCGACTTCAGCCAGGTCACGATCTCGCGGTCCGTGAGTTCGAGCCCCGCGTCAGGCTCTGGGCTGATGGCTCAGAGCCTGGAGCCTGTTTCCGATTCTGTGTCTCCCTCTCTCTCTGCCCCTCCCCCGTTCATGCTCTGTCTCTCTCTGTCCCAAAAATAAATAAACGTTGAAATAAAAAAAAATAAATAAATAAAAAAATAAAATAAAATAAAAGGTCAGAAGGAAGAGGAGGAGCCAGCAGAGGAGACAGAGGAATAACAGCCAGTAAGGTAGAAGGAAGGTCAAGAGAATGTGAAGCCCTGGAAACCAAGGAAGGCATAGGTAGGAGCCAAATTATCAACCATGTCAAATGCTGCTCATAGGTAAGGATGGATTGTAGGAATGCTGACTCCTACACCAACTCCATCTTTGGCCCTACATTTATGGTCCCCTCTGGAGCACAGGTGGCACCATTTTGGATAACTAGTAGAGATCCTCTTGCGCACAGACGTCGCCACTTTAGATAACTACCCTGTGACCTCACCACCATGCTTCTCACTCCATAAAAGCTAGGGATTAAGGTCTGGATAGGGCTGGAGAATAGCTGTGTACTGCTGTGGACTGTCCACTCCTCTCAGTGAGTTACTATGAACAAAACTCTGTGTAAACAGTAGAGAGTGGTTTGTTTCATTTTTTGGTATCAAAGGGTCTTCTCAGTCCGGAGGGTACATTAGTGACTCTAATGGTAAGTGTGAGTGGATGTTAGAGTTGGCAATATCAGGGTCACCTCTGTGCCTCACAAGAGGAGTTTCAATGAAGTCAAAAGTCTGGTTGGAGTCAGTGCGATAGAGAATGTGAGAAGAGGATTTAGAGGAAGGGAGTGTAGATGATGTTTTCAAGGAATTTGTCACAGAGGGGTAAGGAAGTGACCACTAGTATTTTCTGCCTCTCTTCCTGGTTCCAAGAGGGAATCCCATCACATTTTATAAAAGTGCAGTTTATATAACTATTTAAGCATAGCTGCTGACTATGAGGTCGATATGTGATATCATCATAGAACTTTGGAACCAAATTAGACTGTCAGAGTTCAGTTAATCTCATACCCAATAAAGGAACCTTCATTTTATTATTCATACAAAAACATTTTTTTCATATGCTACCTAGATATACCGAGATGAATAAGGCACAGTTTCTGCTCTTGAGAAGGGTGTTTTTTATGGGAAGAGGGATATATCCTTCCTGTGTGATAAATATTAAGATAGAGGCATGTACAAAATATTGTAAAAGCAGAAGGCAAAGAGAACTAACTTACCTGGGGAACTTAGGAAAGATGTTATGCATGAAAAGCTAACACTTGAACTAGGCCTTAAAGGTCAGCATGTGTTTTCCAGGCCGAGTGCTGGGGAGAATCCCTTTATCAAATAATCAGCCTCTGGGGCGCCTGGGTGGCTCAGTTGGTTAAGTGTCCAACTCTTTTTTTTTTTTTTTTAATTTTTTTTTCAACGTTTTTTATTTATTTTTGGGACAGAGAGAGACAGAGCATGAACGGGGGAGGGGCAGAGAGAGAGGGAGACACAGAATCGGAAACAGGCTCCAGGCTCTGAGCCATCAGCCCAGAGCCTGACGCGGGGCTTGAACTCACGGACCGCGAGATCGTGACCTGGCTGAAGTCGGACGCTTAACCGACTGCGCCACCCAGGCGCCCCTAAGTGTCCAACTCTTGATTTTGACTCAGGTCATGATCTCACAGGTCTGTGAGTTTTTACTGATAGTGCAGAGCCTGCTTAGGATTCTCTCTCTGGCCCTCCCTTGCTCACATGTTCTCTCTCTGTCTCTCAAAATAAATAAATAAACTTAAAATAAAAATCGGCTCCTGTTCAAATGCGTATAGCAACAGAGAACTCACGTGAGTTCGAAGAAACCTTGTGAGTTTCATTCTCTTCTAAATAGTTGTAATTTTTGCACATCTATTTCTTACATTGAACTGAATAATGACGTTTAATATTTCTACTCATTAGTCCCAGTTTTCTCTTCTGGAGCTAATGGGCAAAGACTTGTCTTTCTCACATATAGGTCATTTCTGTATTTGAAAATAGATACTATGTTCTCTTTTAGGCCATCTATTTTCCATGTTGAAAAAGGGGACTGAATAGTTTCAGGTTGGGTTCCCTGGGAAGCAGACACTGAAACCAAGGTTAACATACAGGAGGTTCTTCAGAGAGTGTTCTTGAGATCATTGCCATGAAAAGAGAAGATTGGGCGGAGGGAGAAGTAGAGATGTGATGGATTTTTAAAAAAATTTTATTTTAGAGTCAATGGTGGTAGGGGAAGAGAATCTCTCTCCACACTCAGTTTGGAGCCTGACAACAGGCTTGATCCCAAGACCCTGGGATCGTGACCTGAGCTGAAATCAAGAGTAGGACACTCAACCTACTGAGCCACCCATGTGCCCCGAGGTGTGATGCAGTTTTTTTTTTAATATTTATTTTTGAGAGTGAGGGAGAGCAAGAGAGAATGAGTGCACTCATGCATGCAGTAGGGGCTGCAGAGAGAGAAGTGGGACAGAGGACCCAAAGTGGGCTCTGTGCTGACAGCAGAGAGCCTAGTGCGGGACTCAAACCCATGAACTGTGAGATCATTACCTGCGCCAAAGTCTGACGCTTAACCAACTGAGTCACCCAGGCACTTTTAAAGGAAGCTCCAGCTGACCCTTTGGGAAGTTTTGAAAATCAATTGATCCTTCAGAGTTGTCTAGAGTCAGGGCAAGAGGGCCAGGTCTTTATATTCCAGGATGACCAGTCATTCAGGGCAGTTTATCCTGGGAAGGGGCATGACTTTGGGCAAGATGGTTCTCTTCAGCTGATGCAATTCCCAAAGTGGGCCGATAGCTGAAACCTATTGGCAGGGGCATTAGCAGCAGCAGCTGCAGTAGTTAATCCTTTATTTCTCATCATTTTTTTCCAGTTTATTTATTTATTGTGAGAGAGAGAGTGCACGCATGTGTGTGTGCGCGCGCGCACACACACACACACACACACGAGCAGGGAAGAGGCAGAGAAAGAGAGAATCCCAAGCAGGCTCTGCACTGTCAGCACGGAGCCTGATGTGGGCCTCAAACTCAGGAACTATGAGATCATGACCTGAGCCGAAATCACGAGTTGGATGCCCAACCAACTGGGCCACCCAGGTACTCCTGATTTTTTATTTCTGAAATGTATCTGTAGGGCATCAGGGTGATACAGAAGAGGAATCTCACACACTGCTAATTATTTCAGCAGTTATTTTGGAGACCAATAATAGACTGAAAAAGTACTTGTTTTTGTTTTTTATTAGCAAATAAACACCATGAACATCACAGTGATGGAGGTTCAACATAATGGTTCTAGACTGATGGAATCTAATGTACAATTGTACCTTCCCTGTGTTAATTATCTCAGTCATGGTGGCCCTTTATATGTGAATGCTTCAAAACTGCTCGAAAGGCAAGGTGAAGAAGTACATTCATGCAATAAATGTGGCTGGGAATCTTCATTAGGAGATAAAAATGTAACTGGGGAAGCACAGTGAGCTGCAAACTGAATTATATCCCTGTCCTTCATCCTAGAAGATGATACTTCTTGTGGTGATCACAATGCATGCTGGGTGCCTGTAAAGATGGATGTGTGGCCACCAGTCCTTTCCACTCCATGCACACATGAAGATTGCTCTTTGATTTGTGGCTTCAGCCATAATTTGCAAAGCCTGTCACTGCTTGCAACTTATAGTTAGTCCAAAGCTTTGTTGAAAAAGAGCTGTCCCATTCCCAACTGCTGTATACCAGATTGCTGTGTCAACTAAATTAATAACACTGGACCGCTCATTATCCCAGAAACCATTTGCCCAAGCTATAACTCTGTCTCTTGATTTCTGTTTGGCTTCATTAACCTCTTCTTGGTGCCACAATAAAATGGTCATGTAAGGCATCCTTTATTTAATGAAGGATTGGCAAGATAAAACAGTTGAACTGGGCATTGATGGGAGAGAGGAGTCAGAAAGGATGATTGTGGAGGATGATAGAATTAGGTAAGAGGAGGATATGGTGGGGGTGAGACAGAGCCATATTAGTTTTTCTGTCTCCTTACTTTCACCTTATATTCTTGGATTTTTTCACATAGTAGCTGATGGTTTCTTTAGGAGCTCATATATAATTGTGGGCAAGTTTTAAGAGAAGATTAAGAGATGGGGCGCCTGGGTGACTCAGTCAGTTAAGCATCTAACTCTTGATTTCATCTGATCTCATGGTTTGTAAGATCGAACCCTGATGACAACAAGGAGCCTGCTTGGGATTCTCTCCCTCTGCTTCCCCGCTCCCTCAAAATAAATAAGCTTAAAAAAGGGGTGGGGTGGGGAGAGAAAAGACTAAGAGAGGAGAGGGTAGAGTTGGTATTTTAGAATTTTTTTTTAATTTATTTTCATTAGCATGGACTCATTTACTATGGACCCTCATGGGTTCTCCCTCAGGGCATGCTCTCTATTTGAACCAGCCAGTGGTCTCATGATAGATGGAGAGTTGTGGGTGTTAAGAACTCCCTTGTGATGAGAGGTTCCCTTATCATAGAATGGGTTGAGTTACTTTGTTTACAATTGGGATCCCTTTTATCCTTAGGCTATACATTTTATTTTATTTTAATATTTTTTAAGTTTATTTATTTTGAGAGAGAGGGAGGGAGGGGCATGGAAAGAAGGAGAGAGAGAATCCCAAGCAGGCTCCACACTGACAGCAAAGAGTCCACTGTGGTGCCCGACCCCATAAACTGTGAGATCATGACCTGGGCCAAGATCAACAGTCGGATTCTTAACCGACTGATCTACCCAGGTGCCTTCTTAGTCTATACATTTTACGGTATATCTGGAAGATTTTGTCATTTTGTTATATCCACTAGGCTTTGTGAAAACTCAAGTGAAAAGGGGAATTTTGGGAATCTTCAAATGAAACATTATCTGGCAGTAACAAGGAAAACAAATAGCCATTTCTCTAAAGCCATTCTGGGTGGGAGGTTCTGTCACTGGCCTTCCTTCCCTGTTTTGGTTCCCTGACAAATCTTGGAATAAACTTTTAACCAGGATTCCCACTGTAATCCTATAACCTGAGGACAAAATCAATGTTACCTGAAGAATAGTACTTGTTTTGTAGTAGGAGACCACGGGCAGGGGCCAGTTACAGTTTGGAGGAAACACACACGAAGCCCTTACTGTGTTCTGAATCAATTCCCACTCCTTCCTGCCCATTCTTGTTGCCTTACCTTCTCTGCTTCCCCGAATTCTCTGGTCCTGTGAAGCTCCTCTTTGACTGTATGTTTAAGCCAGAGGAGGAAGCTATGATAAGCACCATTTCACTCTTAGCAGAAAGAATTGCCCTCCAATGACAAAGCCTCTACTGTTTCATTCTGGATTGCCTGTGGGAAATGTGAAAAGTTCAAGCCACATGAAGCAATCATAGCTCTGGCAGAGCCAAGGGGCTGGCAGCTTTCATTGCCGAATCAGGGTCTTTGGATACCAGCTGGATATTTCCCAACCTGTATTTTTTTTTCAATAGTGGGTACCCAAAAAATACGCAGCAATTTCTCAGCTATACACAACTATGTTCGTGAACTAAGAAATCACCATGTAATTTTGTTTAAAAGCCTGGTCTCTTGTGACTGTACTTTGAAGCTCTCGTTTGGGGATGAGAAAGAACTGCCCCTTTTAGAAAGACACAATTTTGTTAGCCTGGATTGTTCTAAAATGGAGATGAACCATCAGATAAAAGATAGGGGGCACTGACCAAGAAAAGAGATGCCATTCCCCAGGAGGAAGTCAGGGGAAGGTGGATTGAGGGAGAAGGACAAGGCCGAGAGGGTCTTCATTTTGTGGTCTTAGATTTTTTTTTTTTTAGCTGTAAGGCAGAGATAAAATGCAGGGCTTGACATCTCAGAGCAGCAGGTGAAATAAAATGGGAGAAATTTAAAATGGCTTCTCCCTCAAAAGGAGGGAGAAAACAGAAGATTCTTAGAATTGACAGAAGGTTATGTGTATAATGCACTGGTCAGACCGAGACCCATGGTATTAAACAAGTAAGAGAAAGAACAGTCTTCTGTGTGCTGCTCTTAAATAAACCTTAATCATACATGAGCTTGAGTACAAGTCCTTCCTTCTAACTTGTAGCTCAGATACACTACGTGTGCCTTACTCTAACTTGCAGATCTCATGGTCACAGTGCAAGATGGAATACTAAATGTGCTATTAATTCATCCATTATATTTTTCTAGAAAATACACTGATTAAATCTTCTGCTACCATGTGCTTTTCTCTGGCCATCCATACCTGAGTACCACCCACCTGTTAGGCCAGTGCGTTTCTACCGCCTCCACCAATAGGTTTAAGGATAGATTGATGGCATTTCCATTTATTCACTCTGATTGAGTGATGTACATCCACCGTTGTGATAAGTTCAGAAGGCTCACAAAATGAAAAGTGTGTGTGTTCCTAGAACTCAATTTGACAGTGACACCTGACCTGAGCTGATGTGAGGCCATTTAGAGTCTCTGTCCCATCTAATACAACTCTGTATGTGTTTTGCAATAGAAATACTAACGTATCTGATGATAGGAAGCTGCCCTATGCTCCAAGGATTTCAGACAATGAGAATATATACACCTATGTTGATTTTCCAGAGAACCTGGGAGGTAGTTTTAGGAAGAGAGGTATTACAAATGTTTGCAATGCAAACATCCCATTTTAAAAGGCATCATGTGAAAAAGTAAACAATGAACACAAACCTCTGTACCCAATTGATTCCAACTCTCCCTTACCATCGTTGGTTTTTTCTTTTTTTTACATTTTACTATTCTAGGATGAATCCTCCATGTTCTTCCAGTTTGGCCCATCAATTGAGCAGCAAGCTTCCGTAATGCTCAACATCATGGAAGAGTATGACTGGTACATCTTTTCTATCGTCACCACCTACTTCCCTGGCTACCAGGACTTTGTAAACAAGATTCGCAGCACCATTGAGAACAGCTTCGTGGGCTGGGAGTTAGAGGAAGTCCTCCTGCTGGACATGTCCCTGGATGATGGAGATTCTAAGATCCAGAACCAGCTCAAGAAACTTCAAAGCCCCATCATTCTTCTTTATTGTACGAAGGAAGAAGCCACTTATATCTTTGAAGTAGCTAACTCAGTAGGGCTGACTGGCTACGGCTACACGTGGATTGTGCCTAGTCTGGTGGCAGGGGATACAGACACAGTGCCCTCGGAGTTCCCCACTGGGCTCATCTCTGTGTCCTATGATGAATGGGACTATGGCCTCCCTGCCAGAGTGAGGGATGGAATTGCCATAATCACCACCGCTGCTTCCGATATGCTGTCTGAACACAGCTTCATCCCTGAGCCCAAGAGCAGTTGTTACAACACCCATGAGAAGAGAATCTACCAGTCCAACATGCTGAATAGGTGAGTGTGGAACACTGATGGTAGAGGTCCGAGGAGGGCTTTTAGGACTGGGGTTGGAGGAGGTTCTGAAACTATGGGAAGGGCAGTTCAAGATGTCAGAAGTTGAAGGCTGGCCACTGGGATGGCCATGGCTTGTGATGGTGGGAGTGTTTTCAGATCCAAAGCTCGCTGTGCTGGGTTCCTGTTCTAAGAAATACAAAATGGTTCCCACTTATTGTTCACTTACCGTGTGCTAGGTGTTCCTCTAAGTGTTTATGGGTGTTTGACCTCCTTAACCTCAAAGCAATACTCTATTAGGCAGGTGTTAAGAGCCGTTTCCATTTTATGATACAAGAGAATAAGGTTCGTAGGAGTATACTGTCCATGGTCACTCTGCAAGTAAGGGGTTCAGTTTGGAGCTGTACACGGACCTCTGTGGGCCCTGCGTACTTGATCACTGTAAAAGACACCATGCACGTAGGCATGAGGACCTACCAATCCCCTTACCTTAGAAATGATGCTGTACCGGGAAGGAATGGAGAACAGGTGGCGTGGGTCTGTAGGCACATGAAGAGGGTTCTTTCCTTGGATTTTGTCTCCTGCGCTTCTCCTCTCTGCCCTTAAGCATGAAGGTGGTTCTGTAGAGGCAGCTTCCATAGTTGCTCTTAGTCCGATTTCTTCAGTAGGAAGAAGATCTAGGTGGAGTTCGGCTCCCCTGACCTCACCTCCTAATCCAGCCACACCTCCAACACATCCTCCTGCGGGTATTGTGTGACCATGAAGGGCAGAAGATTCTATACTAGGCTTCTGTAGTTCTGTGATTTGTGTAAAACTGCTGCACAAGAACATTGTCAAAACTCAAACAATGCAGAAAAGCCCAGAAGAGAAAGAAAAAAATGACCTTCGCTACAACCAACCAGAGAGAATCATTGTAGAAATAATTAGTGAACATCTTTCTAGGTACTTCCCTGTGCGTGCATGCCTACATCCATATAAATCTATAATTTTACATAAATGGAAATGTAACTACCCCTGCTGTTTGATGACCCGGCTTTCTTTTACTCAACAGTATGTTTTGGGCATCCGTTTTAAATTCGTTATGAATTCCATCCAACAAATAGAAACATATGCAGAAAACACCTATTCGGATACCATTCAGCTTACATAAAATACCAAAGTATACTCTGGGAAGGTTGAAATACATTTAGTGGAGGTTGAAGGTGTACCTACTAGTTTAACCTCTGGAAGGGAGCTGGACTAAAGCCTCTGAGCTAAGCTGTTAACTCAGAGTTGAAACTAAAGCTACTTTTAATGCAATCTGTGATCCAATCCTAGTATTATCCCACCTTCATCTATGCTTTCTGCCATCCCTAGTTGTCACTGCTTATTTGGTAGACTGTCTTGATTTTCTTCCGACCTCTCTAGTCTTTCCATTCCAGGTCCTTGGCAGGCTCGTCTTCAAAATTGGTGCTTCTCAGGGTTTGTCCTAGACCCTCCTTTTCTGTCCTCCATTGCCAAGTATACAACTAATGTAAGTTCTCCCAAAGGACCTCTCTGGCTGAAACCTCTCCCTTGAGCCCCCAGTCTGTATTGCCAACTGTGAGTGGATATGTTCCTTTGGATGCCACGGAGCCTTAGAACATACCACATGCAAAGCTGAACTGCTTTCTCTCCTGTTGCTCTTCCATCCTCTTGCAGACAAATCTGTACACCTACAAAGGGTACGTCCTAGTACCCAGTTAGCTAACATAAAAATTCCAAAGGTGTCCTGGCTTTCACATTCCCGCCATCTCCTTGCTGACCATGCCCTTCCCCACAGATCTCCTCTGGAGTGCTCTCGCTGTCTGCATCCCTGCGCCACGTCCCAGTTCGGCTCTTCTTACCTGCATTGCTGCAGGGCCTCGTAAATATCTTCTGGCTCCCAGTACTGCTTCCTTCCAATCTACACCGCACCCAGAGTGATCTAAAATGAAAATGTGATTTCATCAGTCTCCTGCATAATGCCTTTCAACGGCTTTTCATTGCTCCTGTAATAAAGTCCCATCTCCTTGATATGGTTTATAAAGTCCTCCACTGCACAGGCCTGCCTGTCTTTCCAAAATTGTCTCGTGCCATGCTGTCCCTCAAACACTCCATTCCTGCAATACTGAACCTGCTTTGGTTCTTTGAAAATACCGTGTTCTTTCTCTTGCTTCTAGCTCTCTTCTCTGCCTTGAATATATTCCCCAGGAGCCCCTTCCCACCAGAACATAAATGCAGAAGCTTCTTCACCTGCCTCATTTTCATTCCCTAGGCTTTGGTCCTGACATCACTTTCATGGAGGCAGCTTTCCTGGACCCTGGACTAATGGGGCCCTGTTACCTGCCTTCAGTGTAACTTTTGTTTCCCCCAATACAGCCAGTTCCATTTCTTCCAACAGTTCTAGTTCTATGCTTTGTTATATGTTGTCCCTGTAAGTTCTGTGAAAGCAGTGACCTTTCTGTCCTTAGTTCCACGTCCCCCCACTCTTAGTGTCCTGTGTGGCAGAGGAAAGAAGGACACCTGGAGTTCATGAATGACCTCCTCCAAGATGCTGAGCTGCCTAGTGCATACCTATTCCACAGGACCTTTCTTGTTCTGCTCCTCTCTGCGAGATCGTGGAGGTTTCCTTTAAAACCTTACTGTTTATTCATGGGACACCTGGGTATCTTAGGTGGTTAAGCGTCCGACTCTTGATCTCCGCTCAGGTCATGATCTCATGGTTCATGAGTTCAAGCCTTGCATCGGGCCTCGTGCTGACAGTGTGGAGCCTGCTTGGGATTCTCTCTCCCTTCTCTTTCTGCCCCTACTCTGTTCGTGTTCTCTTTGTCTCTCGCTCTCTCTCTCGCTCTCTCTCTCTCTTGCTCTCTCACTCTCTTCTCTCTCTCTCTCTTTCATTCTCTCTCAATACATTAAATAAATAAATAAATTCCTAAAGATTAAAAAAAACTTACTATTTATTCAGTTCTCTACATTCATGTTTTCTCCCGCTGTCTTTAGTGTTAAGTTAAAATCTGATGCAGATCACCAAATATTTGTTCATTAAAACCAATGCTAACAATGAAAAATATTTAGGCCAAAATGTCTGCCAAACCACACAAGGAAATCAAATGGATGTTAAAGTCCATAAACTTTGGTTCAGGAATGCCTGCTTTGATCTTAAAACTCCTCTGGGTACACAGTCATCTGTGGATATTATCATTTCCCCTTTGGCTTACTTTACGTTAGAATGCAAGCAGTCTCTCTGAAGTTTGGTCTCTGACCACTGCACCTTTAAGAGTCACGCTTGGTTCTAACTTTTGTTACCTTGTCTTGTGGCCGCTCAGAAAGGGAGCCCTCCTCAGTCCTCTCTTCTCCTTCCTCAGATATTCTCGTCAAGATGGCCACGAACACCCGCCTCCATCTTTGAAAGTGTAGCCCTCCTAAAAAGAACAGGGGGGACACAGTCCAGATTATTCATAAATTCCTTGAGGACCAGAGTCCGGCAAAAAGTCCACCGTGATTTCCCACTTTCCCATACTGTACACAGTGTCTTCGGACTCATCAGAGTGCTTCTCCACTAAGATCTTTCCTCTCTGAACTTTCTCTTCTGCCCCAATTCCCAGATTTTTTTTTTCCTGGGGTTCTGTATCTACTGCCTGCGAGACCTCTTCTCTTGGTTGTCTCCCCTGCCCATATACCTCCATCCCTTCTGCACCCCATCTTTTCCCTCCATCCTCTCAAGTGCAGCTCCTCAGGGCTCTTGAATCCAATCTCGAACCTCTCTTGGGAATATTTTAATAACCTTCTCTATCAGGACCCTGAAAGGATTGGGGTTGCCTAATAGGGACTATAAGGAGCTGTCCTCAAAGTCTAAGCTATTATCATGTGGCACAGCGCTCAGAATCATCAGTGGAATTCAATTAGGCACGCTCAGTCCCAGCTCCTCTTACTTATCCTGGTCTGAAATCAGCCTCTTTCCCCCCTTCAGAGCTCTGGGCTCACTAGGGTCACTCTTTTAAATAACAAACCAAGCAGCCACATCATTTAGCCACAGCAGGAAATCTTTGCAAATAAAATTGTTGCAAATGGTTGGTTGTTTTATGAGGATGACTTTTTCCTTGGCCTGCTGCTCATGTCTCTGCAGCAGCAGCAGTGGGAAGAAGCCTCCTCGGGAGGTATCTGGGAATGACCCAGCCCCAGGATGACACCAGGCATACAGAGTCAGGAAATGGCTTCTCCTGTCACTTTCCTGAAAACCCAGAAACATGAATAGGCCCTGTCCTCCTAAGGGGTGGTGAAGCTCTTTTTTTTTTTTTTTTAATGTTTATTTATTTTCGAGACAGAGAGAGACAGAGCATGAACGGAGGAGGGGCAGAGAGAGAGGGAGACACAGAATCGGAAGCAGGCTCCAGGCTCTGAGCCATCAGCCCGGAGCCCGACGCGGGGCTCGAACTCACGGACCGTGAGATCGTGACCTGAGCTGAAGTCGGACGCTTAACCGACTGAGCCACCCAGGCGCCCCAAAGCTCTCCTTTATACCTGACCAAACTGGCTTTCTTTCCATGTGAGGGAGGTTGATAAATCTAGATTTAGGGGACAGGGAGTGGAGGTTCTGTGTTAAGTGCCGAAACCCAAAGAGAGACACACGTTGGAAGTGATTCACTTGTTAGTTACCGAAGGAAGTGTTGTAAGCATTCTCAGAGAGGATCCTTGAAATGAACATTATTTATCAGGTGTCAATCCAGATTCCTTACTGATAACTTCTTAGCTCCTTGGAACTTGGCCAGATATGGTTTGGGTGACTATCTCCAGATGGATTCTAGGCTGCTGGACAAGGCTTTTTAACAGGTTGCGAGAGAAGTACAGAAACACAGTTAAATTGGAATTTTAGATAAACAGCAGCTAATTCTCTTAGCAAAAATCTGTTCCCAAATATTGCATGGGACATACTGATTCTAAAAGATAACTTGTTTATCTGAAATTCAAATTTAACAGGGCTCCTGTGTTTTTCTTTCTTTCTTTCTTTCTTTCTTTCTTTCTTTCTTTCTCTTTCTTTCTTTCTTTCTTTCTTTCTTGTACACTAATAAGAATTAATTTTCTTTTGGGACTTTGTAGCATTCATATATGCCTTATTAGTAAATGTGGTACAGTGCCTCATACTGTTGCCCAAGACATGCTGAGAGAGAAATTTATTCCAACTGGGAACTTTATTTGATTGAAAGAATTGAATAATTTCTTCTGTCATGTATTGTCTAAGTGAAGGATCTTCTTAGTTCCTGAGAAAAGTCTTAATGTTTTGGTACCAGATGATCTGAAAGTGTTTAGAAAGTGATTAGGCTAGTTGTCTAAACCTGTCTTTATTCCCCTGAGCTAGAGAAGAATTGCTAGCTATTAGTAGGCACATGTCTAGATTTTTCTTTTATCACTTCCCCAGGGGAGCAGTTAATGGTTATTTTCCTTCGGAATGTGCGCTCCAATACTCTGCTAAGTCTGTTTCTGTCACTCAGGTGATGGCATACTGGCCACTGACCTCCGGGCTTGCTGTCTGTCCTGAGGACTCAGGTTCCCCACTTTTGGAAAAAAGTAGATGTTCTTGAAGATGGCTGGATCTCAACAAAGCAAACCTCTTACGAATCTTGCCTAATTATTTCCCCCTGGTGTCCTCAGTTTTCCTACCCAACACCTGTTTTTGCAGCCTCTTTCCCCGTGAAAGTTGCTGTCTCAAAAGGCCAGATTCCTCCTCCTGGCCCAGCCTTTGAGAAGCAAGGATAGCTGATATGAAGAAAGGGGCTCTGTTAAGTTCTTCCTAAAAGAACCGTGGTAAACACTATCCTCCTCTAACTTTGGGGCAGACTCCCTATCCTTGGACCCACTGTAGTAGCTGGGATGCCCACTTGACTCTCTTGGCCTGAAAAGCACTGAGAAGTTAAGAAATAAACAGGAAATTGAGTCTGTTAGTTTTTAGACAATTACGGGCAAGAGGTGCTTGGTTATTACCCACCTTTTAGTTAGTAAATGTTCATGGAGTGCCAAGCGTAGGCAGATTTCTGGTAAGGCAAATATGTATTAAATATAATTATTTAATATAATTTATGTGTGAACAGTCAAAAGGTTCTGCAAAAGCATAGTTAGAAGTGGGCTGTCAGGCATAGTGGACCGTCCCCCGATTAAAGAAATTGACTGGCATCTAAGGAAAGCTACATTTTCATATGAAATATGTAGCAAAGCAAGAGAGAGGTTATATCTGCTCAGTGGTACAGATGGAGATAGAAATTGGGGGGCAGGAGGAACAACTAAGGAATGTAATAACCCTCCCAAAAGATCTATTCAGTGCTGTAACTGTCCATGGAAGAATGACTAAATTGAGGATTATTCAGACTCTTCTGTTTTCTTCTCATCCTCCATATTCTATCAGATGTATAGTCAGTTCAGTAAGTGATCTTTGCTTCCTTCCCTGAAATTCAAACCTGTGAAGAGCATTCGCAAATACTTAACCTGCGGACCGCTACGTGATTGTTCCCACAATCACTGTTTAATTCTGAGGCTGGCTTGTAAAATTTAAAACATACCCGTGACCTAGTTGGTATTTCTTTCCTCTTTCTTCTGTTTTCTTCCTCATCCCCTTCCGCCCAGCTCTTCTTCTTCTTCCTCCTTTAAAAAAAAAACAAACAAACTGTTTACAGTTGGAGGAGGAGAGGGCAGGGGGTAAAGCGAGAGTGAATGGGAGAAGAATCCCATTTCCTGGAGGACAAGTGTGAGGTGGGAGAAGATCACGTCTGTGCTGGGAGAGAAGACACGGGCGGTACATGGTCTATGGGAAGGAATAGGATGGTCTCAGAGAGGAAAGAAGAAAGAGCAGAGGGCAGAGGCTCTCAGTGGAGAAAACGGGCCCCATTCTGAGTAGCAGATTCTGCCTCAGAAAGGATGTGGGTTGGTGGCAATGGTAAGGGTTAAGGAGTCATAAGTCTGTGCTCAAAAGTAGCCCCCCTGGCAGCCAGCCTGTGGGGGTTAGTAAGTCCGGCATTGCTGTCTTTCTGAGTACATCCTGCGCACCAGACCTTGTGCGATTACCTGATAGGATCCTTGCAAAAATCCTGACCCATGCACATGTCTCCGGGAGATGTTCCTTATCCCTCCGTTAAAAGGACAGCTGTATGCCCACCCTCCCAAGAGCTCACTGTCCCCTGCTTCATTTTTCTTGGTAGCCCTTATCTGACATATACGTTTTATTCTTAAGTATTTTTGTTGTCTTCGTCCTCCTAGTTGAATTCAGTCTTCATGAGAGCAGGATTTTGTTTTTTAACCTCCGTGTTCCCAGCACAATGCCTGATACATTGTAGGCGCTTGATAAATATTTGGCAGATAAAAGCACGAATGAAGATAAGAAGCACTGTCCTCATTCTATGTTCTTAAGAGACATGACGCCCAGGGACCCCCCCCCCCCCCCCACCCCCAGCTTAGGCTATGTGATGTCAGGATCTGGCTTGGCCCTGCCTCAGGGATCGGGCTTCAGCCTCTCCTTCTGCTGCACATTAACCAAGCTCAAAGAGCCCTTTGCTTCCCTTAAAAATCAAAATTGGAAAGGTCCTCGGTGCTCCTCTGATCCAACCCTTTTAATCCATGTATTCTCACAGAATAGATGGTAGAATGATGAATGATTTTACAAATGTGGGATCAGAGGCTTAGGGCGGTGGCTTGTCTGTTGGAGGTGGGGTGAGGACAGGACCCAGGTGTCCTGAAGGGAGGAGCCACACTCTTCACAGAGCGAGCTGCCTGTTTGACTGGGTCCTCAGAAGGGCTGACAGGCAGCCAGGCCTGTCCCGTTAGCCTTTGCCCTGGGCTGGCAATAGCCCCACGATTCCTGCTCCCCTGGTTCTCACCCAGACAAGGGTGCAAATTCACAGTTAATGGGAATTGAAGCTGGCGTTATTTAGGAATTGAGTGGGAGTCATTCCTCCATCTGCTCTCTCTTCCCACCAGAGAATAAAGGCTGGCTGGGTGGAGGTAAGGATGGAGGCGAGTTGCCAGAAAACTAGAGTGCTGTCATTTATGGTTACAGATATGGGCTGGAAGCCTGCGTGGAGGCTGGACCGTAGCCGGCCAAGGTCAGCCTAACATGAGCTTCTTGAGAGCAGAGATAGTTCTGTGGCTTTTGCCTCTATAGAAGACCTCACGCATTTCGAACAGATCCAGGTTGGAGCCCATCTCTTGTCTCCTCTCCAGTGGAGCTGTCGGGCATACGTAGGTGGTCATCTCCTGGGGAGGGAGTTCTCCAGGACCTGATGTGGCTGATGAGGATTTGGAAGGAGTGGGCTGTTCAGCATGACTGACCTTCACAAGGGGCTGCTGAGGGGTCTGAACCAGCCCCACAGACAGGGGCCTGTGGAGAAGCCAGGAGGGTGGTGGCGGCAGCAGCCGAGGCAGAGGAACCTTCCCTCGACTTTCACGGTTTTTCCCAGTGGCTCCTTCTCTTCCGGGAGGGCCTGGTGGGGTTAGCGTTAGCGTGCCCAGACTGGCACCAGTCCCCAAGCTGGGCTGGCTGGTCACACATGAAGGAGCCGCTGCTGACAGATTAGAGCTCCCCGCTGCTGAAATCTGTTCCCCCTTGTCCGGTTTCCAGCAGCAGCAGCCGGCCGGGGGCTGCCTGCTGCCTCCATCGCTGCTCGGGCTTTCTCTTCTCCTCATTCATCACTGCTTCACTCCACCCCCCCATCTTTCCTTCCTTCTTTCTTTCTTTCCCATCTCTTTCTCGATGGGGTTGTTCTGCTCATTGATCTTTTGCTGTCCCTCTCTTCTCACCAGCTTTCCTTTAAAAGCTTTAAAGCCTTTCCTGCCTTTAACTGCCAATGTTCACCAAGGACCATACGTGGAGTGCTCGCATGCACATGCATGTACATTCATGTGCGTGTGTTCTCCATCCACAGAGCACCTATTCACGCGTGTACGTTTACATCTGTTGGATGGAGGAGCGTATCAGAAGAACTAGATAAAAATGCTTTTACGTACCAGATTCCCCAGTTCTTCTTACCACCGAGACTGTTTAGTTGATCACCTGAGAAGGGTTGTGTATGGGATAGAAGTTGGGAAGAACCTTTTGGAATGGCTTGCCTGGAGTTGGCTCTGTGAATACCAACAAGGTATTTCCTTCCAGTCTAAATTCCATTTTTGAAGTCCCCATGAGCGTAAGGATGGGTGCTAAGAATCCCAGCACGTTCATTGTTTGGGCAAAGGAGGTACACTCCGTCGTCAAGTGGTTCTACGTACTTTTAAGAAGTCCGTAAATGTCGTCTTTTTCTAAAGGAAAGATTCTTCCTGACGAAGCAACAGGAAAAAGCCATGGCAGCCGCGCTGTGACGATGTTATATTCCTGCTAAGCAGTTCTTTTCACAATCCCCTGAAAGAGCTCCCAGAAGGAGTCCAGATGAGGATGTGTGTCAAAATACACTTCGTGTTTGACTTAAGGGCTGATGATCACAAACTTCAAGTTCATTACACTGGCTAATCGGGAGGATCATAAAAGTGACCATTTTTCCTACAGAGAATCTTCGTCTATATAATCTCACTGAATCATCGCTACAAACATGTGAGGGCTTCTTATATTCACTGCATAGAGAAGACTCAGATACTTAACCTCCTTTCCATTTTCTCCAGGGGTATTTCCAGACACTCTCCCCCACTTTCCCCCCGTCCTTGAACAAACCTTTACCAAGGGGTTTTGCTTAGGCAAAAAAAAAAAAAAAAAAAAAAAAAAAATAGCACAATAGAATGTGATAATGTGGTTTACTACATAAATTTTAATATGTCAAATTGCTCTCATTATTGACTAGAGAAAAAGTTAGGTATCTGTGTACGTGTGTGTGTGTAGTAGCCTGGGACGTAAAATCGTGACCCCAAAGGCTACCCAGGGTCTTTATTCTCACTGTTCTGTTACCCACTGCACGTGCGTCCATGCATAGTCTTCCCTCTGCTGCCTGGGAGAGAAGAGGTGACCCAGGCAGCAGCCTTATGTATCCAGAGCATAACCAAGAACCATGAAGAAAGCAGAAAAGGGCTTTGAACTAAAATCACTGGCACGAAATTCTTGTCCTAAAGTAAACGTGGTTTATGTTAGCTTAAAGTTCATTTACTCTACCTTTGTATGTACTCCTAAGAAGCAGCTTGTGGAGTCAGTTACATTAGACATGGCATGCAGTGTCACTACCCAAGTTTAAACAGGTTACTAAACATAATTAGGCAGTCTGTCCAGAGCTGGTATGGTAGCCGCATGATTGCTGGGACCTGGATCCCTGCTACCTTTCAACGTTTTTGTTTGTGGGGTGTGGCCTTCACCCCCATGCCCAATATGGCTGCCGAACTCCAGTTTCAAGCAACAGATTACAGCTAGGAAGGAGGCTAAGCTCTTTTGAAGGAAGTTGCCCAGAAGTCCCATACTTTGCTTATAGTCCACTGGTCAGAAATCAGTCAATGGCCACAGCTAGCTGCAAGGGAAGCTGACAAGTTTAGTTTTTGACCTGACGGTAAGATGCCCAGTTAAAAATCAAAGTTCTGTTAACCAGAGAGGTGGTCAAGGATATAACTTCGGTAGGCAACCAGTGCTATCTGAGATATTTGCTTATCTGATCTCCCAGATGACAACAGCTTAGAAATGATGAACATGAGGGGAATCATTCAGGCCAGCTAGCAGCATTAAGAAATAACAAGCAGAACGATGAAGTGTATAAAGTACTAGAAAACCCCAGCAGAAGACCATGAAAGGAACACTTGTCTAAGACCACTGGGGGCAAACTGCCGTGTACTCCCCAGGAAGCATATACCCCCTTTAAGGCAGCCCTGTATAAAGAATAGCATAGTCATTGTTAGGTCATTATTAAGAGCTTTAAATTATATTGATTATCTTTGGTTTAAGAAGTCAGAGAACTCTATAATACCTTTCTAAAATTTTCCATTTAAACGGCTTCCTATAATCAAGAAAAAGCTTGGTACTTAAAAATACTAAGCTTCAGCAATTTAGAAAATTTACTTTAAAAAAGGTTATTGAGTGAATACTATGTGCCAAGTGCTTTATAAGGCCTTATTGAATCTTAAAATGTACTGTACAGAGGCATTATTACTTCCATTTTTCAGAGGAAGAAACTGAGATCCAGGAAGTTTAAGTCACTCGCCCACTTTACTTGGGTTTCAAACTCAAGTGTTTATGGATTCCCGGTGTACTTTGCCCCATGTTGTCCACCCTTCTGAGAGCCATCTCTCAGAAGGAGAGAGATGGGAGGTGGAGTCCGTTAGGCAGGACTGGGACCTATGTGAACACACCATTAGCCAGAGGGACAGGGTGGTTTTGTAATAAAGTTTCCCTTCTTGGCCTCTGCTGAATTCCTGTCCTAAAGCCATGATAAATCCAGAATCACTCTGGGAACAGCATCCAGTGCACGCGTGGTAGGGATGTCCCAGTCTGAGCCTGCTTATTTCTCCATCTGTCCTGAAGTGTGTCGCATCTCTGTTTACCGGCCTTGCTGTATCTTGCTTCTGCCTTCCTTTTTGGATTGGAGAGGATGATTAATTTTTCATTATTCCCGTATATTCCGAAGTCCTCTAGCCCACATCTGGGACAACAGCAACTTGTAGTCTTTGTAGACCTGAAAGTCCCTTGGAACTGAAGGGAGAGCTGACTTTCTGTTCTAAAATCTGCTGAAGTGCCTGGAGGTTACAGACCCATTGAAAATACTGTCAAGGACATGTAATAAAACAAAACAAGACCTTGGCCTCTGTCATGATTTACAAATGTCCTCCAGGGCCACTATTCATTTTTGACAAGCGGGAGAAGTTTGGATTTGTGTAAGGCTGAAACGTAGCCAGTGATTGGAGAAAAGTAAAAATGATGCCCGTGGGAGTGAAAAAAATATACTGGGGGCGGGGGGGGGGCTGCTTTTCTGTGCCTCACAATGTTCCATCCACTGGTAGTTGAATTAGTGACACGTTCACTAGATATGTTGACTCCATGTTCTGGATCCTGTGCTAGATGGTGGGGATACAGACAATATACATCATCCATTTGGCCTCATGAGGAGTGTGGACATCCAGAGAAACTTCTTTTAACTTGCTGATTGGGACCTATTTTTCTTGTAATACCATATGAGTTGTCGAAGAGGCTAGCAGAATGAGTCTAAGAAACAAAGATCAGAATTTCAGAATATGATGGTTAAAAGTATCAAAAATTCCCCGGTACTTCTGGACACGAGGCCATAAACGGTCCCTTCTGGTGGAGAACAAGATAATGGAGTTAAGGAAGAGAAAAAAACCATTTTAATAGAACAGATTCTAGCTTAATTCTTTGATCTGATGGTCATAGGTTGTTAGCCACCTGCAAACTCAAAACCTCAGAAGAATCTTCTTTGGAAATATACCAGAATCCCCTCCCCCACAGGTATACACACGCACTTTGTGTGCTTGCTCACCTACAAGTTTAAAAATAGGAACCCTGATGTTGCCATGACTCCCTGTGCTACTCAGCAGCCTTCTTTCCCTTGGATGTGCTTGTACTTCGGAAAGCCACTTAACAAGGATCTGGTTCAGAGCGGCCTCTAGCGGCACAATCCTTTGGGAAGTGCTTCCTTCTCCGATCATTCAGCCCAAGTCCAAAATTAACCCTGCTAGAAGAGTTGAACACTTGTGTGTTCTGAAACGTTCTTCCACATGGTCAGCTTTCTGCAGAATCTTTCTCATTGGCTACCAGTAACAAACCAGGTGGCACCTACTGTGTGCCCAAGACTGTAGAGAACCGTCTAATAGTTCACGGTCTTGCCGGGGAAGTGAGATCCGCATCCCACGAACACTTAGCTGCTGCAGGGAAGCTGGGTGGGAGAGGTAGTGATGACAAATGAGGTAATTCAAACAAAGTATGTTTGCTTTGATCGTCAGAAGTTAACATTTTCCTTTTTCAGATAAAGAAGCCTTCTAAAATGTATCACTGATTCAACAACCTCAGGGAAGTGTGAATGTGCTGACTACTCCTGTGCTGTCTTCAGTTCCCAGTGTCAGTGCATCTCAGTCCTGACCATGTGGTTAGAATTTCCTGGGGAACTTTAAGAAACTATGCAGATCTCATGGCCCCACCCTGCAAAATTCTGATTTGGTTGGATGGGAGGTGGGTAGGGGCCTGGGAAATGACATCTATTAAAAGCTCCCAAGTTGATAGTAAAGGGGTAGCCAGGGTTGCAGATCACCGTTCTCGACCCCGCTGTCACTTTTGTGGTCCCAGTGACCAGAATAAGATGGAACGCAGTGATAGTTCTGCATAAATTTGAACGTGATGCTAATGAAAGAATTCTTTCCTTTGGTTCTTTCCTGATGACCAATCTAAAGTTGGGATCCCTGTTAGTGCTATGAAATTCAAATTCTGGAAAGGGATAGGATATAGACATCTCACCAGTGGTGATCCTCTTCCAGATGGTCATGATTTCCTCATATGGTTTTTGGTCCTTTTGCCAACGCTCTGTGTGCCTATTTTATGCACAGAGATGAGTTTCCATTAGTAAAGCTAGCAGCGTGAGCATCAAATCTGACTTTAAATGGCATTCCAATTCTTCTGTACATAGATTGATTACAAACCCCAAGGAAACAGAACTTTAAAGCTCCAAATTTGGTGCCTGCTAGCCTTGAGAAATTTATGCTTTGCTAAATTTTGGAGCGTACAAGTGGTTTGAAAATGAAAGTTATTAACACTAGAAAATGATGTTCTTTGTATTACTACGCTGTTATTACAGTTAATGGAATTGCTCCCTAAAGTGCCACAGAATGAAATAAAAGGGAAAACAGTTTAGAATGAGGAAGACGCAGGATGAGGGCCAAGGTGAGAAAAGAAACGGTGGGCCGCCTCCATCTCACAACCCTTACCTGGAGTCTGGGAGAGCCCTCCTTCAGGGGAACCAATTGAATTGGGCTTGATAATGTTCTGGCAGGGGGTTGCAGGTGGTTTGATAAAGTGTGGCATTGTTGGGGTTCTGGCTGCTGTGAACAAGCAAGAGAGGGTAGGCCAAAGCATAGCTTTGGAATTGTATTAAGGAAGGGCATAATTTTGTATAAGAGAGCAATGCCATCCATCTGATTAAAGACTTTGCATGGCATAGGAAACTTCCTGTTTGTCCAAAGAAATAAGAGAGAAGTACCGCATTATCGTTATTAAAGCTTTTTGTGATTTGTAAGAACCATGGCAGAATCTGCAGACACACTTTCCAAGTAGGTGATTATTAGGTGATTCTTATCATTGTTTTTAACCCCTGTCTTCCACCTACCCAGCCATCTCTCCCACAGTTATAACTGTGGGAACAGTTATCCCACAGTTTAGCCTTCCTGGCTGAACAGGTGGCCTTTTGCCTCCTGTCCTTACGGCCATCAGACTTGAGCTTCCTTGCGTGAGCAGGAGAGAATGAGTCCCAAACATTTGTTCTTCCCCAGACTCCAGATTCCAGATCTGAGCTATTATATGGAGCTTTCTGACGTCTCTTCACAATAGCATAACATGAGGGAGGAACTAATCACTATTAAGAAACATTTATTAATTGCTGCACAATGCATTTTCCTCTTTTGGGCTCAACAAGGCATGTTCTAATATTGAGCTGGCTCCTCAAGGTTGAATTGAAAATGTCTTATGCAGGCAGTCAAATCCTTGTTTTGCATATGCCCAATGACTGGCGCTGTAAGTCAGATCACATGTTTAGCTGTTTGTTTCAAAGCATCTAGAGATTTTTCTAGATTTCATATCAGGGGCACACAAGGCCATATTCGGTCTTGCATTGGAGGTGAAGGGTGGATGAAAGGCATCACTACTATACTGCAGACCTCAAACAATTATGGACCTGCGAATCTTAGTGCCTGAGAGGCATGGCCGTTCTTAGTGTCCCTTTTCTTTACACGGATTTTCTTTCCCTTCCTGGCATTGTTTTCATCTCACCTCAAGTGATGTCAACTTCATTTCCTCCTGGCTGTTTGGTGTCGTGTTAAGAACCCGGCAGTGAAGGGAAGGGACGCAACAGTTAATCTCTCCAGAGCATCTCACTGTGTTTCCCACCATGCTTCTTGCGCTCAAAGGGGTGACCCCAAAAATCCATGTGCTTTCCTGGAGGAGCCGAGGGTACATCCGAGAGTTGAGTGGTCACCTGGTGGCTTCCCCCCCCCTTTTCTGTGGGAGATGATAGTTCATGTATCTCAGTGTCATCAGGAAGACTGAGGCATATTTCTTTTTCTGTCACAAAGGTAAAATTGGAAAGTGGGAAAAGAAAGCAAGTACAGCATTTGATTCAGCCTTTGAAATCCTTTGGGTCCCGTTTAAAGGACACACATGCTAAGTCTGTCAGCCCTAGCCATGACACGTGCTTCAGATTTTGAGCTTATATTTTTTTTCTAAAAAAAAAAAAAAATGCCTATCTCTTCCATTCCTTCTGAGCACTGGGAAAGGATCCTGCTTCTCCACACTTGATTGTACCAGCTGTCCAATCAGTCACTCTGGTTATTAGTAAGCTGCAGGGAAATGTGTCTATAAAAAAAAAATGAAAAGAAGAAATTGACAGGAGACCTAAAGAAGGAATGGGGCCTATCTGAGGGGAAGGAGACCCTGCAGAAATGAATAAAGAGCAGGGCATGATCCTGAAATGCCTAGGTGCTGAGCCCCCGGTCAGAGCCCCAGAACATGCAGGTGGTCCATCCTAACAGAGTAGAGATACTGTGGATGGAAGGACAGCGTTACAACAGGAGGACGATCTGCCCTAACGTAGCAGTGTCGTGCCTTGATTAAGAAAATGAAAACTCTGCTTTTGTGAATTTAATTCAGGGTGAAGGAGGGGTGCGTGCTCAAGATCCCTCAAACATATCGTGCTTTCCTTTACAAAGGAGAAAGAACCAGGGCCTGATCAGACATCGGTTCCAAAAGCATGACAACAGCCCCAGCCAGCATCTTCCAGGAAGAGGATGTCTGGTGGTTGCCTTGGATGATGAAAAACCCATCACCTGGGCATCTGTATTTTTTTGGATGGAGACATTGTCCTTGAAGACCCGAAAGTGGCTAATGCAGTCTTTCTCAAATCAAAATGGGAATGAGGAAGGAGTTGTAGCCCATGACTTACTGAATTAAATAGATTTTAGTATGCCGTGAAGAATGAAGAATTGGATATCTAGAGCAGAAAGCTCATTTTCCCACAAATCTCCGACGGCTCCTTTTTATCCACTGGATGAGCTGTGTATTCCTTAGCAAGCCATAAAAGTCCTTTGAATATCTGGGCCCAGCTTTCACGGTCGGGCTTATCTGTGTCCCTCTTCCAACTCTCCACCGTGCCCCAACATACTCTGCTGTGATCCAGCAACAGTTTCAGAAAACATAACTGGCCATTCTCTAAATGTGACCATTTTCTACTACTTTATGTATCTGCATGGGCTATTCTCACCAATGCTCCTCTTTCAGTTCCCCAGGTGAATACATGAATGTCCTTAAAGTTCAGACTCAAGTGTCCTCTCTCCTATGGAGCCTTCTCTTAACAATTCTAGGCAGAATTAGTCATTCTTTTCTTGTGCTCCCGTAGCCCCGTGTTCATACCTCTCTTGTAACCCTTAGATGTGCAAGCGGCTCAACTTTAAAAGTATATCGGGGAGCGTCTAAGGTTGGGAATGTCTTTTGTAGCTACCCCAGGACTCATTGCGCAGAAGGCTTCTACATGTTTTATTGAATGAAAACGTGAATGACTCAATAAAGATGAAAGGTGGGGCTTGTGCACAGGGAGTGAAAAAGTGAATATTCGTTTTTAAAAATTAAGTATGCTATCCTTCACGTGAAGGTGATTTTTTCTGATTCATTGGCAGTAAAAAGTAGGCTTTGAACCAGTTTTCAACATCTGCTTTATGTGCAGAGAGCACTCACGTGGTCTTTTGCCCTATAATCGGTGACATACTTGGAGATGATTCCTCACTGCCCTTTACTCCTTTTCTTTATACCATCAGTCAAACCCCGGTAACTCCTGCATGGCCTCTAAGTTACGTCCATCTGTCCTCTCTGCTTCCATATCCACTGGCCTCGTTAGCTTGTGCCTGGATTCCTAGAACAAGCTGCTCCGTGTCTCTCTAATGTCGCAAAAAGTATTTTACTCCCTATCACATTTATAATTTTCAGATTTCATTAGGATCATTTTACTCATGTAATTAGTGTCCTGTGGGGACTTCTTTTGGCCAAATTGAAATTTGGCATGGCAGTCCACCTCCCCAGATATCAAATTCCTGACCTCCAAACCTGTTCTCCTGTTACTTTCCAAAAGGGATGACTTTTCTGGACCAAACCCTTCTCTTTCCCATCCAGACACTGTGGTCCATAGACTGGAAGAGGTAATCTGCTGGGAGGCAGGAAAACATGGTTCTCTGTTCCCAGCTTTGCTACTCATTAGCTGTGTAACAAGTCATTTTACCTTTCCAGACTTCTGTGTTCTCATTTGTAAAATAAGGTCTTAGGATGGGTGCTTGCTTGGAAAGAATTTGGAAGAGATGAGCCCTATGTTCCTTCTGATTCCAGAGTCCTTTGATTCTTTGATTTTATGAGGTATTGAACTTATAGGTTTCCTTCCAACCCTCTGATCAATGAAGTAGTTTGAATAGGTTTTGAATCCAGAACTTTGGCGTCTTTCCCAGCACACTGTTCTACACCAGCCGACAGCACCAGAAAGGGAATGGAGAGTGGGGGCCCCTGTGTTAGCCTGCCTTTTGCACGGATACACAAGATACTGGGAGCAGTCCTTTTACAGATTACTTGTAGTTTTTCGTTCAGCCAAGCTTTTGATTCACTTGATAAAGAAAATAAATGGGCCAGATTTGATTTTCTTTGATTGAAAAGATTTATTTTCTATTCTCCCTGCCTCAGCAAACACTAACCTGCAGGTATTCACAGTCTAGTTACCCAATTCTGGGTTGAGTTTCTGGGATCTGCCTTCCTCTTCTCAGGACTAATTTTTGGTAGAGCGTTTACGTTTTTAAGAAATCCACCTGAAGATGAGTCGGGATATGGGCCTCAGACTACTTCTTGTCAGCTGTTCTTATTCGATCGGGTTCTCCTAATGGAACTGTTCCCCGTGCCAGAGTTGAATTTTGTGATATAACCATATAAACCCTGCCCTCCAGTATTTTTCTCCATCTCAGGGGAATGGTATATGTATCTTTCCAGTGACATGTATTAGAAATTAACAAGTACTCTTTGATTCTTTCCTCTCCCTCACCCCTGAATCTAATCAATTTTCTGATTTTACTGATTCTATAGTAAAATATATTTCTGTTTCCCCCATTTTCCCTACTCAGTGTTCCAGATAAATTATACAGACACACATACACGCACACACACACAATTATTTGTTTGATGTTTGTGTCTTCCGCTGACTAGACTATTAGCTCCATGTTGGCAGCAATGCGTCGGTCTCACACACCGTTGCATTTTAATGCTTAGCACTTTAATTGGCTCAGAGCAGGCACTCATTAAATATTCGTTGAATGAGTAAATGAACTTAAGCTAATTGTAAAATTAAGCTTTGGGTTATATAAGACTTGATTTCCTCTGGGCCTTTGGATTATCTATTTAAGACTTTGTTTCAGGTTCTATTCTTAGATTCCTTATATTTTCAACAAATAGTGCAGCACCTACTCTGTGCACAGAGCTGTACTCAGTGTGAAGGACAACACAGCAGAAAAGACATGTTCTGATTCTCTTCAGAATTTGATTTTAGTTGAAGCAAAGCCTGCACACACAAAAATGTTGACTAAAAGTGCAAGACAGAATATGACGAAATGCCTCAAATGGACAGTACAGTTCATATGCCATAGTCAAGGAATGTTGTCTATGTGGGCTGAAGTTGCAGCCCTGAAACATTGTGGAGGAATTGGAGACAGTGGAACTTGACCTAGGCTTTGAGGAATGTGGAATGTAGAGATCCAAGCAAGGTGACATTTTTCTAAGTGAGAATGATCGCGTGAACGAAGATTTGGATTTGACACTTGACACTGAATGATCATATAAGGGTTATGTGGGGATCAGCTTAACCTGAATGGAATTACAGGCAGGTAATGAAAAATAAGTGTGGGGGTTACAGTGGGACAGAGTTGATTTTTTGAAAGGCAACATCCTATAGTTGGAAAAGCACCATATCGGGAGTTGGCATCTCATCATGTGACCTTAATCTAGTCATTTGTAATCTCTAAATCTCATCCTCACCCCATCCCCCCAAAAGTGTGGTAAAGAGCAAACATCAGTAACAGGTAGGATTTCATCAGCTTTTAGCTATTATTCTATGTTATGTTTTTGTAAAGGATTTGAAATGGCCACCACTGGCATATCTGTCCCCTTTAGATTCTTCTATGAAACAGCATACTTAGTTCTTGAATCCCTGGCTTGGACTAAATGAGTGTCACTACTAACTGGTACGTCACGGAAAACCATGAAAGGTAGGGTAATGTCATTTAACCTTATCCTGGGAGGTAGCCATAGGAAAGGCATGATGAAATGGTTATTTTTAAGAAGATTAATCGTGTACCACTATATGAAGGAATGGGAAGAGTTACCCAAAGGTGGGTCACCAAATGCAAGGTGACAAGGGCCAGGGTGTTGGTGGTCTCAGGGATTGCAAAAGAATTTTGAAGTCTGCTTCTTTAGGATCTGGTAGTATCCTATATAGAGATAATAGAGGAGATAAACTAGTCAAAGCTGGAGTTTTGAGATAGAAAGGATGGTGATGGATCAATGGAATTTGATAAGTTGAAGTGGGAACTCGTTTTTCACAGAAGATGTGTTAAATTCTGAGCTGAGGGCTGGACATGGGAGGAGATCTCGAAGTGCCTACAGCTGTATGGTCTGGAATGTGAAGCTATGGGTTTGAAATTCATCGGCATAGTGTTGATGTGACTACTGCCAGTGGCCAGCTGAGAAAAGATCAGTTCTCTCAGGAGAGGAGTATGCAGAGAAAAGCAAAGTGAGATTCCTCCTGAGCCACCCACAACAGTTGGAAGGGAGGAGGGGGCAGAATATTCAGCAAAGGTCACCGGCCTGGTGGAGGTGGAGGGAGGATCGTGGTCAGCTCTGTAAGGGGCAGGTTACTGAAGTCCAGAGAAATGACTTTTAAGAAAGGAAACGGGGTCAATAGTGTCAAATGGGGTGGAGAGGGCAGACATTTGTGGACTATCCATATCTTTTATTTCCTCTTTGATACCATTAACTACCATCAATCGAGGATTGATTTGTTTTTGGACTATTCAGGTCCATTGCCTAATTTTTTTTTTAAATCATTTTATTGTTTTTTTTAACAGCCTAGGGAAAGAATTAAAGGGAAGGGAAGGATGTAAACATTCTCCTCTATTACCGGGTATGGGAAAAGGTTGGTGGGGAAGGTGCTTATTAATGCTCACTGTCAGTAAAGTGAAATTAGGGCCCTTTGTACAATATCAGAAGCCAGAGGGGTCTCTTGGTATCTTGGCCGCTCTACCTGTCAGCCTAGTGGCTTTGGCCAAGTTACCTAATCCCTCTGAACATCTTCAGCTGTAAAAACAGAGTTAACACTAAGGGCTAAGTGTTATTTTTGTGCTGGTCAAATGAGAATGTATGCAAAGTTCTTAGCAGAGGCCGGATACAAAGAAAGTGCTCATTGTTTATTACCTTTTGTTTTTGTTCTTGTTTTTTACTCTCCCTGCTCATATTGACATTAACAACTGAGAATTAAATGGAAAACTGTATTTATAAGGTGTATGCATTGAAGGTTGTATTTTCCTTCCAAGAGGGACATATTTCTTCCACTAAAGTTTTGTAAGACCTAAATCTCGATGAAATCTGGACAGCTACTTGCTCTCGAATCTTCCTCGCCACAGGCTCCCAGCACTGGTTAGCCTAAAGCATGGCGATTGCACATTTGTGAGGAAAGCTGAGGGATGGGCCTAGAAATGCTATACGATGAGAGGAATGAAATGATCTTAGTCTCTTGATGTGAACTGTTCTACTGATGTTGGAATGGGGAGTCATCCTGAGAGAGAGAGAAAAAAAAAAAGTGTATATTTCTGAGAGCAAAGATGCATGTGCTGACAATTTAGATTTTTGCCCAGAGATGCTGGCATTTTCTTTCTGGGGGCGGTTCTCATGTTTCCAACAGTGTTCCCACTGCATACCATGTTCTCTCCTCCCACCC
Organism: Prionailurus viverrinus; assembly: GCF_022837055.1. Classification (NCBI taxonomy): domain Eukaryota; kingdom Metazoa; phylum Chordata; class Mammalia; order Carnivora; family Felidae; genus Prionailurus; species Prionailurus viverrinus. Next base: position 44,453,937 of record NC_062567.1, on the reverse strand, counting down.
CCCTCCCCATATGTCTTCCTCTTTGTCTCGCCCACCCTACTCCTGGTTTCTTTCTGTCTCTCCCTCCTCATAGGTTATTTCCCTTCAGTAACAAAATGAATCCTGTCACAGAAGATAGGATTACTTTCCCCAAACACATTCTCCCTGTCTTCAGCTATTTATTTTCTGAAAAGTTCTGGAATGAGCAAGAGATCTGGGAAATAGTCCCTTCTAACATGTTCTGTTGTACTTCTCCCATGTTTCTTTTTCCTCTGATAATTCATGTGGCACTGTTCTCTTTCCCTGGCCTCCTCGAGTGTCTCCCCTTAAAGCTCTTCCTCTCCTCTTCCTCCAAGACGGTCCCTCCACGAATTGGCTAGTTCCGGCCCAAGAATTAATCTGGCCTTGGAAATCTTCGTGATTGATAATTGAGGGCAGACGGAGAACCACCCAAAACTGGGAGGGACAGAAGGAAAGAAGGTCTCGGAGATTGAGTTTGGACATGGGTAAAGGTGACCCGAGCAGCCAGAGGCAGCTGCAGGGATGGCAGTGAATTATTTGGGACAAAGAGTTATGACATGACTCACTGGGAATGGTTTACATGAGCCCTCACTGCCATGCAGGGAGTGAATGTTAGGTTATTGTTAGCGTGTTTTGGTTTCTTGTTTTGAAGCACAGGATAGCTAGTGCCAAATAAATGACGGGAAAAACAAAACGTCAGTCTTAGACTTTAACCACATTGCTGACTTCACCTCTTCCTCAGATGGAGACCCGCACCCCAGTGAAAATAGCGCTGAGTTTTGTTCTTTGATTTGTGTGAGAAGACCCTTATGTATGTAGAGGTTTTCCTGTTGGCTGATGAGGGAGACAGGGTTTTTTGGTTTTTTGTTTTTGTTTTTTCCTGAATGCTTGAATAAAGAACTGACAATATCAGATATCAGTTATGTGCGAAGAAAGTCAAGAAAGAGAAATGATGGGTAAGAAAGAGGTAGGGTATTTGGATATACTGACCAGAGTTATGCTAGTTTACAGGGGATTGTTGGTAATGGTAGCAATAGAAAATTATATTCTGTCCATCTATCCACCCATCCATCCCATTTTAATTGAGCATAGGCTGTGTGCATAGGCAGTGCGAGGTGCTGTGGGAGACCCACCAAGTTTACGCTTGCGTTCTGCCATTAAAGAATCCTCAATATTCTCAATATTAAAGCACACACAAAAATTATATGAATTGGCATCCTCCCTCTCTGGGCCTTTTCTCCACATTTCCTTTCTTAAAATTGTCTCTGAAACCAAAAAACACAGCTCTAAGTGTCTCCTTAGAGATTAAAGTGTTAACAAGACAAAATGCTAGCTTGAGATTTTTTAAACACTTGATTTTGGTTTTGCTTTGTAATGAGTATAGGACACATTCTGATGCATAGGGAGTTATGGGCACCCTTTGGTGATTGGTTGACAACATCTTGGAAAAGTATCGGACAGCCGTTCTCAAAACCTGGATCTAAAAATGTTCCAGACCTCAACATGTCTTCCCACTCAGGAAAAGTGCATTGACTCGCATGCTTCAGTATCACTCCTACCCAACACATAGTCAAGGGGCAGGGGGGAGGGGGCGCTACTTAGTGCATTGTTCTTAGAAGACAACCTGAGTCCCGGCTGCTGAATGAAAGCAGAAATGGTTGCATTTCAATCAAGTTGAAAAATCATTCACTCATTAACCATTCAACTCGTGTTTACTGAGTGCCAACCATGCTACTAGCTTTGTAGATAGAAATAAAAGACAGGCTTTTCTGTCCTTGAAGGACACGCAATCTCCAGTGACAGACATGGTTGAGGAAACAGCCATTATACCAGATGCAATCAGCTTTACATGAGGTTTTTCTGTGAAGTGACAGTAAGGGCTAATAAGAAGAGTAGGTGAAGGCATGCTACCCCATGCCCAGGGGAAGGAGAACATGCAGAGGTATGTTTCTATAGAGCCCCAGTTTCTCCCTTATTAACAGCTTTGCGTTTTGCCTCACAACACTATTACTCAGAGCTGTTAACAGGAACATGGTTTGCCTTTCCCAGCTTTGAGCCACAGCCTCCCCATCCCCAGCAGTCATCTCTGCACCAGACCCTCCCTCGTTGAGAAACAATGACCATCCGAGTGTATATCCTTGTCACCATTTCACAAACTGCAGAAATAATAGGTAAAACATTATGCTATTAACAGGACTGATCACCATTCTTATTGTAAGAACCGGATTTATATGCTTCTGACAGGTTGTAGGGCACCATCCCATATACCAGCTAGACCTCACAGAAAGGGAAAGGAGCATACTGTGGTCTCATGGCTAATTATGGAAGCTCTGGAACCTGTGTTACCCAATTCTAAAGCCCCTAAAGACTAGGTACAAATCCTCACAATTCCAAATGTTTTTGAACGCAGTCTTGGTAAAATAAAGCTCCACTGCGATATTGTAAATCTACAGATCAGTTGAAGAACTCATGGGGAACCACCACTGGAAGGCAGCCTACAGGTGAATACGGCTGGAACCGCGGCCAGCAACGTCGAGCTGGACATCAGAAGCCCTGCAGCCAGCCCACACGCTACCTTCTCCTTGCACAAGCCACTTAGCTGCTTTGTGTCTTAGTTTCCTCTTCTACGAAATGAAAAGAATGAAAATAGAGTAAAATAAAATGAAGGGAATGAGTTAAATGATCCCCGAGGTTCAGAGCACAGACTTTGGAGCTAGGTTGCCTGGTTCAAATCCTGGCTCTTCCACTTTCTACTTAATTGTTGACCCGAATCGAGTTATCTAGTCTTTTTGAGCCTCAGTGGTCTCTTCCCAGAAAATGGGGATAACTGTACCTAACTTCTAGAATTGTTATGAGTATTCAATAAGTTAATAATTTTAAGTGAAGAAGCAGTGTGTGGCCTAGGGTAAATGCTATATAATTGTTTCTTGAATTTAAAAAAAAAAAAAAAGGTCCCTTCAGCTCCGTGGTATTATAAGCCTTTGAAGCTTAGTTATTACTGGAAATGGAGAAAGAATGTACAATTTACAAAGGGCTGGTTGAAAAGGAGAACGCTGAAATGGCACAGCGTTATGATGACTTCAGCAGGAAACTCAAGAAAGGGATATAGTGTAATAAAACATTAGCTATTGCATTGGCATAGGTGGATATGCATGGGCAACGATCTTAGGGAAGCGGAGGGAGGTGCTGTCACGCTTTGGACCTTCCAGACACAAAGCAGAGCGACTGGAAGATTTACAAGAAGCTCAGGTCTGGTCCAGCTGCCTGGGGGTGTCATTGTTAAGTTCATTTTGTAGTTAACAGCAGCTGGCTTGCTGATCTGCCTCTTCCCATTCCAGAGGGCCACTCTGGTTCTCGGCTCCCTCATCCTGGGGACTGTCAGAAGTCAGGGTGCAGTGAGGTCGGTGCTTCTCCTCAAGCCTTCGGGTCCCCCTCCCAAGAAATTGCTTCACATGCGCTTGCTTGGCAGCCATTGCTTGTTAAGTAGAGGGAAAATGAAAATATTCTGGTTGCCTGCATTCCAGTTCTGTGAAGTTTTCTTTTTTTTTTTCCCATAAATTGGTGTATCAAAATAAATCCCAGCTATAAGAAGGCAGAAGCCTGCAGGCGTCTGTGTATCTGATCTGATCGGTTTCCCTCCTTCTCTGTCAAGTCTTGTCTCTTGCTTATGCTGGGGCCCAACCTGCAGCCCCTAGCTGTCCGTGTAGTTTAAGAATTCATTATTTAAAACAGGGACCCTAAGCCTTGGCTTCCTCATCTCCGTGACAGGAGAACACTTGCACGTGTCTTGTGATAATTAAATAAAAGTGTGAACTCCCCTCAACTACAGCATTTCCCCCTCCTGCCTTACTCCTCCCCTTCCCAGTCACCTGCCCACCCTCCTCTCCCCTCTCTCCCCCTCTCTCCCCTCCCCTCCCAGCTCCTTTCCCCTCCTTCTTCCTCTCTTCCTTGTATCTAAAGTGACACAGTTTGGTGACTAATTCCTGATCGGCTCTTTGATTTCCCCAGAAGGGGATCTGAACCCTCCAGGGGACACTGCTGTCCTGAGGCTAGATAGTGACAATGGAGGAAACAGTGTACTGAGAAATGAGAAGCCGAGTCACGCCCAAGGAAAAGCGTGTTCACAGGGGCTTCTGGTCTGCACAGAGCCAAAGAGATTGCAGTGGTTATATTTGCGTTATTGTTCTGTCTCAAGGAGTCGTTTGCCCTTAACTGCCATCTTAATTTACAGATTCAGGTGAAGGGAGAAGAGGAGAGGAGGAACTTATTATCTCTGGAGGACCCACTTAGACACTCTACTAGAATGCACTAATTTAGACAGTAATTTTTGGAGTCTGTGGTAGGTCCAGGAGCAGTCTCAGGATTCTTTAGCTTGCTTATAATTTCGTTTCCTCAGAAATAGCTTGTCTTAGTCTTTTGCACAAGGACTTTCTGTGGGAAACAACCTTTGGGAGCAGAAATTAGGGACAAGGAGGCTGAGGCAGGGGAAGAGGAAGGCCAATGAAAGGAGCATTATTGAGCTGATAGATCTGGGTGGGGGCTGGTGCTTAATCCCACTGGGCCTTTCTAGAACATCGGGTAAACCAATCCTCAGTCTCACAGAATCCTTCCAGCCTAACTTTCCCACCTCCCTCATCTTTTGGCCCCTTTTGCAATATTTTGCCAAGGTCATCCCATCATCTACTGCCTCATTCACTAAGCCACCCATGCAGGAGCATGTCAGGAGTGCCTCCAGGAGTCTTTGCCAGACCTTTGCCCTGTAATTCACAAGAAAGTGCTCCCGAGCCAATAAATTCTGTATCCCCCTCTTGCTCCCTCAAAATCCACTTCCACATGTGCTCCCTGCCTTCTGAAGATCTATATAGGCCAGGTCTTTCCATTGCATTTCCTTCAGTATGTAAGCTGTTTCTTCTTAGCTATTTGCCTCCTGCTAGGAGCTGTGTTTTCCAGCTCTACTTGTGCATGACCTGACTTTTGTTATTGGCCTGGAGGGATTGGAGGGAGGTAGGGGCGTATATCTGGGAGGACAGGAGTCCTGTTGAAAGGCACCTGCTTCAGATAAGGTCTCTAAGGTCAAATTTGTTTCCTCTGGCAATGGGAGAGAAGCTTGTCTTGCCACCTTGGAGATGGTAGGAAAACTCTTCCCTTGCTGTGTACCCAGACGTTCCTCTGTGGGTCTCAGGGTCCCATGCTTTTTTTTTTTTTTTTTTTTACATTTACTTCTTTTTGAGAGATATAGAGAGACAGAGCACAAGTTGGGGAGGGGCAGAGAGAGAAGGTGATACAGAATCCGAAGCAGGCTCCAGGCTCCGGGCTGTCAGCACAGAACCTGACGTGGGGCTCAAACTCACAAACCGTGAGATCGTGACCTGAGCCGAAGTCAGCCGCTTAACCGACTGAGCCACCCAGGTGCCTCCCCACCCCCGCTCTTTTTTTTTTTTTTTTATTAGGGTTTTCCCATAGAGGACATTCCAACATTGCGCCTTAAGTCTCTTCTGTAGCATTGCTACTGTTACAGTTAGTTCCTGGGTCTGGTTTCCAGCAGTCTGCCCTATGGCTGCAGGAGACGCATATCTCCTTAAACATGTCCTAGCAGGCCTTCTGGATTTCACAGGATATCTCAAGTTGATAGTTGGCTGACTTGACCCTTCCGGTTTCTTTTTCCAAGACTTACAGATATTTGACAGAGCCACCACTCGACCTGATACATTCACTCGCTACCTCCACCCCTGCCCCCCCTCCCCCCCCCCCAAGTCCACGACAGGCGAGAGAGCCTTAGTCTTTGTGGTGCGGGTACACGCCAGGAGGTGTGACCACCCCACTCACACCCAGCAGTGGGGTCCTTGCTGAAATCCGTAATCCCGGCTGTAGCCGCTGCTGTCATCAGTCATCTTACGCCGAGCTCTCATGAAGGCAGAGCCTTAGGGAAAGACTTCTGTGGAGGTCAGTTGGTTGGTTTGTTGTTGGTTTCCGGTTTTCAAAGCGACTCCAAGGGAAGCAGGAGTTGGGGACCAGGAGAATGGGACAGGGAGGGAGGGAAAATGGATACAAGGATACGTTATTGGGTTGAGCGCTGCTGAGGGCGAGTGATCCTTCATCATGCCAGAATCCTCTAAGGAGCCTTGAAAAGTATCTTAGAACTGTGGGCTGAAAGACAACAGGGGGGAACCTTTATTTTCCTGCCCCCGTTTAGTCTCCTGCACTGCCGGGTTGCAAGTCGTTCTTGGCTCGTGGACCACCACGTTGGCGCAGCAGGGACAGGATGTGCTTGCAAGGAGGCGCCACCCGAAGCTGGCTGAAGCCCGGGCACAAATGGTCGCCTCGTCCACGTTTGGCAGAGTGGGGGGGGGGAGGTGAAGGGACGCGAAGGGGACCCCCGGCGGTGCCCGGGCCCAGCCTTAGTGAAAGCAGCCGCCTACGTCCCGCCTTCCTCGAGGCAGTCCGGCAACTCCGGGTTCTTCTCCAGGCTGCAGGCGCGCGAGCCGTGAGGACACGGCCCCGCATCTCGAGTTGTGACTTGGTCCCGCCCAGCTCCTGCTGCATTTCCTACTACGTTCACTTTCTCCCACTCCAAAATAACTTCACACTCTCTTTTCTCACCTCAAACCTAAGTCTCTTTTCCTCTAACTAGCACTCTCTGCTGGTAAAATCTGCCTTCTAATTCATTGAGAAAATGCAATTATTTTTCCAGGAACGTCCTCATTTTTTATGCTGCTGAATCTCCTAGCCTACCCGCATCAGTAGCCTGCAGATAATGAACAGAAATGTCGGCGTGGCTTTGCTAGAAACCTCAGCTTTGCGGTGTGATGGTCTCCTGATCAGGTGCCACCGTGTCACTTTTTGTAAAAAGCTTTGTCTTGGGGTGCCTGGGTGGCTCCGTCGGTTAAGCGTCCGCCGTCGGCCCAGGTCGTGATCTCGCGGTCCGTGAGTTCGAGCCCCGCGTCGGGCTCTGTGCTGACGGCTCAGAACCTGGAGCCTGCTTCTGATTCTGTATCTCCTTCTCTCTCTGACCCTCCCCCCATTCATGCTCTGTCTCTCTGTCTCAAAAATAAACATAAAAAAAAAAAGCTTTGTCTTTTAATTTTCTTTTTTTCATCATGATAAGTATCCTCTTTCATCCCCGTCCCCTGTTTCCCCCCAACAGCTTCCCCCCTGATTTACCATCAGTTTTTTTTTTCTCTATAGTTAAGAGTCCGCCTCTTGGTTTGCCTCTTTTTGCCCCTGTGTTCATTTGTCTTGTTTCTTAAATTCCACATATGGGTGAGATCATACGATACTTGTCTAATTCTATGCCGCTTCTTACAGTGATATGGTGGTAAAGCAGAGTGTTACTGTCATTGCGTTGTTAAGAAGGGTTTCTCTTGGCCGAAGTGCCATATGAAAACAAATAGTTGTTAAAATTTATTGGGGAATGTAGACACTTTTTCCTGAAAAGGAGCTATGTCCAAGCTTTAGAATTTATAGCAGCGTACTGGGGTGATTTATTGATACTTGTCTGATTAGCATAGATGAGTGAATTAAGGAGTAGATCTACACCTGAGTGTTCATTCGAATGGGAAAAAGCACACACGAATAACATGAATGAGTGACAGGATGCACTGTGCATGTATTTATGCAGGAGATTGATTGAAGAAGCGAGTGGATCAGTACGCAAGAGAGAGAGAGGTGGGGTGGGTTGTGCACAGGAGTGCCAGTCTCCTCTGTTGAATGGCGGGTGTAGGTCAGCTTTTGGTTCTGGAAAGGGAAGAAGGTGAGTGGTGACGGGAGAAAGTGCATGTGTAAGTGATTTCAGTGTGTCGAGGGACTGTTGGGGAGGATTCGTGCATGTGAGAGCAGGTGTATGGGTGGATGGTGGCCTCTAACCCCATGAGTAGTTGCGACTGAGCATGTGTCTGAGCCAAGTAGGCAGGGCACTGCTCTTTTGTATTCTGGAGCCGGAGTCTTGGTAGATAAGGGCATCTTTGGTCATTATGCATGTGGCTGCATTGGAGAGAGGTGGGTACTTATTGAAGCCTGTTTTCTTCTCTGTTTCCACTTATGGCACAAAGGGAACCAGTGAGTGTACCCCCTTTTAAAATTAAATACACCGAAGCCACCTCTTCAGTGATAGCCCTGTGTTGCCTTAACTTTCTCCTCTCTACTACACTGAACCTCATGTGACAGAGTTAGACTCCCAGGGGTGTCACGCAGTTGAAGAAAGGGGCTTCCGGATCCTCTTCAGAAGTTGGAGTGCAAGGTGGCATTATAGCTTCTCTTATTTACATTTTTATCATGTCTAGTCCCACAGGAGATTCCTAGAGAAGCTTCCCAGCACCATAAAATGCTGTAGGGCAAAACAAGCAATTTACACTTGGGTATAAGCCAGCAACAGCTCCTGCTTCTCCCCCCTCACCTCACCCATTCATCTGTGAAATTGCCCTGGTCCAGGTGTCTGCCCTTTTTCCCTGGTACTTCTTGCTTAGCACTTGAAGGCTTCCGTGGGCTTTCACAGCTGTGGTTCTCTCCTTCAAATACTGTCGGTTGAGTTTCTTGAATGATGAGCCTGAGAGGCTTTGTCCCCTCTCCTTAAGAGTGACGACGAGGAGGGAGAACAGTCTATGTGGCCTGCAGGTGACAGAGGTGTTGTTCTGGGAACTGAAGTCCCCCCCCCCCAAACTTTTCCACAGAGAAGACCACAGGAGCTGCCACAGCTGAAACCCCACCCAGAGGGAGACAGAGGAGTCTTGTGGGGGAGGGGGGCGGGGAGGAGAGACGGTGATTTCCCATGAGAGCCACCAGACTTTCCGTCCATAAGGAGAAGCAGGAAACCATCATTATAGATTCAAGAAACAAGGCTGGCCATGGAAGAGAGAGAAGAGGAAAGATGGAACAGAAAAAAAAAAATGGGAGAGAAGGGCCCCAGAGAGTATCCCTCCTGGTTAAGGACTGTGCCTCGGGGTCTGCCCCTGTGCTCTCTCTGGGATTCGCCTGTTTTTCACTCAAAGGGAAACTGTGGTCATAGGGGAAGCTACCTCCAGGGACAAAGAGATGCTTTGTGATTTGTTGAAAAAGGACGAGTTTGTTTTCCACTTTGGACCCCCAACCACTGCCAGGCTATGCTTTCACCTCCACCTTTTGTATTTTCACTTTTGTATTTTTCACTTTTTTTTTAAATCTTTTTTTTTTTTAACGTTTATTTATTTTTGAGACAGAGAGAGACAGAGCATGAACAGGGGAGGGGCAGAGAGAGAGGGAGACACAGAATCTGAAACAGGCTCCAGGCTCTGAGCTGTCAGCACAGAGCCCGACGCGGGGCTCGAAGTCACAGACCGCGAGATCATGACCTGAGCCGAAGTTGGCCGCTTAACCGACTGAGCCACCCAGGCGCCCCATTTCACTTTTGATTTATAACAGCAAAGGCATAGGTTGAGTGGTTTCTGAGAGATCGGAAATCCTGAAGAATAAGTTGACCATCTGTCATAGCTTCAAAAACAGGAGTGGTTCTTGTGGGTTTTCTCACTTCTACTTCATTATCGTCCAGCACATATTTATGGAATGCCTACCAGGTTCAGATTATGTGCCAGGAGCATTACTGTAGTAGCTACGGTGTTGGGCACGTTGAGAAAGAGACCATATCTAGTTTGTGATGCTGCATTGTCGGACGGTTGTGATACCATTGTACAGAGGAGAAAACCGAGGCTAACTCAGAGAAACTTGTCCAAGGGCTGGCGGTGGCAAGAGCATTCCTAGCAAGGCCTTCTGAGTATAATTCTAACGATCTTTTCTGCTTTGCGTTTATTTTAAATCAGAATTTTGTTTTATTACCAGGAATTGCCATGCTCTCTGCCTATTTTCTGAGCTGCGGTATGTTTTAGAGTCAGTCAGACCTCATTAGGAATCCCAGATCTCCCTACCGTCTATTCAGCTTGTATAAAACTATCTGCACCTCAGCTTTACCATTTTTAAAAAAAGGGATATTAATTTTTTTAAGGATTTCTGTGGTGTTTGAGTTATTATGCACATATACAAATATATACGGATATAGGTATTTATGGGTGTACATGTATATAGCCTAATAGAATGTATAATACACTTTTTTGATAAGAAATGCCAGTCCCCTTTCCCTCATCACCCCTTCTGATAAGAATTTACTCTTCTGTGGTTGCATAAAATTTAATCGTTTTCTGTAGTTCTTATTCTCGTGATCAAAGAACCAAGCCCTTGTGTGTTTAGTCCCACTGGGGTACTCACAGTGTTCTGAGGTGATGAATAGGAAGGACTGTCTCAGTCCTGAAGACCAAAGATGAAAAAACCAACACGACCGTGTGTGGACAGAACAGGAATAGAATGATAGGGATACTGGATCGCTCTAAATCCCCCTCTGTTTCCTGTTTTCTTGAAGACTATTCCGTGGCGTTCATTCCCACAGGACAGACGAATCCTTCACCTGAAACTGTGAGAACGGAGGATTTCTTTCATTGAAACCGCTTCTTCCTTTCTACCTCTCTTTTTCACTTTCATTCCCTCCCCTTATCTTTGATCCTTGAAATTTCAGCGTTGAGCTCTTACGCAGTGTTGCTTCTGACTGCGTTGTCTTCCAAAGCCTGTGCTATTTCGTCTGCCTTCATCCACTGTGACAAAGTGTGTGGCCTGTTCAACCATGGTCCCTCTGAAAGAGTAAGATACTGAATGTCAGAAAAACCTGGGCTAAGGTGCTGCTATGATTACTAGGGACCCTAGGAGCTTAGGACTTTTTCGTATTGGGCGCTTAGCTCAGTATCGGCTCATAATGTGACCATTCTTTCAATATACTATTTAATTTTTTTTTCTTTTAGCCCCAGTGTAATATTTAATTCCTACAGTGTTATATTAGTTTCGGGTGTACAATATAGCAATTCAGCAATTCCATCTGTTACTCAGTGTGTATCCAGATAAGTGTACACTTTTTAAAAAATAATATTTATCTATTTTCAAGAGAGAGAGAAAGAGACAGAGACAGACAGAACACGAATGGGGGAGGGCCAGAGAGAAAGAGGGAGACACAGAATCCGCAGCAGGCTCCAGGCTCTGAGCTGTCAGCACAGAGCCCGACATGGGGCTCGAACCCATGAACCATGAGATCGTGACTTGAGCCGAAGTTGGATGCTTAACCGACTGAGCCACCCAGGTGCCTCCAGATGAGTACACACTTCATCCCCATCAGCTATTTCACCCTTCCCCCCAGCCCCCACCTCCCCTCTCGTAACCATCAGTTCTCTGTAGTTAAGAGTCTGCTTTTTGGTTTGTCTCCCCTTTTCCTCTTCATTCATTCGTTTTATTTCTTAAACTCCACCTATGAATGAAATCATGTTATTTAAGTCCCATGTCCTCTGTGAAGTCTATTCTGACTTCACCTCCCCACACTGTGCTCTTTTGTCTCTAAACTTACAGTATTTATTGCCTGTTGCATCACCCTAGGCTCATTTCTTCGTTTAATCAAGGGATGTTTATTAGGAGGTTGTTCCATTCACAACTTTATATTCAGTTTGCTGTAGATGCTGGAGTAAATTAGATATTCTTATTCCTGGGGGTTTTCAACCTGGCAGTGGTTTAGGTCACCAGCTGTCCATTGATACTTTGGTTGCAGTTTCAGAGTTCTTTTAACCCTATAGAGAGGATTTTGTGGCTGTTAGCTACCTCAGTTTGGACTCAAATCATTATGGACGGGTTAATGATTTGGGAGTAGATACTATAGGGGAAGTAAGTAAACACTGGAAGAAACAGACCTCCATCACCACTTTGTCTAGGGATCAAATCCTTCTGCTTCCACAAATCTTCTGACTAAAATAGACATGAAAAATTATGCCGGCTTAAAAAAACTTGCTCTTATGACATCCTTATGATCAATTTGTTTTCCTTTGTCACCAAGGGGTCATTTCTGCAATATGCTTCTGGAGCTCATATAATCTTGTGTTGCTCACTTCAAAGATCAGCATTCGGTTTTCCCTGGGACCATTCTTTTAGAGCCTAAGTGCTAGATTTTTAGAACGCAACTTTACCCACACCATAAGTATTCTAATAGGCAGAGAAATACAGTGCAAGGAGCCATTCATTCATTTTCTCACTTATTCATGTATTAATTCAATTTATAGTCATGCATGCATTCATTCAAAACATTTACTAAGTGTTGATTGCATGTTTTTTTGCCTTGGAGGATGAGGAACAAGGACAGTTCTTTAACCTTCTATGCAAAACTATTTCTGAATAGCTTGATATTGAGAACTTTGGTAGTTGTTTTATTAATTCTAACCAGAAAGAAAAATATTTCTCTGTTTAACCGGAATGCTGTTAACTAGACTCTTGGAATTCACTTTCTGCCACATCTATATTATTCTAGGAGAAGTGAATATTACCTGGAGGATGATAGCTGAGAGGCTTCAGAAAAGTGAATGAATGAATACATATATTAGTAATTGTACTCAGTATAATTCTCAGTGCACTCTGGTCTTTTTTTTTTTTTTTTTAATTTTGGCTCAGTCTTTTTAGTGCACATGATTGTCTTCATTACTATCACCATCATACCCACTGCTACCACTCAGTATTTAGCACCATAAGACCCATGGTCCAGTGCTCTAGACACTACACATGAGAATATTTGCCAGAAAGATTGGACCACCGTCTTCAGGAGCTTGGCACCTAATTTAACCTTAATAATACAGTCACGGTGCATAGAAATATATTTCTTAGAATTCTAAAATCTCTTAGAGAAACCTGTTTAATTTGGTTCTCTAAAGAATTAGGTGCTTTATGTCACAAAATATACCATCAGAACATTTGGTCTTCTAGTCTTTCTTATCCATTCTGGGATAGATGGAACGCTGGGCACCCTCCCAGATTTTTCCCTTGGGCTTGAGATTAAGGGGCAGCATCAATACTATTCATCAAAGTTCAGAATCCATAGAATGCTTGGAACTCAGCAGGACTCTGTGGAGTGGGGATATTTTATGGAGAAGATATGACCTCCTTTTCGAAGAGCTTCAAGTCTAGGTGACCTTAAATCATAAGCATAGAAACATAATATTTCTTAGAATCCCCAAATCCCTGGGGAAACTATTTCTCTCCAGTTTCTCTAAAGAAAGAATTGTTCTTTGTTTAAAAATCTTCTCCATATCAAGCCTCTGTCATGGACTATTTTTCCCCCACCATATCAGAGGAAGTATCTTATGAATAGATCTGCTTTCCTCCTATTTGCTGGGAGTTATTAAAAGAGCTGACTGCAAACAGATTTTTCCTGCCTGAGTGTGGACTGACATCAGGTAGCACCCAATAAGACTTGACAAGCTGACATCTCTTATCCATCAACAAGGATGGGTGGGGGAGGGACAACAGGAAGGAGAGAATCTTACTCCCACCTACTTTCTGAGAGACAGACTTTGGTTGCGTGATAGAGGGTCCATTTTTAGAAATCTATTTAATTTCTGAGTTGGAGTTTTGGAGATTTTGTTTATGGAACATAGGGCTAGAAACACTACCCATCTTGTCAATTCTAAACAGAAGCTGAAAATTACATACCCTTTAGGTCATAAAGGAGCAATAAGAATGAGTCCTTTGGAGGAAGGAAAAAATCCTTACAAGACTCTAGTGACAGAGCATCTTAAACACTGCATTGTTCTCCAGCCAGGCAGCCTAACAGCTCTGTGTGATTGGTAATGATGTCAAGCTTTTGTTCAGAAAAAGGAAAGATCTTGGAAACCCAGATTTCCAAATGTGTAAGCTGTATAGCACCAACTTTTGTCCCATCCTCTTCGTACTTTTCTTTCTTAAACGTTGGTGACATTGATTTAAAAAAAAAAAAGTAGCAAAAAATACAGCCAGATTCTGAGTTGTTCACTTACAGAATTTTCATTTTACGTGTGGAATGAAATATTGATGCGTGTGACTTCTTGTTCTATTAAGAGTATGTTACAAACACTGATGGCTCATTCCTAGGAAAGAAGTAGTTCTTGGCCGACTTTTTATTGGAAAGCTATGAATACTGCTTAGATAATTCTCAGGATAATTAGATTCTGTGATTTTGTTGGAAAGAAGTTGGTGCCCCTTTGGGGCGGGGAGATCATACTGGTTGTCTTGTGTAAGCTGGGGACCTCCTGAATATGTGAGGTCTAAGCCATTAAGGTCAATGTTCTTTGAAGATCACTTGCTAAAATTATTAGGACTAATAGGAATGGAGATTTGGTGGAATGAAATCATCAATGTCTGCTAATTATGTTTGCTACAAGCATAAAAGCACATCAAATGGACTGAGAGTGGGAGTGAAAAAATCACGTTATTAATGTAGAATGCCTTTCAACCAAGGATGTTAAAAGAAGTACCTAACATTTGTCAAATTTATTGTGAAAGTTTTATATCTTGTTGATCCCCCATTATGCTTTTAAAAACTACATTCTACCTTACTCTAAATGATAAGCATATTGAAGAGAGGACTGTATGCTATTTTGGATTTCTTACATTGCTTAGCACCTTGCCTTGCACACAACTATGGCCAATAAATACTTACTGAAGTGAAGTAAATTGAAATGAAGAAATATCTATAGTACAACATACCCTGAATATAAATTAAGCACCAAGAGAAGCTGTGTCCAAGAGCTGTTTGAAGATGTGAAGGTGGCTAGAATCTTGGGAGATAATGATCCTGTTAACTTAGGGTTTAAAATTGTGAAGTTAGAAAACATATGCCCTATACTTTATGGAAAGATATTTCAGACGATGATAGAAAACACTGGCTTGACTTGATGTCCAGAGATGAAAATACCATCTAAAGATAAGATTCTAATGAAAACAAAGCAACTAGGTATCTCAACATGTATTTTAGATGTGTATTGAGTTTTTACAAATGCCTTCATGGGTATAACCCACATGTCTATCAAGATACAGAGTATTTTCATTGCCAGATTTGCCTCATGCCCCTTTCTAGTCTATTTCCTACCTACCACTACTACCCTCACCCCAACACACAAAGGTAACCATTATCTGATTTCTTTCACTATCAATTAATTTTGCCTGTTTCAGAACTTCATATAAATGCGGTCATATGATATGTATTGTTTTGTGTCTGAGTTCCTTTCAACATAATGTTTTGAGATTCAGCCATGTTATTACATTTATTTCAGTTGTTTCCAATTTTTGGATATCATGAGTAAAAATGTTCTAAATATTTTTGTTCATATCCTTTCGTGGACATGTGTTTTCATTTCTCTTGAGTAAATACCCAGGGAGAGAACTGTTAGGTCATAGGATAGGTATATGTTTAACTTAGTAAGATCTGGCCAAACCATTTTTCAAGATGGTTCTATAATTTTAAATCCCCACCATAAATGTACAAGTGTTGCAGTCAACAGAGGGAATGTAATACAGGAAATTGGAGGGCTGAAGGAACAAAAAGGGACTACTGGGAAGTGATACTTTTAGGAAGAGCTATTACTCCTGGAGCTAGGGTTGTGGTTTTCAGAATTCAGAAGCTTAGAGAAGGACATATTCATGGTGCCACATGAATCTGGTATGGGACTTAGAGTTCCAAGGAGGAAGTACTCCCCAGATATTCTTGTTACCTTTAAGTCACTGACTCTTTCTTCTGCCACTGACATTCGGGTCATTGCTTCCATTTGGTGGGCATTTTTTGTTTTGGCTATTATATCTTCAGTTATGAAATTTCCATTTGATTTCTGTTTTAAGTTTTGTTTCAAGAGTGTTCATGATTGCTTGTTTGAGTATCTTTTAGAACAGCTGTTCTAAAAGCTTTCCACATCTGTGTCATCACATTGTTGGTGTCCCGCTGGTTACCTTTCCCCATACAAGTTGAGATCTTCATGGTTTTGAGTATTATGAGTAACTTTAGATTGCATTTTAAATATTTTGAATTTTGTTGTTATGAGATTCTGAGCCTCATGTAAAGCCACTAAGGTTGGTGTTACTTTGAATTTTCGTGTCCTTCCCAATATGCCTGTTGATATTTGATTTTCAGAAACCTCAAGTATCTGTTTCATGCCTTCTGTCCAGGTTTTATAGCTGTGTTCGACAGCAGAGAAAAGTTGGCGTTTGCTCCATTTTACCTGGAACCAGAACCACTAAACTTGAATTTCAAAAGCATGCATTCACAAGATAAAAGAAAACCCACTTATTCATTTATGTACCTGGGTTTGTTACTTATTGTCTGGTTACCACCATTAGAATTCAAGCTTCACAAGAGCAAGGATTATTTGTTCTATTATCATGTATGCCAAGTACTCAGAACAGTGTCTGGAAGTAAATACTTTCCAAAAGCATTCAATAAATATTTTAGAATGAATGAAAAATAAGCCAGTAAACAAGGACTAATAGCAGTATTGCAAGAAGATAACTAGAATGA
Organism: Prionailurus viverrinus; assembly: GCF_022837055.1. Classification (NCBI taxonomy): domain Eukaryota; kingdom Metazoa; phylum Chordata; class Mammalia; order Carnivora; family Felidae; genus Prionailurus; species Prionailurus viverrinus. Next base: position 44,437,574 of record NC_062567.1, on the reverse strand, counting down.
CCAATACTTGTGACCTTATGTAAGTTGATTAACCTCTCTGTTTGTATCAGGGTCTTCTTTTATATAATGGGAAAATATTTAATAGGGGGAAATGTAGAAAGTGTTGAGCACATTGTAGGTGCTCAAAAACATATTTTCTCTCCACTCCTCTTCAGATGCAGCGACAATGAAGGCAACTTAAGATTTGGAGAGGGGCGCCTGGGTGGCTCAGTCGGTTAAGCGTCCGACTTCAGCTCAGGTCATGATCTCACGGGTCGTGGGTTCGAGCCCCGCGTCGGGCTCTGTGCCGACAGCTCAGAGCCTGGAGCCTGCTTCGGATCCTGTGTCTCCCTCTCTCTCTGCCCCTCCCCCCACTCCTGCTCTGTCTCTGTCTCTCAAAAATAAACATTGAAAAAAAATTTTTAAAAAGATTTGGAGAAAAAAGAATAACCAAAAGAAGGGATCATGTCCCAGGGCTGTTGGTTTTGTGTGAATGGTTGACAAGTGAAAGCAGAACTACTCCATTCCTATTTTCCTTCCATCTTCTCTATTAACGAAAATGCTCTTCAAATGGAAACGGATAATATCACAGACTTTGAAGTTATATGGGCTTCATAGGTGACTCTTCTTAACCTCCCTCAGGTTGAGCCCAGTTCTCTCTGTAAAGTGGGAGTAATACTACTCCCACAGAGCTGTTTTAAGTGTGGCAGGATAAAAATCGTGGGGGATTGGGGGTAATGAGAGGACACATTCTTCTCATTCCCCAGCCTGTCAAGGAGAATCTTATAATTGCCAGCTCAATTCCAAAACCAATTCTGATGGGCAGTGGTAAAGTGACAACCTTACTAGTTTTGCTGCTATTGACCTTTTGGTCTGGTATAGCCAGGCTTAGTTTGACACAGCTCTCTGCCTGATGAATCTCAGCCTACTGTGACTTACTCCTACTGTATAAAGCCTGGGACTTCCTTGGTGCCTGCAGACCAAAACAGCACATTCATCCGTCATCCAGCTTTGCTTGCAGACTCAGCTTGGATCCACACCGGAGCAACTCTCTACCAGAGCTCTGTGGGGGACCTAGAAGCCTGTTCCCCTTACCCAATAACCTTGCTTAATATTTCACTTGTTACTGATTCTCAGTGCATCATTTCTCAACCAAAGAGTTTTACCTTTTTCATTCTTTCTTTTCAGGCATTGAAGTATCCCCAAAAACATTTACAAAAAACTGAACTAGTCAAATTTTTCACCCTAATGCCCACCAAGCATCTATATTTTATATATTCTCACATTCTCCAACTCACCCATGCCCTGTACCAAATAGATGCTTGATGAAAATTTCAGACTTTAAGACTGCCACATATTCATGCAAGAGATCTGGTAAGTGTTGAAAAATATGCCTTGACTGCCTTGATTTAAGTGTTCATTGATACAACACAATTTAATTTTTCTTTAGATGCCTGCAACATTCTAAAGACTTTGGGAAGATGCTGTTAATGTCTTTGAAACTGGATAAATACACAGCAAATGGACCTCTCTGAGTGTCGTCAGCTCTCATTACTCTTTGGTATCATAGCTGTTGAATTCAAGGAGAAGATGTAGGGATTGAATATGGAAAGGGGGACAGAAGCTTCTCCAGAGTCATAGACCATCATTTAAAATGTGTTCTTTACAGAGTGTAAGGAGACCTACTTAACTGGGTGCTGTCCAGTGTGGAGGTCTTCCAAGATGCCACATGATGCTAGGGTAGATCTGCTCTTCTCCTTTGAATGGATCTCTTTAGGGTGAAAAGGACCTCAAGGCCTTCATCAACAGGCTGAGAGGTGACAGGATTGCTATTTGGTAGGTTCTATAGGAATGAAAGCCAAATGAGACTTCCATTTACCATCTCAGGAGGGAATTACGGCTAAGGAGCCAAACCAAAACCATAAGAACATTTTCATTTTTATTGTAATCGATGTTTTAAAAAATTCATTCCCACTTATTTATAAGCCCGTTGTGATTAAGGAAAAGAGTTTTGAACAAAAAGGGGCTTATATGCTGCCTTTATGGGCAGCAAGAAGTGAAGGGTTGGAGAGACTGATTTCCTTTCCGTAGCCAGGCTCAACAAGAGGTTTGACAAGGGATAACTGAATGTGCTACAAGTTCCTAAGTGGAGAGGAAAGGAGACCGTGTCCAGGGAGCCTGCAGCAAAGGGAGGGAAGACAGCCATGGGAGCTATCTGGGCCTGGGATGAGGCAGACCAGCATTTCTCCTGTACTTGACTGCCAGTCATCTGTTTCTGTAGCTATAGAGAACCAAAGCAAGTAGGGTTCACAGAGCACTGATGGGTGCAGTGACAGAGGTACAAATGCAGTGATGTGGTGAAGGAGATGTGACTCCAGCTTGGGGGATTTGAGAAATATCTTTATAGAGAAAGTGGCATCTGAGCTGAGATTGTAAAAGCAGTGAAGACTTTGATGGTCAGACACGACTGGAGGAAGGGGAGGTGGATTGTAAGCTCAAGTTAGAGGAGGAAACATGGAAGACTCTTCTGGCGAATACTGCTGTCCATGAGGTGGTACAGCACAAAGCTGGGGTTTTAGGTCTATCGGAGGTATGTTGGTGTACTAGAAAATGTGGTACGTAACGAGTCTACTTTGGCTTTTTTAAAATTTTCTCTACTGATTGAGTTCTGCTTAGGTCACTAGAGGAAACTTTATTTTGTTTCTAACCATTTAGTCTCCCACGGGGAAAGTATGGGTTGATGCATTTTTTCTTTTGATCTTGACAGCCCTAGAATATGATTATATTGGAGGATGGCACTTCTGATATCTACTCAGTACTTAGTTCTACCACTAATCCTCGCTTTTCTTCAGCTTTATTGATCCTCAGCCCCTTGCCAGTTCCAATATATTTATACAATCAGTAAACACTGTGAGAGTCCTCAAATCAAATAATTGGAGAGGACCTCTAGAGGTCATTGTGCCTATAGGTAGATGATTTCCAAAGCCTGCCAAGATGGAGTTTTTTAAATTTTCTCTTTGGAGAACACTGGAGATGGAGACTGACAGCCTCCCCCAGGTAGTTCATTCTAGTAATTAATCAGCTGGAAGGTTCTTCCTTATGTCTAATTGAAGTCTTTCCTGATGCAAGTTAATTTATTTTCTCCTGTTTTGCCCATTGTGGGCATAGATAGATAATTATTACTAGAGCACTAGAAACAGCACTTCATGAACTTGAAGACAAAATCTCATCACCTTCTACCCCTTCTCTCTACATTATACAACTCCAATTTCTTGCACTGTTCATCAAAGGGTTTATTTCTACGTCTTTAGCTATTTTTTAATTTAAAAATTTAATGTTTACTTTTGAGAGAGAGAGACACTGAGTGTGAGTGGGGGCAGGGACAGAGAGAGAGGGAGACACAGAATCAAAAACAGGCTTCAGGCTCTGAGTTGTCAGCACAGAGCCCGACGCGGGGCTCAAACTCACAAACTGCGAGATCATGACCTGAGCCAAAGTCGGATGCTTAGCCGGCTGAGCCACCCAGGCACCCCTTTGAAATATTTATTTATTTATTTATTTATTTATTTATTTATTTATTATTTTTTAATGTTTATTTTTGAGAGAGAGAGAGAGAGAGACACCAAGTGCTAGCAGGGGGAGGGACAGAGAGAGAGGAAGACACAGAATCCAAAGTATGCTACAGGCTCTGAGCTGTCAGTTCAGAGCCCTATGCAGGGCCTGAACCCATGGACTGTGAGATCATGACCTGAGCCAAAGTCAGATGCACAACAAACTCAGCAACCCAGGTACCCCTAAAATTTTTTTAAAATGTTTGTTTATTTTTGAGAGACAGAGTGTGAGTGGGGGAGGGACAGAGTGAGAGAGGGAGAAACAGAATCTGAAGCGGGCTCCAGGCTCCAAGCTGTCAGCACAGAGCCTGATGCGGGACTTGAACCCACAAACTGTGAGATCATGACCTGAGCAGAAGTCGGACGTTTAACCTGCTGAGCCACCCAGGCTCCCCCTTTATCTATCTTTATTGAAGTTTTCTGAACTATTGAGTTTCTCTACATTATTTGAAAATAATTACTATAGTAAACAGAATTTTTGACTGAGTGCAAAATAACTGTTTGGGAGATCTCATAGGTGGCTTTCAATGTGAAGAAGTTCATGGGCCATTTTCAACGGAAGTAAAATTGGTTCTAGGACCAGGTTTTAGGTAGGGATGTTGGTAGCACAATGCATTTTTTTAAAAATGTTTTATTGTTTTGACAGACCTAATCTCATTGTGATATACTATACCTATGTTTCTTTGAAATCCTTGCGGACATGGTCATGTGCCTTCCTGTCATGAAATTACTTCTGAATTATAAACTTAGAGAAGATAAGGCACTATGCTCTATATTGTCCATTCCCTTTTTGTCTGATCAATTTGGAAGTGTTCTCTCTCATGTATTTAAGAGTACCTTGTCCAAAAAATTTGAGATAATAGACATAATGATTATTACAAACAACTAGAGAGTGTATGACATTTATTTTTCTCATGAAATGGCTTTGTGGTTTATGGAGAGGTTAAGGAGATTGTAGGTGATGGGGATTATCTAAGGTGGGAGAGCAGGGGAACAAAATTCAGCATTCATTAAATACCTCCTATGTGTAAAACACTGTACTGTGGGTAGTCAGAGATGTGTCTAGATGGCATAGTACCATCAGAGGAAAGGGAAAAGGACGGATAGGATGGTCCAGTTGAGATACGTTGGTGTGATGGATGACACCTGGGCATTGAAGAAGGAGGATCTGAGGAAGTATCAGTCCTGGGAATATTCTGCTGATGTTAGTCATTTGGCACTGATTTGTCAGACAAGAACAAACTGGCTTCTCGAAATTTGGTGCTAGGTGAAAGCTGAGGAATGGCGAGTACCAGTGACATGAATTTTATTTATAAACAAGGAAATAACTGTAACAATAGTTACATTTTTGAGCTTTTCCAACATCCCAGGCAAAGTTCTCAGTCTTTCTACACATAAGACTGCATTTAACCCTCCTAGCAGTGTTATGAGGTACATGCTGTTCTTTCTCCATTTGACAGAGCCAGATATGGAAATGACTAAGAAGAAATCGCACGGGAATAGATGCAGTTGGTGGGGGAGGGGGGTCTGAGTATCAGACAAGGAGTTTACTTAGAGATGGTACCAATAGGATTTAGGGAGGGGGAGTGCTCCAGATTAGGTGGGTATATGGATACTTTCAGGCTGGAGTATCACCGAGGGGATGGTGTGGTGACCAAGAAGGACATATGTAATGCTACAAGCACTACTTCAGCATATTTCTGAACGTAGATGAATACAGGATAAGAGGTTATCTGTAGGTTGTGTCAGGATTTGGTTTGAGTCATTCAGAGATGCTGGGAGACTGCATGGGCAGAGATTGGCCAGTTGAGCAGTGTTTCACAGGAATGACATCCTTCCTCTCCTTGTCAGCCCTTCTCCATTCCCTCTCTTTTCTCACCTGTGGTTCTGTTCTCTGAGGCCATTTTCACCTGGCCCTAGCCTTGGCCCTACGCGGCTAGTTAGTGAGTGGCTGGCTATCTGGTGAGGTCTTTCTCACTCCATTGTGCCCTTTAAGCATAGACCTCACTGTTGGGCTCCCAGTCTCAGCATCAGACCTTTTCCTAACTGGGGCCCGCAATGCCTTCTCTTCAGGTGACTGTTCTTATGTCTCTGGCAATCCCTGCCTGGTTTCGTTTATCCCACACCTTCAGAACTTCCCTCCCACCCTGTCTCCATCCTTGCTCACCCCTTGCCCCCCACCACAGCCTCTCCCTCACTTTGGATCACAGAGGCAAGCTAAATCCCTGAATCTGTATACTGGCTGGGTTTCTTCGTAAGTTTAAGTTTGAATCTGAGTATGATTATGAATGAAAGTGACTATATAGAGGTGTATACACAGTAAAGGGTGTGTTTGTGCCCCTTTGTATATATGTCTATATGTTCCCTGGGTGGGAAGAGGTAGCTGGGAGTAAATTGATTGAGGCTGTGGTCAGCCTTACTTAAAATAGAGAGAGAAAAGGTTAACTGCACAAAGATATGCAGAGGAGGGTGATCATCTAGCAGTTACAAATTGAAAACATGCTAGATTTCCATTATGAAGGGATTAATCAAATTTTAGTTAATGAGATATTATGGGTTTTTAAAAATATTACACATTTGTGCGTGTGTGTGTGTGTGTGTGTATGTGTGTGTGTGTGTGTGTATGTGTGTGTGACTAGAAAGAGAGATGAGAGGGGCACCTGGGTGGATCAGTCAGTTAAGCATCTGACTTCGGCTCAGGTCATGATCTCACAGTTCATGGGTTCGAGCCCTGCATCAGGATCTGTGCTGACAGCTCAGAGCCTGGAACCTGCTTCGGATTCCATGTTTCCCTCTCTCTCTGCTCCTCTCCTGCTCACACTCTGTCTCTCTCTCTCTCACAAATAAAATAAACATTAAAAAAATTTAAAAAAAGACAGAGATGAGAGCATTAATGTAAAAAATAGAAGGTTAGAGCACTTGTGTGTAATGTGATATATATTTCTATTGCATTTACATATTCTGGGAAAATATGTAAAAATGAACATGAGTAAATTGCTAAAATAATAATGTGGTTACCTCTGGAGGGTGACATTTTTCTCTTAACTGCATTTTCTTTTTTTTTTTTTCTTTTAAATCCAAGCTAGTTAACATATAGCGTAATAATGGTTTCAGGAGTAGAATTTGGTGATTCATCACTTCCATATAACACCCAGTGCTCATCACAAGTGCCCTCTGTAATGCCTATCCCCCATCTAGCTCATCTCCCATGCAACACCCCTCCAGCAACCCTCAGTTTGTTCTCTGTATTTAAGTCTCTTATGATTTGCCCCCCTCTCTGTGTTTATCTTATTTTTGCTTCCCTTCCCCTGTGTTCATCTGTTTTGTTTCCTAAATTCCACATATGTTAACTGCATCTTCTGATTTGTTGCAGTGAACATGTAATACATGAACAATAAAACATACACATAAAGTTGTGAGAGGGCAGCAGTATTTTTGGACCAACACTAAAATGAAGAGTGGGCACCCAGGAAGAGGTCCACTGTTACAGCCAACTGAGGCCCGGTAGCCTGTCTTTCCCTCCTCCTCCAGCTCCCATTATATGAGTGGAACCCTTAAAGAAAATCCCACCCACTGCATAAAATCTCCTAAAAGTTCTGCCCAATTAGAGATTCATTTGAATAAATCAGTACCCCTGGGAGTTCGGGCATTTATCAGCGATTTGCCCATGGGTCACATTAGTGCAAACTAGAAAAAGGTATTCATTCCTCAAAACCCCTTACTGCCGTGTGCTGGTAAACCGTCATAATGAAAGCACTAATTGGCCACATTCATGTCCTGATGACCTTCCTGCATTTGTACGGGGACATTGCTGCACACTTGTAAGCAACATTCCCCCACCATGGTGTGAATCAGTAATGTGGAGGTTGCTTTCCTCCTAGTCTGTCTGAGACCTTGTCTCTAAGCAGGGAGATCTGATGAGCACATGGTATGAATGGAAAGGAGGAACAAACTGAATATTTTGCACCTTGCAAAAGACACCTGAGAGAGCTCTGAATCTGGAAACTTTAGACAGCCTGAAACAACATGGGGCATCAAACTAAGGGAAAAAAGGAACCTGGGAGGCCAGGGCCTGAGAGAACAGAAAGGAAGGAGATGGGAATCTAAAACTATACTTCAGATTCTTAATCTTGGTCTGTGTGCTCCTGTGTTCATGGGTGCATGGGAAGCAGTCTGTTCATTCTCATGGAGCCCCTCCTCACGCGGCCTCGGAAAGGAGCTGCCTTCCTGGTTTATAATGAAAATCGTCTCCCAGGGATGGATAGACTTGTCCTATTGGTGTGCGGACCTCTATGGAGGGTAGATTAATGGGATCTATTCCTGTTTTCAAATCCTAATGCTCATTTAACAGCTGTGCTGCTTGGTTTATTTCATAGCCTCTTAGGACAATTTTCATTCTAAATTTTTTTCATCTATCACTGATCCACCAAAGTCAGGAGCCTGAGAGCACACAAGGAAACCAGTAGATCTCTGAGCAAACAGATGCCATGTGCGTGCTCTGGCTATTTTGTCAGGTGATGAAGTGCTCCTTGGATCCCAGTGGTTTTGGTTGATAGAGCGTGCATCCAAGAAGTTATCAGCTAAAAAGTGAATACTTGGGATTCCCTGTTCAAGGGAAAGATCCTGGCAAGCATATTTTTGAACTAATCAAATTAGACATTTTTTTTTTAGAAATTATATGTATAGTAGAGGTCTTTAAACTTTGTTTTTAATATTTTTTATTATTTATTGTTTTAGAGGGAGAGTGAGTATGGTGGAGCAGAGGGAGAGAGAGAGAGTCTTAAGAGAATCTTGAGCAGGCTCCATGAAATGTGGAACCTGATGCAAAGCTCAATCCCATAACTCCAAGATCATGACCTAAGCTGAAATCAAGAGTCGGATACTCAACTGACTGAGCCACTCAGGCCCCCCTGTATTAGACATGTTTAACAATTACAATTCTGTTACTGTGGGAATGATGGCTCATCTAATGCCCCATGGAAAATAGTTCCTGAGAATGATACTGGAAGAACTGTGGGGTATGTGGAAGAGATCCATGAATCATAAAACATTCATTATACAAATCTTGATTAAAGTGACTATTAGTTGACAAATTGCTAAGGTTCTGTTATTGCTGAGATTATCCAAATTAAAAAAAAAACTTCTTGGAGTTCAAATTGACTAGTATTGATTTGTATAGCAAAGATGCTACACTTCTTTGGTAGAGGAGTTGCATGTGGATTTTTTAAGAGGCCTTCAAGGATTCTTTTCACCATAACTCTAAACCTCTGCTTTACTTTGCATTGGTTGTTCATCCAAAGAACCCTGAGCTGAGGTGGTGTTCAGGAAGGATGGGTACAGTTCTCACCTGGATCTTTGAGCACCAGCCTGGAGGAAAAGCCACAGGAACTGGTCACAGCAGTTCAATATGCATATTTCAGCTGTGCCATTCTGTGGCCAGCTTTCACCACCAGAACAGAACCTCCACTGTGATCTGGCCTGGATCATGCAGTGGTAGTAAATTCACTTAGAGCAGATACTGCTGTTGCAGTTGGTGAGGTGAACTTTGAGGTCTACGAGAACAAGAACACTGTGAAACCAGGGACTGGGTCTAAATTGTTTGCCACTGGATCCCCAGAGCCTAACACATAATATTTGTTTGATATTAGTTAGGTGAATATTAGGTAAGTGAATAATAAATGAATAACAAAGTATTGCAGAGGGAGGCCAGTGGAGTACTTGAGCAGAAGCTGAAGAGAAGTTTCTACTTTGATAGGATTGTATGACTGAATTTCTGGTCTCCCAATCTCAATTTTATTCTCTGAGTTGGTCAGTATCAGGGCAATAATCCATCCTAACCAAACTCATGGTAGACTGAGATAGTTCACCTTACTAGTTTAAAATAACAGTCATTTGGCCGATAGTTTTGCAGTTTGGGAAGGACTCCATAGGGACAGCTGATTTTAGTTCCAAGTGGCATCAGTTAGAATGACTGGAGCTGGAGTATCTAATTTCAAGATGGCATACTCATAGTTAGCCCATCAGTGATGGCTGTCAGATGGGACTCAATCTCCTCCATGAGGGCCTCTCCATTTGGCTACTTGGGCTTCCTCAAGACATGGTGGCTAGTTCTACCTGGCACAGTGTTACTTTTGTATTGTCTTGGTCAAAGCAGGCACAAGCCTAACTCAATTTGGAGAAAAGGGGAGGAGGGGAGAAATAGACTACCTCTTGAAAGAGCAAGTGACAAAGAATTTGTATTTATTTATTTATTTAATATTAGAAAAAAAAATTTTTTAATGTTTCTTTATTTTTGAGAGTGAGCAGGAAAAGGGCAGAGAGAGAGGGAGACACAGAATCCAAAGCAGGCTCCAGGCTCTGAGCTGTCAGCACAGAGCCCAACATGGGGCTCGAATTCATGAACCACGAGATCATGACCTGAGCCAAAGTTGGACACGTAACTGACTGAGCCACCCAGGTGCCCTATTTATTTATTTTGAGAGAGAGAGAGAAAGAGAGAGAGAGAGAGGAGAGTATGTGCACATGCACAAACAGGGGAGGGGCAGAGAGAGAGGGAGAGAGAGAATCTTAAGCAGGCTCGATGCTCAGCACAGAGCCCGACATGGGGCTTGATCTCCCAACCATGAGATTATGACCTAAGCAGAAATCAAGAGTTGGTCGCTTAACCCACTGAGTCACCAGGTGCCCTGTAGCCATTTTTAATGAACTAATATTCACTAAAAATACATTTAGTCCAATATTCACTAAAAATACATTAGAGATTTTCTGTTGAAGTTGATTGCTCACTGTATTCTCTTCTTATAGAAAAGTTCTACAGTTAGCTAAATTACATAGGCCAGTGGGAGAAGGATAGTACTTGGCTTCCTTAAAGTTCCTATTAATTCCCCTTTCCAAACTCTGGCAAATAAATACACTGGCTTTACTCAGATTGTATGTTTATTATGCAGATGATGTCCAGCGTGCTCACATCTCCCACCCCATCTCCCCACACACAGACTGCATGTTACTGATCTTCAAAGAACTTCTGTTCTACTGAAATGCTGGAGTTACCACTGCTGAGTTATAACAAGATTCCCTGGTAGACCAGATTTCCCCGGGGTTGACGATAGGAAAAGAAGCAAATTACATGGTCTGAGGGGCTGGTGTCACTAAAGTGAGGATGTACCTGTCTCAATCCCAGTGTTACCTGCCAAATGTTATTTGGATAAGAAAAAAACATTTTGTGTCTTTCCAGGTGCATTTCTCTACTGCGCTGGAAGAGTCACTGGCAAATTCATATGCATTGGTTCTTTTATGTTTCACACTGGCAAGCTTCTTTTGTCAATTCAGTCTTTCTTCAGAAATTCCTTTAAACCATTTGGATATATTAATTTGTTTGATTCTTTTACGGATTTCTTATACCATTAGGATGAGTTTGGTAAAAGTTCCAGGCTCTGCTTAGTGTATTTGACTTAGGAGGCTCAAGTAGCAACCAGTTATTAATTACCTGTTAGTACTAGGCAGTATAGATGTGTTACTCTGTGTCCCCGCCCCCCATAAACATCATCACACCATGGGTATTTGAGGAAAGGGGACCTCCAAGAGGCCAACTTGCCCACAGTCTGCATAGTAAGTGCCACCGCAGATGGGACATCAGCTCAGGTTTCCCTAACTGCACAGCCTTTGTGATATTGTATGCAAGCCTGTATCTGCCATGATAGGTTGAACTTTACCAGTTTACTCTCGGAGCCAGCTCCTCTCCATTTCTTGAGGTACTTGGTCCTAACCTGTAATCAACTGACATAGCAAGCTGTGGTAGTGATTCCATTTTCTAAAGTTTATTTATTTGTTTATTTCGAGAGACAGAGCGCAAGCAGGGATGGGGAAGAGAGAGAGAGAGAGAGAGAGAGAGAGAGAGAGAGAGAGAGAGAGGAAGAATCCAAAGTAAGCTCCGCACTGTCAGCGCAGAGCCCAGTGCAGGGTTTGGTCCCATGAACTGTGAGGTCGTGACCTGTGCCAAAATCAAGAGTCAGACACTTAGCCAACTGAGCCACCCAGGTGCCTCATGATTGCGTATTTTTAAGATGATGTCTAGATCGATAGATTGATAGGAGCAATAGGGAAATTGGAAGCAAAAGAAAACTCACTAATATTCCCACCACTGTAACACAAGTACTTTTATTATAGCCTTTGACTTCATGAGTACCTATTTCTGTACAAAAAGCCACAGTGTGCACCCAAGTTTTCACTGTGTGTTTCAGGTGATCTTTTGATGGATGGACCTTCCCCCAAGTTTCTACATATTACAATAATAGTGTTTAGTTACTATGTAATAATAGGCTAGGCACATGACCAAAGTGAATCCTTTTTGGTTTTTAAAATGTGAATGTATATATAATATATAGAGATATATATAAACATTTGAAAATTTACATAAGTATGAGAAGAATACAAAGATTTTTATCACACACAGAGCTAATACTGTTATATTTTGGGTATTTTCCTCCAGACTGTAAAAAATGATATAAACATATTTTGTGTATACAGACACACTTATATCATTTGGTGTGTACAAAAAAAAATTATGCTATCAGAGCAACTTCAGTTAATATTTGCATGCCTCCACAAAAGGAATTTTTTTCCCTAATGCTTTGTTTTTCCTAGGGACTCTCCATTTGGGGGGTTTCACTGTTCCCACAAGGCAAGAATTTGCTGGGAACTTGAGACATTCTTAAATGTAAAATGTCTTCCCACATCAGGCTGCATCAGTACAGACCAGCATGCACGTGGCTTCATTAGCAGCGTGTGTTATGCGTTCATTGCCTCATAAACCATGGAAGAAGGCTGATAATGATGTGGAGAGGTGACCTCCAGCTAAATGTTGAAGCTGGAAGAAACCATCCTGTTCTGTGCAACCATGGTTACATCTGAATAAGGTCCCAGCCTCTCACTTAGGAATGCTGCAGACCTATAATAGAGGAGAGTGGTCGATTTATCACCCTATATAGGTGAGATGGAAAAGTGAACCTTATCTCTTACTTTGGTGCATGTTTCAGAGGCGCATGTTGAGTTGGGTATGGAAGCCTAGTTTCCAACAAGAGTAAATACCACGTAACAGCAAAATACTTTTCTTAGGATCAACATTCCCTGCTTTTAATTAACCGTGGAACAGTAGAATTGTTACAGATTTGCTGTCTTTGTTCCATACAGTGAAACGTTTTTAAAATACGAAATTCTTTAAATGCACAGGGAAATGCCGAAAGTACTGTCTCAGATACCATGCATTCACCACCCAGACTTAATGTTACCATGGGCCATATTTGCTTCAGATTTCTTTGAAAGGCAGTGCTTCCCCCCACAATCTTGGGGGAATGAAAAGAGCTTCAGGGATAAGGAGCATGGGGGGCTGGGCCATCATTCTAGCCACTGTGGTCCCTGCTCTCGGAATGTCACTGGCAAAAGAAATGAAGTCCCCCACCCCCAATGAGGCAGCACCCACAGAAGAGAAAACAAGGGATAGAACAAAAGGAAAGATGAAATCAGGTGGTGCTCAGTGACAAGGGGGAAAAGGGTAGGATTGGAATATAGGCAGAGCTAGATGTTAATTGCACCATCTGTGAGTGTGTCAGAAGCCCTGATAGACTCAATAGACTTTTTTTTTCATCACATTCAGAGACAAGCTGCTTCCTGAATTGGATGAATTTTAAGGTTATGGTTACACATTTAAAAAGTGAAAATTGAGGCTTTTCCCATTCTTTGCTTCTCTCCTGAGTTGTGGGAGTAATTCATGGCAACTCAGAATTTACATCTTGGAGCAAACTTGCTTGATGATTTGTCTTCATTGCATGTAGGGGAAAAAAGAAGCCTCATCAACCAGGACCTGATTTTCCAAGAGCCCATCATTCAGGCACTTATGATCCACTTTGTGAATTTTTTAGGTCTTTTGCTTTTCACCCTTACCCCTCCTGCTGGGATTTGGTCATTTTGCTGCTTGTTAGGACATCCACTAGCAGGTGTGGAGAAGCAAAGAGAACAGCTAAAGCATTATTAAGTTTTGTTTCATGATAGGAGCTCTGCAAAAGACTCAGTGGGAGAGAATTTTGAACCCTTTGCCTTCAGTATGGGTTTGTAGTTATCTGTTGATTTTGGTTATGTATGCCCTCCCTGTCCTCCATTTAGTGCTGGTAATGAAGAGTTGACTTGCAGAAAAATAGAATGGAAGGGGACTGCAAAATAAAGCCAGAATTGCGGTGAGCCATGACTTAAACATGGTCCTGTAATATGATGCTGTAATGAGAGGAAGCCTGAGTCCATATGAGTTCATTGAAGTATCAAATTGGTGTGCAGTCTTCTCACTCAGCATAGGTCAGGCACACATTAAAGCAGAAGTTTCCAGTGGGGGTGAGACTATGTGGTGGAAGCAGATTCTAGAATCACCTGGGGCAACTTTTTCAAACTGTGTGCGCTGGTATCTCTGCATGCTAACATTTGAGGGTGTGGACTTTGGAAAAATTACTGAGTTAATCATATAATCTTTTCTCTCCATGTAAAAGAGTTGCCGGTGATTTTGAGAGGGCCCGAGCAAGAATAATGAACATGGGTAAAGGGTCTCCAAAAAGGGGCAAGAAAGCAGAATTCTCAAACCTGGAGAAAGAAGGACTCCTTTTGTTGGACCTACCAAAGGATACTTGGGGAGTGCTGGCACCTTCGGGTCAGTCTCCACACTACTGCCAGCGTGACCTTCCAACCTGAAAATGCATGTGTTGCCCCCTCTCTTAGGTTTTTATTAAATACCCCAAGCTCCCTTTCCTTCTTGACTCTCCCAGCCTTCCTTCTCCTTCCTCTTCTAATTTGAATAAGAACCAGTCAGTTCATCACTGTCCTTGAAGTCCTAAGAAGGTAATAGTTTGAATAATAAAGGTCATAAATGCAAGGTGTCTTACCTTGAGAGTGGCCTGCAGAGCTCAGAGCTGTGCCTTTTCTCCCTGTAATGAGAAGGAACAATTGATGCAGTTAAATCATTACATTTCACATTCCACATCCATCTGCTTGGTTCACAATAGTCTCTTAGATTGTCTTCCAGTATTCAATCACCGTTTCCACTACTGTGTTTCAAAATCACATTGTTTCTCTTATCTAGACTCCAAGCCCCTTAACTTGTCTTCATGCCAAGCATTATTTTTGTGAACAGAAATATTAATTAGAAAAACTAATTGGATCCACTTATCTGCCTTGTTTGAAACTTTTCATGTATATTTATTTATACAGATACAGCATCATGTTCAAGACCTTCATAAATGACCTCAGTCTCTCTCTTTCTAGGCTTAAATCTTGCCACTGCTTTTCCTGATTATAGTGACGATGTTCCCTTTCCTCCATCCTATTCCTGCAATCACAGTATCACCATTCCTGCAGACATTTGCCTTTGCACATGATGTATCCTCTAGGCTCTCCATCCCTCTCTTGTCTTCCAGGTGAACTCATTCTTTAAGACCCAGCTAAACTAGCTTCTCCTTGTAAAGCCATAAGCCCCTTCTCACACAGCTTCTGTGTGTCCTCCCCTGTGCCCTTACTTCCTGGTGTTACCGTACACATATATATGACTGTTGGGACACACCCCAAAATACAGATTCTTTTATTTCCTTGATAAATGCTGCTTCTTGTGTGTTTTCTGTCTCTGGATAATTGAGTGGGGCATCCTTAGGGATCCCTTTGCAGCTTTCCATAAAATAACAAGCTCCTTTTTCCTTGTCTTTGATCTATCAAATCCTCGTTATTCTTCAGTGTCTATCGCCTCTCAAGTAGAAGAAAGGCAAAGCCTCAAACCTTACCAAAGGGGAGAAATGAAAGGAAAGACAAAGATATAGATATTTATATATAGATATATGTATTTACTCCACTCATGGAAAGGCTATCTTCACTTTCCCCAGCCCTGGACAAAGGAACAGAAGTTTCTCATCTCTTCTCAAAAAAGGGCATTCTTTTTTTTTTCCCTTGATAAATCCATGTGTTCTTGGTACCAGTTTGGGGATTGAAGTAGAGGAGAAGAGTAGACATATGGTCAGCAATATTAATTTATATATATATGTTTGTTTGTATCCCCAACTGTAGGAAAGAGCTAGTGTGGTAGGTTACAAAAGTATAATTTGGGGATCAGACAAATGTCAATTTTAATTCCATCCTGTAATTTACTAGGTGTATGACTTTGGCAAAATGAGTCACCTTTCTGAGACTTAGTTTCCTCATCTGTGATATGGGATTACATGCAATAACATATGCAAAATACCTAATAGAGTAAGTGCTTGGAAGATGCAGGTAACGTCTTTTACTCCTCACTGTATTCACAGTGACTGACATATGGTATGGCTCAGTGATCATTTGTTGAATAACTTGATATTGCTCTTGTCAGATGCCTCACCTAGTAAATATCACTTTGGGTAGACATTAGTTAGTTTGGGAAGAGGTTCCTCAAATGTTGGGTTGTGTAAATCTGAAACAGAAGGATGGTGTTATTAAAAGGTAGAAGAATTGAGTTTTGAGATAAGTGATATCAAGGGATCCTTTGAATTGCCTGTGATTTTTATGGCAAGGTTATATGATGCAGGGAAGTACCTCTGTGGATTGATAGGAGAATAAAGAGTGCTTTCACTTCTCACTCAAAATTTAGCTATTTATTTTACTTTAAGACCTAATTATTCTTGCTTACTGTCTACGCTCTTCAGTGTAAACTGTTCTCTTTTCTCCCTAGTTCACCCCTTACCCACCAACATTTATAGGAGAGTGGTTCCAAAAGCAGACTCTCCCAGACAGGAGTAGTTGGCGACCTGTGCTATTCTAAGATTAATTTTTTAATGCAGAATGATGTTTTTCTGGCCTGGTGAGTGTGTGAAGGGCAACTCCTGCTAGGTTTGATGATTCTACCACTCCTGGGGGTGAGGTAAGGCTTGCCTACTTACTCTTTGCAGAGAGTAGGGAAGTGAGAGGAAGGAAGTATGCTTCAGTGGATGGTTTCCAAACCTGTCTATACAGCAGAACTGCCAGGGAGCTTTGAAATACATATTTTCAGGCTCTATCCCAGGCGTATTGAATCCCTGTCTTTGGGGTCGGCCCAGGAATCCATATTTTTGACAGGCTCCCCAGGTGAGCATCAGAGACATAGCTCAGCCTCTCGGTATAACGCTGTGTGAAGGAGCATCATGTAACATGCTCTCTTTGGGCTCTCCATGGATGCTATGGGAAAGCACAAAAACTCTGACACTCTTGATGGTTCTTCTGTGTGATGCCCTAAAGTTAGAAAGGAAAAGCTATTATTTTCTGGGTAATTTTAAATGTCTCCGGAAAAAGGAAAAACATCTTTGCAAGTACCTAATTTTTCCAGGGTCATCTTGACTATATTTTTGAACAGCCTTCTCCCTATATTACAGGGGTAGATTTCACCAGTGGGCAGGCAGCCTAGACCACTCATGCAGGAACTTTGCCTATCTTTTCATGCTCAATAATATTTTCATTAATGTTGTTTCCCTTCCTTAAGCCACCTGAAAAATGAAAACAAATTTATTCCTCCTGTTCAAATGGCTGAAAAAAAAGTTGTCAAATCAAGCTAACAGCTATAAGGAAATTATTTACCTCACTTTGGGCTTTACTGTGGACTCTTAAGCTTCTTTCTTATCATCCTGATACCTTCCTGGATGAAATTTTGATTGGGCACCAGTCACACTTCACTTGCCTTCTCGCTCAAACTGGAGCTTTGAGTATGGTTAGAAGAAGAAATGGGAAGGAGAGTTGAACTCACAAAGATCAT
Source organism: Prionailurus viverrinus (assembly GCF_022837055.1). Taxonomy (NCBI): domain Eukaryota; kingdom Metazoa; phylum Chordata; class Mammalia; order Carnivora; family Felidae; genus Prionailurus; species Prionailurus viverrinus. Next base: position 44,420,204 of record NC_062567.1, on the reverse strand, counting down.
TCATCTCCTCTAGTGGTTTTTGTCCACTGCCGAGTTCTAATCTCCTCTTCCACCAACACCTACTTACTTGGAGCTTGACTTATTTTGGCAGTTCTCTGTGCATGTGATGTGGTTGCCATGGAAATGTTATCCAGCAGGCTGCGTGCTGCTTCATCTTCTCTCCATCTCTTCTTTCCTCTCCAGTGTGTGCCTGCGCCCTCACATTCTCTTTCTCTTGACACCCACCCTAACCCCCTTTGTAATTAAACACATCAAACACTGCATTTCTTCAGGCTGTTTTTCTCCTCTCCCCCAATCACATCGAATGTGTTTTAACTTTATATAATCAAAGCGACCCGGTAGTGACTGGAAGAGAGAGAAGGAAATTGACTCAAATGCTAAATTCCTCTAGGTTATGGTAGGATGCCCAAATAGGAGGGAATTCAGGCAAGTGTTAATCAAATTAACTTCCCTCTGCTTTCACAGGGATTAAACCTTTGCTAAGGTTCAGAGAGACTTATTAATAATAACTTTCTGATTTCCACCTGGACTACTACTTCGCATCCTGGTGTTATCTACAAAAGAGAAAGTCTGAACTATCCTCAGCTCTTAATTTCCCACCTGTGAAATATTCACTTTGTGCATTTTCTGCATTGACCCATAGGCATCTCTGCAGATATATCCTGGGTTATCAAGAGTTGAGCCAAATGTAGAGAAGATCTTACTAGGAATATTCACCCTCAGTTTCTCTTCTGATCTTATGGGATCATAAGATCCCGTTGGGGAAGGGCAGGCAGGGAGGAGAGGTAATGGAGGAATTTTGTAGTTACTGTGAACATTGAAAAAAAACTTAATCTCCTTTCCCCAGTGAGAATATTTAATTTTTCTCAAAAATTGAAAAATACTACAAAACAAAAAACAAATTCCCCTTTTGTTTTTCTGTTTTGTTTTTTTTTAACTTCAATTCAAGTTAGTTAACATACAGTGTAGTATTGGTTTCAGGAGTAGAACTTAGTGATTCATCACTTACATATAACACCCAGTGCTCATGCCAACAGTTGCCCCCCTTAATGCCCATCACCCATTTAGCCCATCCCCAACCCAGCCCCCCTCCAGCAACCCTCAGTTTGTTCTCTGTGTTTAATAAGAGTTTTATATGGTTTGCCTCCCTCTCTGTTTTTATCTTAGTTTTCCTTCCCTTCCCCTGTGTTCATGTGTTGTTTCTTAAATTCCATATATGAGTGAAATCATATGTCTTTCTCTGATTAACTTATTTCGCTTAGCATAATACACTCTAGTTCTACCCACATTGTTGCAAATGGCAAGATTTCATTCTTTTTGATTGTTGAGTAATATTCCATTATATATATATATATATATATATATATATATATATACACACACCACATCTTCTTATCTGTTTTTTTAATTAAATATAATTTATTGTCAAATTGGTTTCCACACGACACCCAGTGCTCATCCCAACAGGTGCCCTCCTCAATGCCCATCGCCCACTTTTCCCTCCCTCCCACCCCCCATCAACCTTCAGTTTATTCTCAGTTTTTAAGAGTCTTTTATGGTTTGGCTCCCTCCCTCTCTAACTTTTTTTTCCTCGCCCTCCCCCATGGTCTTCTGTTAGGTTTCTCAGGATCCACATATGAGTGAAAACATGGTATCTGTCTTTCTCTGCCTGACTTATTTCACTTAGCATAAAGACCTTCTCACCTCAATGTTATAAGCAAAATGAGTTTTATTTTTCTCTGTCCCTAAACTAACAAAGTGAATTTACATTGATGAAGAACATGCAAATATTATTTTTTACATATGTTTCAGGTTTCCCCAATGTTTTTCTTTTCTAAACTGAAAAGAAAAATCATTGCCAGCACAGTAATATCTAAAAGTTTTATTTCTTTTTCTTTCTTATGAAATAAGATTTGTGATTCTCATGGGCAGACAGATGTTTTCATGGACAGTATAAAGGGGAGAACATTCAAAGGGGAAAATTTCTTTTAAAGTTTATTTTAAAATGTTTTAAGTTTATTTATTTTGAGAGGGCATGAGCAGGAGAGGGGCAGAGAGAGGGAGAGAGAGAATTCCAAGCAGGCTCTGTGCTACCAGCACAGAGCCCCATGTGGGACTCAAACTCACTAACTGTGATATCACAACCTGAGCCAAGATCAAGAGTTGGATGCTTGACTGACTGGCCACCAGGTGCCTTAAAGTTTATTTTAGAGAGAGAAAGATAGTGTGAGGGAGGGGGAGGGTCCAAGAGAGAGAATCTCAAGCAGGCCCCCTCCTGTCAGCACAGAGCCCTGTACAGGGCTCGATCCTGCAATCCCACCATGAGATCATGACCTTAGCTAAAATCCAGTGGGACGCTTAACCAACTGAGCCACCCAGGTGTTCCCGAAGGGGGAAAATTTTTAAAGGACCCATGCAAGAATTAAATCAACTCCACTTTTTGTCTCCATGTTTTCAGAAAAGTTAGATAGGTTGTAGTTATACCTTTTTTTTTCATCGATAATTGGACAGTCACTTTCTTCCACATGAATTTTTACTCAATGTTAAGTGTGTATGTGTGTGTGTGTGTGTGTGTGTGAGAGAGAGAGAGAGAGAGAGAGAGAGAGAGAGAGAGAGAGAAGTGGTACATGTTGAGGGGCTGGGAAGTGAAAAGTAGCAAGGGAGACTTCAAGAGCAGTCTTCTGGAAGTTCAAAACAAATCAATAAATATTTATCGAATACTTAACACAAGCAAGGCACTAATTTGAATTCTGAAAAAGATAGTAAAAGGACAAGATTTGATTCTTACCTTCCAATAGTGTATTGTCTATCATGGAAAACAAGATACAGACACATGAAAAGTTAAGTAATAAAAAGGAACAAAACAGGTCATGTTGGTAATGATGAAGTACTGAAATGTAGACTGGCAGCTAGAAAGGGCAGGAGGAGAGAAGAGAGGGAGAGAGAGAGAGAGAGAGAGAGAGAGAGAGGCACCTTGAATGTCAGGGAGGTGTAGAGAGAGGGTAAGACTTGACCTGAATCCATAAGCATGAGCAAGATTTGGATTACTCAATTGAGTGAAAATAGAAGAGAGGTAAGAAAGTTGACAAAACATTCAGGGGACAGTAAAGCTGCCACTTAGCTTCAGCAAGAGTTCATATAGAGGATGAGAGAACTCTAAATAGATAGATAGGGCCAGGAGGTAGAGAGCCTTGACTGAGGGTGGCTTTTTGCTCTGGGGAATGGGGAGCCATTGGAGAGTTTTGAGCAGGAGTGACATAGCACTAAAAAGTCTAGCAAGATTAAGTTCAAGTGGTGTTTGGGCAGAGGGCCCAGGAGGGGACTGGGTGTGATAATTTAAAGGCCTGGTCTAGGATGAAAATTGTGGGGATAAGAAGGAAGAGACAAATGCAATAATTATTTTGTAAAAACAGGAATGTTTTAGGGTACTCACTGGGCATGGAAAACTAAGAAAAGGAAGCAGTCAGAAACACCTGGGAGGTTTCAAGATAAACAAATATTTGTATATTAATAGCTAATATTTGCTGAGAGCCTACTGTGTGTCATGCACTATTCCAAGTGCTTGGTAAATGCTAATGAGAGAGGGGAATTAGGAAGTTAGCTATTTTGAGGGGGAAGATTAAAACAAACCCATCTGTTACACTTGGAGTTTGTAATGGGGAATCAGGCGGAAATGGCCAACAAGACATAGAAATGGGGGATGAGAAAGAGGTCAGGACCACAGGGATAGAACTGGGATTCATGCACTTAGAGGAAGAATTCGTGTCCTGAAAATGTCTAAAATGAACGGAGACCCTTACTGAATTCCCCCCCCCCCAAAAAAAAACCTCAAATAAAGGAAAAGATAAAGAAAAGCATACAGGAAAGTAGGCAAAGAAGGAAGAAGCAAGCTAAGTACCGAGAATATGCTATGTATTTGATTATTCAGATCATGAGTATGGTTCTGCCTCCGTTACTGAAGGTAACTGAGAGTTGATTGTAGCTCCAAATAAGTATTTTAATATTGTACTTTAAGTCCAGAGAGAGGTTAGATATTCTGTGCCAAAGCAAGATAAACTTTTTCGATTCTTAACCACGCCAAGTAAATAAATATTCTAGCTCTTGTTGTGTGTCTCTAACAAGAACACCAAGAATATAGCCCTAGACTTTCATAAGTTACTTCTTCCCAGAGTATAATCTGAGAATTAATTCCTCTGTAAGTCTAGTCAAGCTTACTACTTTGTGGTTTGTTTCCCGTTTTCCTATAAGGAAAATTAATTCCATTTCTTCACTTTTTTAGCTTAGTGCTTGTAAAATATGACAGATCGACAGTCCTAGAGTCTGGAGTTCTCTTGTTATTCTGTATGTGTGTCCTGACCAGCAATGTGCCTCCAGTCTTTCTTAGAGCTGTACAGAGGCAGTGTGTTTCACCCCCTTCCCTGTCGTCCTCCCTTATGAGGCTGGCACGAGGGACAATTAAAGGCAACTGATGCTTGGCGGTGGTTTAAATAATGATTAAGAGCCCCGGCTGTGAAGCCATTCAGATCTGGGTTTGGATTTTAGTCCTGCCATGTTAGAAATTTTCTCCTGCCCGTTGCTTCTCTTGACAACATTATTCTTAGTATGAGGCAGGCAGTGGAAGGAGTTATGGGTTTTAGAATCGCACAGAATTAAGTAAGATCAACTGCCAGTGCCACCAACCTTGGACCTCCATTATAATGTGATCTATTATTTTATAGCATGTCTGTGAGAATTTAAAATAATGCAAGGCATCCAGAACAGAGCTTGGCATGTACTCAATAAATAGTAGCATTATTAGAGGGTTTTTTTTTTAATTGAATGACCAGGACAGAAATACAACTTCCAAGCAATTCCACTCATAGGCTAGACATCCATGAGATTCATTTACCTTGGGGAGACAAAATTCTGAGAAGGGGAAAAATATCAATCAACTTATTTTATACATAATGCTAAACTACAGCTGACATTTTAACTGATTTTATTGCTTCTGAGAATGCAGCTAATAAGAGCGGTCGGCTTATTTTTCTCTTCATTCATGTTGCAAAGATGAAATTATAACAGAAAGAGAGAAGTCAAAGCTGTGCCAGAATTTTAACACTGTATGAGTAGTGGTCTTGTTGCCAAAAGGCAGGAACTTGACTTGGACTTGACTTTGTTATGTTTGACCTGATATCAGAACACTCAGGTAGAGTGGTCCAATCAGAGATATCAAACTGAAGGTCAGGAAGGAGATGGGACCTCTGATGGAGATTTTGGAGGCCTTGGTGTAGAAGTGATTGCTGATATGATGGCTATGAATGAGTCTCGGGGAGAGAATAGAGAGCAGGGGTGACAGTCTTGGGGTACCCCCAAGCTAGGGGGTTTCACGTGAAAATGGACAGAAAAGGAAAGAGAACTAACTTAAGAAGTATGAGGAGAATCAAAAAATTATTCTATTTTAAACAACAAATAAACAAGGGAAAGGATAGCTGCTGAAAATTTGGGAGTGTCCACTGTTAGAAGCTATAGAATGTCTAGGAGAATGATGATGAAGCAAAGCCTACTGCTTTTATTTTTGTCGACCTTCAATTATTGATAACCTTGTAAATTGAAGAGTTCTGGTAGAATGATAGAGGCAAAAGCCAAGATTGCAAGGGTTAAGGAGTGAGGTCTGATAGGGGAAAAGGGACAATCAGGTGTCAGTTAACTTTTTTCAACAGTTTGAAGAAAAATGAGATAGGAAATGGAATTACTTTTCAGAGATCGGAAAACAAATCACTTTATGACCTGCCTTGGTCAACAAAGAGTTAATGGTATAAATGCACAGTAATTTCAGAAGCATTAAAGAGCATGTTTCCATGGAAACATCAACCTACAGAGGAAGAGAAAGAGCTAGGATCCCCTGACAAAGAAGGAACAGCAGAGTTCTAGCCCCCACACAGTACAGCAGGGAGAAATGATTACACGTTTCTTTTAGCTTCCCTGTGAAGGATACAGTTGGGGTTCATGGTGCTGTCCTTTTGAGGACAAGCAAAGAGGGAAATAGAGTTTGTTTTAAATAAATGCTTGCCCTCACCTTGCTTTAAATTCTGACTCAAGGGTCAGGCTTATTTTAGAATATTGGAAAAGATCAACGGGTGTCTTAAGTAGCTAACTAAAATTAAATAAACAAAAACTTTAATCTTTCCCTGACCTCTCTATCCTAACCTGATCTGAAAACAGTGCCATAAAGTACTGTGATGTAGAGCAGCACTTGCAAAAACTCTAGAAACATAGGATGTGTGTTTGGCTAGTAACCTTTGACCAGCACCTTGGCATTGTGGTTTCCATCTTGGTGTATTCTCGGTGATTAGATATACATTTCATCTCACTGTTTTCAACTCTGTGAGATCCCTTTCACTATTGCCTGGTATGCATTTCCTGTACCTTCAAATCCAATCATACTTTTGGGGATGGGTCCTCCCACTCAACTGTAGTCCCGGAAAGCCATTTCTCCACACTGTGCTGGGGGAGCCACATTAACCAAGTTGCTGACCAACTTTTCTGATGCTTCACTTTCTCCATTCCCATTTTATATTGAACTTATCATCTCTTTTGTTCCCCTGGTCTTTCCCTGGACCCTAGACTCAAAAAATCATTTTATTTTCTATGTGAAAGGGCTTTCTCCATGGGGTAGGTTTGGCTCCCTGGGTTTTCTGAAGACAGAGAAATGTTTTTGAATACTGCTGTTTTTGTATGGCATGTGCAGCATGATGTAATTGTGGAACACCTATCTCCCCTAAGACTTAATCTTCACCCAGGCATCTTGACTCCTCTGTCTGTTGGAAACCATCACCTGACCCTGGAATATTCTCCCTCTTTTGACCCTCTTTCCCTGCCATTCAATATAATTGCTTCTAGAAATATCCATTTGAAGACATCTGACAACCATTACTGGGAGACTAAATGATAACCCCCTTTTCCCATGGATGACAGCAACTCATAACCTCCACTCCTAATCCCTGGAACTGAAGCCACCTCAATAATTCATTTTTTCACCCTTTTTGCTACCCTTTATTAGAACTATTGGAGGGAGTTGTGAAATTAAGCCTATGGTAGCTACAGAGGCGGTGGGAGCCATTGTGTATGGAGGTACTGCTGATGTGTTAATTTTGTTGACCACCTGAAGTATAATAGAGAATAGAGAGGGGCTCCAGAATAGAGAAGAACAAATTGAGGAAATGGAGAAAGCTCAAAAACAAAAAGAAGCGCCTCCTTATTTTTTTCCCCTGACATCATTCCCAGGTCACTTTGAATTTTTGACCAAGGGCTTCTTGGGTATATATATGCCCAGGGTTTCTTATAATTCAGTCTGAAAGTTCACAGGAAGAAAAGGGCTTCCGGTCAAAGGTGAATGTCCTGGAGAAATCTTTGCCAGTCATTGTTTGGCTGGTCTTGGCATAGCCCCTGAGCAGTATTGCCAGCTGATGGGCTAAAATGGGTGTCAGAGAGGCAAGTCTTCACCTTAAAATTATTAGTGGGCATAAAAAAGAAATATCAGTGTACTCAGAGATCAGCTCGCCTTTGACCTGTCTTGGTGTTTTCTCTGGGAAGGTCCAACCACTTAGCTTTGATAGCCTGTAAGTCTATATTCCAACATATTGAGCACCTTATTTATGGAACAGGAAAGAAATTTTTTATTCAGGACTTTTTAAAAGGAAAATGAGTTTAACTTATGTACATAATGGAAATATGAACTCAAAAAGAGATAGGTGGCAATAACAGTATCCAGAAGAGTTACTTGATTCCTTCCCACTGGGAAGTTCCACCTTTCCGACTGCCTCTAGTAACTCTGAATTTCCCTAGCACTTTAGCAGGTCTCAGCTATAGTGGACGTGACTAAAGTTTATGGGCATGAGAGCAAGGAGGGATTCCTTTTCCATTCCTGAGTTCTGTGCACAGTTTCCTGAATGGGAAACAGCTTTGCTGTTCAGCACACTTTGTTAATTGACATCAGAAGGTCGAATAACTATATTGTACACCTGAAACTAATATGACACTGTATGTTAACTAACTGGAATTTAAATAAAAACTTTTAAAAATAGGGTAAACTTCACTGTTGTGATTAGGTATACCTGTTTTCCCTACTTTGTGCCTAAGAAAGCATTAAATGAAATGGTGTAGCAATAAAAAAAAAGGGGGGGGGTGGCCTCACTAGTTTCCAAGGAATATACAAACAAGGATGTGTCCCCCTCCAAAGGAATTTTAAAGAGAGTTACAGAGTGTTGAAAGCAGGGCTCTAGGAGATCAGAATAGGGGTCATTTTGAGGAGTCACTTTTTCTAGGCCAAAATTATGGGGATATGAGCTCATCTTTTGCCTTTCTCAGGAAGTGAACTTTATATTGAAGTATATTTGAGTGATTCCCCACTACACAGACTCTCACGAGGGTTACTGATCATAGTAAGAAACCAAATGCTCCAGAGCCTTCGGAGTTTGGGGTATTGTCGGAATGAGAGGAAATGTTCTGGACTGGTGGTATTGGGAAAAAGCAGAGACCTAGGAATTAGGAGACTCAGATTCTGAATTTAACATGCCAAATAGTAGCAGCATTTCCCCAGGCCTTGGTGCGTTTGGTTCTAAATATGAAAAGTTAGACTGATTCCCAAAGTCCCTGCAAACTTACATTCTCTGATAACCAAGCAACCAAAAACAAAAAAGGGTAATTACAGTAAGAGATGCAGCTAACACATAATGTTCACTGGGGGACAGGTGCATTTCTAAGTCCGATCTGTGTATTGAGTTACTTGATCCTCACAACAGTCCTATGAGGTAGGTACTGTTTTTATTCGCATCCTTAATGAGGAAGAAATGGAGACAGAAGTTAAATAATTTGTGAGATCACACAGCTTCAGAACTGGCGGATCAAAGACTTGGGCAGAGCTCGTCTGACCCCAGTGTCCTTGCTCTTACACACCCCACTGCAGGGCCTGTTGTTGATGGTTGTTGTTGTTGTGTATGTGTGTATTTAATGCATACCACATTCCTTTCCTCTTTGCTTAACCTATTCTGTTTCTCCCTTTTGTTTTCTTTCTACTCCTCACCACTAAAGCATTTTGAGGCATTGCCCAGGCTTTGTCATTCATTTGAAGATAGGCTATTTTATTAATGAGGACAAATTCCTGGGTTTGATCCAGATGGACCCATTAGGAAGTCCAGAGGAGAATTGTTTTCTGGCTATGGCCTGCCACATGGACCCGACTTGGTGAAAGGGTACTACTGGTGGGTAGGCATGAGGTCATTGCGGCTCGTGGCATAGCCACTCAGAATATGCTCGTTGCTTTAACATCTTTCTGGAGGAACGGTAATGTTCTCTGTCTTCTTATATTCAAGCAGGGATTGTTGAGCAACTTCCAGCAATGCCTCTCCACTTTCATTTCACATGAAAATAATTCATGGCATTCATTCATGAAGCAGCACTTTTTCCCTCTATTAGGCCAAGGGGCCTGAGAAGCCTCTTGGTTGCAATAGCTGGTGAATTGATACATCACCATTTACTCCTCAAATGAACTCAGCTCAGCCCAGGCTGCTAAGGGGCCAGAGCACAATCTTCACCACCAGCAGGTGAGAGGAAGTATATTAAACTTATATCAGTCAGTCCTCAAGATACTTTACTATCTCATTAATTTAACACTGGGAATTTAGAACTTAAATCACTAAAATATGGACTAGCCCAAACTTGAACCTTTTGTGATTTGTGAAGAATGGTTTGCAAAATAGATTAATGATATAAACGCCATTTCAGAGAAAATGTTTAATTTACTGGAAGACAAACTATTTTTTAATCTTTTTCAAGCAATTATTAAATTAATATGACAACGCACTCTTTAAATTAGTTTTTCCTGAGGTTCTCTATTAAGTGTCGTTATACGGAAATAAGAGAAAAGAACTGTATTTGACGGCTTAGGAAACTGGTATTTCTAATTATTCCGTTCAACAGCGTGGTGTAATATTTCTATATATGACATTATATGTCAGAGGAAACCTTTAAAACTTCTTCAAATACCTTTTCCTTAAAAAGAAAACCATTACTGGCAAGAATAAAATAATTCGTGCGTCTTGAAAAGATGGCCACACAGTTTAGGAACTGATGGGTCTAGGATTTGAACAGAGGTTGTCTGACTGCATGATCCTTGCTCTTAAAACACTCTCCATGCTACACTGCCTAGTAGTGGTGATGGGTGGTTATGGAGAATGTGCACTACAGTCCTTTCCTCTTCAGTTTCTTTTCTGTTTCTCTTTATTTTCCATTAGCATTTTGGGACATTGTCTAAATCTTCGCTTGCATGTAGGATATCTTACTAATGATATATTTCTCCTGGGCTTAATCTCAGAAGAACCCATTGGTGAGTCTAGTGGACAATTATTTCCGTGGCCATGGCTTGCCGTGTAGACAGCACTGTACTGGTCATTTTGGATTTACGTTGATAATTGTGAATTTCTAAGGTGGGCAAAAGTCAGAAGTGTTCTATTTAGTTTACCAAACCATAACACTGACTGTCCAACTTTTCAATATCCTTGCCTCCTTTCCCTAATACCGGTCTCTAATCAGGTAGCTTTTAAGTGTTTTAAAGTCCGCTATTTCTAATCCTGTGAGAAATTGTTTCCACTACTTCAAGAGGAAATGTGTGTATGAAAGAATACTAAGTGAAATAGTAAAGTGGTTAAGAGAGACAAGAGAAAGACGGAAAGATTTGTGGTTTTGCCGTTCAGATGATAGAGAGTATAATAACGTAATGTAACAGATGAAATAGATCATCTATTTCATGTCAGGGGAGCAGCCCTGTACTTCCCTCATCAGGCAAGGAAGATAGTGTGAACCAGTCAGTCTTATAGATGAGGGAGCTGAAGGCCTTAGAAAGTAAGTAACACACCAAAGATTCAGTTATAGAGCTACAGAATTTTGGAGTTAGAAATTGTAAACAAGGGATCAAGAATTCAAGTTTTGTGCCTGGAATTTTGTTCCTTTATTGCTTCACTCTTAATAGCTAGAGAATGGAAACTGAGAGCTATGAAAAATTCTACTGTTTTTGAGATGTGCTGGACCCTGGGTGAGGGTACCTGGATCCTGCTTCCAGCCCCATCATGTGATCTTGGTTAAGCCACAAATCCTTCTGGACTTCCATCTGCTTCATCTAGAAGTTAAAGGATTGGATGAAGGGAGAGACTTATCTTTCTCATTACCACGTATATTTCTTATTAACAGACATTAATTTTAAAAATTGAGGGCCTTGTAAAAGTATGGAGGGCAGAATGAGAATTACAGTGCCAGGGCTCTTGGTTTGCTGGGAAAATTCTAGCAGAGCTCTTCTGGATGCCTCCCACACAGGGCATCCTGCTAAATCATTGCTTTAGGTATCATTGTGGTGCAGTGGATGAGCTCTGAGTGGCATGGTCAATGTCAAAGAGGCACAAGGGCTTTTTTACCTCAGCTTGACCTCATTAAACCCACTGGAGTATGACTTTAGCCATATAAAGCAAATGTATTGGCTCTGAGCCCATCGGAGTTCTGAGGCTCTTTCTCAACAAGGAATCAAGCAGGAAATGAGATGCATTTTATTTCATGCAGTCTGTATTAGGGATCTACATAGTCCAAGGCATGACACGTGACATGCGAGTGCTAAAATGCACATCTGGGGCTCACAAAACTGCTTTCACCTTCACTAGGTGTTATAACGAAAAGAACACTTAACTGAAAACCAGAAGACTTGAACTCCAGTACTGAATGGGCAGGTCACCTTGGAAAATAAGGGTAGCATCTTGGGACCTGTTTTCCCCTTCCCTCAATGGGTAGTTTCTAAATTTTCTTCTGGTTCTAACAGTTTGAGGTTCTGTGTAGTATTAGAACTTTATGAGACACAAGGAGGTTCGTTAGGGTCCATCTGCATCCTGGAGACAAATCAAGCTATATATATATATATATTTTTTGCCATTCAATATGTGTGTGTGTATATACATACATACATATATATATATATATATATATATATATATATATATATATATATATACCAAACCTTGCTGGGATTTCCAGGGGCCTAGAGTCTTCCAGGAAGAGCTTCTGAATCTGACTGCCACTTGAGCTAGGCTTTCTGACTGTCTGCTTGAGGATGACACGTTTAGAGGAAAACAGAATGTCTGTCCCATCTTAATTATAGTTTAATCCTTTACCAAGGATTTACACATGGAAGCTTTGGGGTTTTAATTAATGTTCAAAATTGGCAAAGTGCAGCCAGATCCAAAGGTGGTTGGGTATTTTCAGGCCTTATGGAAAGTTAAATTGACGAATGTGACCATTTGACCTAGTTTATCCCTCCCTACGTGGAGTGCAATCTCCATTCCTCCAGTGTGTATTCCATTGATAATTGGGTCTTGTTATACTGTAGTTATCACACTTTAACTCACAAGATCCAAAATGAGGCAAGTTTCTTGCCTTTAGATATTCAAATGACACTAATATATTTCTTTTTCTGATTTCTTCCCATTAAATAACCTTATGTTTGTATCCTGTTTTCTATAGTTTTCCTATCCATTATTTCATTTGATTTTTTTTAATCCATTATTTCATTTGATTAGCACATTGGGCTTCTCTGATAAGCAGGAGGTAGAATGGTGTTTCCATTTTGAAGAGGAAATGCCAAAGTCCCATGCCTAGAAGTGACCACACTCCTGATTATTTTATCACACTTGCTGTCCCTAGTGAATGGACTGCTTTGTTCTGCTATTCAAAGGGCATCCTTGTTCAGGGCGGGTGTGTATTTGCAAGCTCCTCACTAATAGCCAAATGTTGGCACGTTAGAGGGAATTACTCAGAAAAACACAATGCGAATGATTAATCTGCATACTGCTGAAGGATATGAATAATTAAGGGATACTTTGAGAAGAATATTTTGCATATTGTCATGAAATGTATCAATATTTTTGATAAGTGTAAAATACATGAGAAGTGTCTAGGTAGAATAAAATGGACCTGTAGAGCTGGAAGAGAGCGAACATCCCAGAAGGAGTTCATTTAAAAAATCAAAAGGATGTGCAACAGGAATAACTAGAAAATTTTAACTACAGAGCAATTACATTACCCATGAATGTAGTTTATTTTCTGACAGTTTGAATTTTAAAACTTATACACCCAATTCAATGCTGTCCCCTTCAAAGAAGTCATCTTGAGAAGCATTTATGGTTCTTATTACTTATTTTTGGAACTTTTCTCATAATTGCTTTCTGAAATGGACATTTCTTAAAAGAAACATTGTAAAGGTCTCTTAGATAAAGTCAGAATTATTCAGAGCCATGTCAGGTGAGAAAGGAGGGTGCTTAAGCTAGGTAACTAATTTCTCTCTCTTTCCCTTCCTCTTTCTCCCTTTCTCCTCCTCCCTTTCCTCTAAAAAAAAAAAAGAGAGAGAAAGAGAAAACTAAAATTTTTTGCATGTCTCATTAACCTTCTCTGAAGAATTCCAGAAATTATTCTAAGCAATGCAGTATTATTATAATAAGAATATATTTTCCAAGTTAATTACATTGGGTGCTTAAATTCTGGTTTGTTAGTTTGAAGTGTTTTGTGGTTTTGTAATTCTGTTCCTTGGAATGAATTATATAGGGCTTTGGCTGGAGTGTTGAAGTTGTAAAGTATAGGAGACCTGATTATTATTTTCTAACTAGTGATGGGCTTGAGCAAGCGGCACGGACCCGAGAGATGACAGGCAGTACAAGGGATGGAGGAGATGCTGTGTGGAGTGTTGAGTTGAATTAGGAGGCACTACACTTTTACCAGTTGGAAGTGTCCAGAAAGAGCAGCCAGAGGATAAGGAGAATGGGGGCTTGAAGTCATGGCATATGATAACTATGTGAAGGAACTGGTGATGTTAAACCTGATGTGGCATATGTCAGGCTGGTGTGGTAAAGAGATCATGGGACTAGAAATATGGCTTAAAATGTAATTTCTGCTCTAAATTAGTTGTAGGACATTGGGCAAATAATTTGACTTCTCAGTGCTTCAGTTTCCTATCAGGTAAAAATTATAGAACTAGGGGCACCTGGGTAGCTCAGTCGGTTGGGCGCCCGACTTCGTTTGGCTCAGGTCATGATCTCACAGTTTGTGAAATCGAGCCCCGCGTCAGGCGCTGTGCTGACAGCTCAGAGTCTGGAGGCTGCTTCGGATTCTGTGTCTCCCTGTCTCTCTCTACCCCTCCCCCCACTCCCGCTCTGTCTCTCAAAAATAAATAATAAAAAATTTGTTTTAATGTTTAAAAACATAAAATAAAATTGTAGAACTAAGTGACCTTCAGTTTTCTTCAAAGATTAAAATTTACTTTACAAGGTAGACATGATAATTGTCTTTGAAAAGTTGAAGAGCTTTCATGTGGAAGAAGGAGTAGACTAAGACTGAATAATATCTAAGAAGGAGCCAGTATCCAGGGGTTTCAGGAAAGCAAATTGCTTTTTTTTTTTTAATGTTTGTTTATTTTTGAGACAGCGCAGCTGGGGAGGGACGGGGGTGGGGGACAGAGGATCCAAAATGGGCTCTGTGCTGACAGCAGCAAGCCTGATGTGGGGCTCGAACTCACGAACTCACTGAGCCAAAGTCAGGCACTCAACCCACTGAGCCACCAAGGTGCCCTGAGCAGATTTCAACTTTAAGTAGAAAACAAAACAAAACAAAACAAAAAGGCACCCTGCCCAACAGTGAGATGGCACTCTTGATGGTAGAGGGTGCAGTGATAACAAGAAGGGCTGAGAGAGCCAATTTTCTGTTGTAGAGGGAAAGCATAAACTGTGAGAAGTGGTGGACCAGTTGACTACGAAAGTCTCTTTCAATTCTGAGATTCTAGAGGCCTCTATTCTTTTGAGGCCTTCTGTGTTCTTGATTGCATTTGTGAAGACCATAAGACCAGAGAATGACAGGCTGAAAAAGCCCAGGCAGCTCTTGAAATAATAAGTGGTCCACGCGGGTTTGGTTCATGACATCTAGTATTCTTTTTATAAGTGCCTGAAGGATCTGCATCTTAGCAACCTTGTTAGTTAACCTAATGTTACCTGGAAGAACAAAGAGCCTCCCAGTTTCATTGAATGAGAAGACTTAAAACAGGACCCTTTAAGCTGCCTCCTGATACATTCTTCTTCCCTTCAGTGTGTTAGGAAACTGTTGTTGGTCACAAATTCGAAGCCCCTAGAACCCTGGTGGCAATTACAAGATACCTTTTTTGCTTCTCAGCAGAGACACCTCACGACGGCATCAGACCCAAGGCTCTAGAGTAGCATGTCATGTGAACACTGAGCTAATCATTATTGACTCCTTGGGCCATTATGGTAAAGGAACATTAATTACCATCAGCACAGTTGCACTAATGTGGTTGTAATGAGCACGCCTGTGGGAATTCCCAGTGAGGGAGCTCTTCATCAGATCGGAGCAGCCAGCAGAGGAACAAGGGTGAGCTGGAGGTGCAGGTGTTGAGGGGGAAGATAAGTTCATTGGTTTGACTCCAGTTACTTCCAGAGTTACTGCTAATTTACGTGCCTGTGCCTGGAATACTTTCTGAGATACCTCTCCCTCCTTCCTCCAACCTCCCTCACCCCCCGGTATTTTCTGTTCACTATACACAATGCAATAGCCCCAGTTTCCGCATGTATCCTGAGGAACCAGACCCCTGACTGCTGGACTCCTCTCACAGCTCTTAGAAGCATGGCCTGGATCTTGGCAAGAGTTCAAAAGTGTGTACATATCTCTGAGAGGCAGAGAGACCCTGTTCTCCAGTGTGCCACCCTTCTTAGCAGAAAGCTGTCTTGGTACACTCCCCCTTTCTTCTCTCTACCAACTCCACCCTTTAATTGACCTCCCTTTGTGAATAATAACCATTAATGCTTAAGGAGGGTTTACTACGTCCCAGGCCTCGGTGGGAAGTTATCTCATTTAAGCCTTACAAACCTAATGAAGTAGGTTTCTTATCTTTCCATATTACTCCTATTAAATGAAAACTTGAATGTCTCTATGCTTAACAGTTTCACAGTGATATTTGTATGTCTATCTAGGTGTCTGTCTCCATTCACCTTTCCCTCTGTCTTCCTGTCTTATTCTTGGCATACCTTCTTCATACTTTTAACCTTTGTTTTCTTTTATCTTTACAGATATCTGATCAATGTCACTTTTGAGGGAAGAAATCTGTCCTTCAGTGAAGATGGTTACCAGATGCACCCGAAACTGGTGATAATCCTTCTGAACAAGGAGAGGAAGTGGGAGAGGGTAGGACATATCTTTTGTCAATTCTCAAGCAAAGCAGATGGGGTAGGGACATAAAATTTTGCGACACATTAAAAGAAAACTAAACCAAACCTTAGTTTTGGTCTCTGAGCTGTGAAGTTAGAGTGCAATACTTTGAGAGCACAGGAGAAGCTCAAACTCAAAGTTTCTCCAACTTGCATCTTCGTGTTCTTGTCCTTTGGTTAATCAAGAGATTATTTTCTTTATGCATTATCATTTTTATTGGTTATGGTGCTGTGTGAATCATGACTTTATTCTAATGGAAGAGTGTACATGTATAATGTAACATAATTCAGTGAAGAAATCAAATCAGTGATATAATTCAGAAGTTGGGTCCTACACAGTGTACTGGGGAGGCCAATGAAACGTAATTTACAAGCACATAGGTTTGAATTTGCTGTGATCAGAGGCTTGCCATTGCAAGGCTCTCCTCAGGATCTCTCCCGCTGACAGCTGACCACAGTATCTGAAACTCTACCATTAGAAATTAATTTCTGTGATTGCCAGGTTACGTAGGTTCACTTCCTAGCTCTTCTACTCACAAACTTGTCTACTTAGGACCTTGTACAAATCTCTTAAGTACTCTGTGCCTCAAGTGTCTTCATCTATAAAATGAGAATAAAAATAAAAGTACCAAGATCACAGGGTTGTTATGAGGATTAAATAGATTAATATATGCAAAGGACTTAGAAAGGTGCCTGGCACACAGTAAGAACTTAACAGGTATTCGCTTTTGATTTTATCCCCGATTCCTACTTAAATACAAATGCTCCCCAGAGCAATGTCAGCACTGGTGCTTCTCTGGTATATGTTCTTCAGGTGTCATTTGTCCCTCGAGATTCTTTGCTGAAAAATGGTTCTGTAGATAAATAAGGTTGGGAGACATCCCTCCAGGCTCTCCTTCTGGGAGGTTCCCAGAGCATAGTAACATTTGGAAGCTCAGAGGAATACTGTCTATAGCAAAGGGCCATCTCTAACTTTACTTACTCTGATGTTTTCAAAATTTATTTTATTATTAGACCGGTCCCTTTGTTCATGAAATTCATAGTCTGTAAAACATGTTGGGAAACACCGATTTAAAGCAATTTCTATGGACTCAGTCAGTTGGCTGAGAACAGGCTTCAAGATGTCAGCATGGCTCTGACTGGAAGGAAACCCACATTATATATTTCCAGAAAGAAGGGCCAGGAAAAGAGACCAGAGATAAATTTCTTGAAATTCACAGTCCTGTCCGTGAGCCCTGGACGGGTAGTTAGGTGAATGCTCATCTGTGAAACAGCATGTGTGGCTCACGTAGTGGGAACCTGGGGCCTTATTCTTAAACTTGAAAGACTTCAATCTGTCATAGAGTTCCTTATATCAGGGCACAGCCATAAGACTTAGATTATTCCTTGTGTTCTTGATTAAAGTTGCTCTCCCTCTACTGAGTTATCATTTGTTCAGAAGTGGTTTTCCCCTGGGCTCCTGCCCTGCACTCCAATCAAGCTGCTTTTCACTGCTGCTATAGAGACATAATAATTTAAGAAGTGTTCTGGGAACTCATGTATGATAGGCACCTCTGTATATCTCCAGAAGAGGAGTTATTAATAACTGAGGCTTCGTACATGGATCAGAGATGTCCAGTTGGGTAGCTTTTATGCAGTAGACTCACGATTACTGCCTCAAGGATGGGGCATCTCACACCTCTCTTTCCTTAAAGAGATCTTACCGTCACTCGTGCTGACTTCTCTAGGCTGGAATCTGAGGCCTGTGACCACTCCCACTACTGCCCTTTCCCAAACTAGTCACCCTCCCTGGGATTTGCATCCCTTCCCTTCTCATCAGTTCTACCTTTACTGTAGCTCTTGAATTTATTCCTCTTTATATGATCCAGGAAGCATGTGATAATTTTTTAAATTGATGCCTACCTTTATCCATTCAGATCAGTCCTGGACATGGCTGCTAGAGTGAGTTTCCTAAGGCACAACTCTGATCATGTTCTTTCTCTGCCCAAACCTTGTTCAAAGCTTCTATGGTTTATGCACTGGGTCCAAACTTTATTCTGGTGTTCAAGGCTCCTGTCTACCTTTCCAAGCCTGTCTTCTCTCCCTTGCTGTTTCCCGTCTCACCATCAAGCTACATTGGGCTCTCTCTGTTCTAAGATATTTCCCTGTATGTCTTGCTTCCTGTACAGCATGTATCATGTTTCCTTTTTCTGAAATGAGTTGTCCAGTTATACAAATAATAACCGTCCTTTGAAGCCCAATGAAACTGTTACTGTCTTCTTCTCTCGTCTTTGACCAAAATATAATCTGTCACGCTCCCTTGTCCCCCGTAACCGTTGTCCCTACCTCTGTTGTAGCACCGTCCCATCTGCCTGTTTTAGAGTTGTGTGGATGCGTGCTTCCAGATGGCAGAGGCTGTGTCTTTATATCGTCTTGTCCTCCCAGCAACCTGGAAAAGTGTTTGCATAGAGCAGTTCAATAAGTATGTGTCAGGTGAATGAGAACCATTGCATAATACAAGAGTCGAAAATCCATCATTAAGAATCCAAGTTTACGTTATTGCCCTTGATGTAATACCTCTTTTGGGGGGCAGAGGGGAGATAAAACCGTTATGTAGATTGAGTTTTCATAGATCATACTTTAAATGTACTTTAAACAAGGGAGCTTGTTATTTAAAGAAATTCTGTGGTTAATCTTTTTGTAAAGCATTTTGGGAGGGGGTAGGAGGTCATAGAATATCACATATTCATACTGATTTGGTTCAATCAGGGAACATTGCTGAAGAGTGGTCTTTACTGTTTGTTGAATTCACAGATCCAGGAGGCTCCCCAGTGTGGAAATCCTTGTTAGGGCTCCCTTGTGGGCAGAGACGGGTGGTAGGAGCCAGGCACAGCTCTAGTGCATATCTGGGATGTGCTGAAGTTGTGCCATGGGAAGTTAAACCTTTTTTTCCACTGTTACCCTGACCCCCAGGACCCTCTGTATTCTCAGGATTTCTAATACCACTCCAGAGGGTCCCATGTGGCCCAGGGAAGATTTCGTGTCTGTGGACTCTGGAGAGGCAGGCCCCACGGTGAATATTTGACAGGGAGGAGATGGAAGCTGGGAAGATAAATGGGGAAGGAATCTGGATTTGTGGGGAAAATGAGGCAACAGACAGGACCCACAGCTTCTGGTCATGCCCTTAACTAGCTGTGTGACCTGCTCTTTTCACTTTCCTGGATCTTTCTTTCTTCATGTCTGAAATCATGGCATGAGATTAAGACGACTTCTAGGGCCCTTTCTGGCTCTAGCTTCTTGGATTACAAAATTCACGTTGTAAATAAGTAAGCACTTGGAATGGAACTGGGGTGGGAGCTGAAGCATACAAAAGGAACCTGAGTTTGTTTCTAAGGACAGTAGCTTCCAGGGAATATTTGTCATTCTTGTCATTTAGATAAATATCATCTCCTCAGAAGGCCTTCCTTGGTGACTCAAGCTAACGTAGAGCTTGAGCCACCCTATCACAACAGTTCGTTTTAATTTTCTTCAGGATACTTTTTTATCTGATGTTTTGCCTATTTGCCTGATTATCACCTGTCTCTTCACACCAGGACAGATGCTTCCTGGGAGCAAGGACATTGTTCACCTCTATAAGCCCAATACTCTAGAAGAGTATCTGGCTTAGAGTGACGGCTCAAAAGATAGCTGTTAAATAAATGAAGAATTCATATGCTTAGGAGAGTCAGTATATTGACCAGGCATTTCACTTCTGCCTGAAATACCTCCAGGTGGACGGAGTGGTTTACTGAAGAGAGCGGGAGAGCAGGCACATTCTCCACCGCTGGTGTGAGCAGGCCAAGTGCTAGCAAGGGTCTGGCGGGCGGGGTGGGCGCCATTTTCAGTGAGGCCCAACCTCCCAGAGGAGGCAGGCCTTACACTTTTCAACGAGGAGCCTCAGGTTGACGAAGACTCATTCAGATGCTGGTGTGAACCATGTGAATACCCTCTCAGGTTTTAAAACATAGTCTCAAAGCTACCGTCTCATAAATCTGGCTCCTTCTGAAAGACTTGAAGTCAAGGCAGCATAATCTGGGACTGAGCATGGTTTTGGACTCAGAAAGAACAGAGATGAATGCCCCTTGTTGCCGTCTATCCGCTGCGTAAACCAAGCGGCCATACTACCTGAGTCCGTTCCCCTTTTGCAAAACAGGGTTTTACATAAGGCTGTTATAAAGATTAAAGGAGATTTTATAATAAAATACCAGTTAATAGTGACTGAAACATAGCCAGTATTCAACAAATGTCAGTCAGTGCCCTCCCCCCCCCCTTTTTTAAGGTAACATTTGCTCATGGTAATAAGTCAAATGGTACAAAAGGGTATCCGGTAAAAAGAACATCCTCTTATCTGTGATCTTCAGTTCCCCCAGGCCCCTCCCCAGAAAAATCCTTATTTCCAGGGTCTTATGTATTTTCTCTGAACATACTGCAAGCATATAAAAATTCTATATATTTACTCAACCTCCTATTTTTTTAAAATAGCACCTGCTCTTGTGAACTTGTAATGGGATCCTGTACAAATAGCCACTAAGGAGGCATGGGGGCAGCTAGAATAGCACAGAGATCTCTGGATCAGAATTACAGTCACAGAAAGCCAGGTAACGTCTTTGGTATGTGGGAATGTGGAGGAGAACATTTCCCACACGTGCATGCATGCGGGGATAGCATGATAGGTTGGAAAGGGTAGGGGATGGTGGTGGAAAAATGCGTGCAGAATGGGTTCATTTGTAAGTCTTCTCTCTAAGTGGGGGACAGCTGCATAAACTTGCATTAAAAATAGTCTGGCACAGAGAAGCAGTTCCAGCAAGCATTCAAGCTTCTGTCTTTATCAGAGCCTCTCATGATTTGCTTCATTGCTACCGCTCTCTGCTTCCATTTAATCGTTCCTAAAATGGGGATAATAAAAATGAAATGCAGTGGGGGTGTGTTCTGAGTAATGACTTCAAGAAATGATGATGGTGCATTTTCAGGCTGTAAGATGTAAACAGACCTTAAAGGGACTGTCTGGGTCCGAATTACAGGAGGAGACGTAAGGCAGGCAGAGATGCAAACCATTTCCCCGGGGACAACAGGTGTATTTTATAAGCCCAGATTCCCTCTTCTCTGCCTCCATCTACTGGAAAATGCCCTTCCTTATGTAGACTAAAACATTCTCCATTTGTCTGGGTCATTTTTTTTGGCTCCCCAAATCCCAGTTATCACCTTAGGCTTGCAATACTGAGACATTACAGCCACATCCACCACTGAACGAAGTGCTAGAATGAAAGTACTTAGCCCACACTGCTGGGCCTATAATAGTATTTATGAATTAATGTATGGAACAGTGGGAGAGGAGGAAGGGTACTAAACTGGTAGAAGGAAGATCCCCCAAGAGCCACAACGGCAACAACATAATAAGACAGAATGTTCTACTGGCATCTGAAGCCTGGGATGAATGAAAGAGGTTAAGAGATGCTATATGCCTCCGATAGCTTCGTATCCAGGAGACAGCAGCAACTCCAGGCTGTGGATGCCCTGTGCTATGAGCACCTAACGACTCCAGTGATCATATTCCAGAATGATCAGTTTGGTGATGATACAGCAGAGGTTGATTGCTGCTGTGGCAGGTGCCACTTGAAAGCTGTTGACGGACAAAATAAACAGCCACTCCACTTCCTCCCTTGCATGTGTGCATACAAACACATAGGCACATTCACATCCAAACTGGCAGATTGCTCATGACATAGAAGCCGCATCCATTTGGTTATTCACCATATGCCTGTGCCCAGCACAGCGCGAGACATTCCTGAACAGGCCAGTAAATGTCTGGTGACAGCCCGAACATGCCTGTACAAACTGTGTTCTACCACCCATCTTTGGAGGAGAGGCCAGGGAGCATCCCTGCTCTCTTCAGACTTTACAGAGGTTGTCTGAGGAGGTGAAACAGAAGCTCCTCACGTTGGGGGTGTTTGTTCTGGACCTCTCGATACTGCCGTTTGACAACATGCTATTTTTACCGACTTTGAACTGAGTACTAATATGCATCATTGGATTAAGGGATTAGAACACGGGATCCATGGAGAAAGGCTATGGGAATTGGGGTTGTGAAGGGGAGGAAGAAAAGGCAATGAAGTGATGACTTACTCTCTTTAAATATATGAAGACTTATTGTACCAAGTGTTGAGATCAGCTGTTCCGTTTTTCTCCTCCGAGACAGAACCGGAGTAAGTGGGCTTAAGATCAAGCAGAGAGGATTTATATTAGCTGTAGGGAGAACTTCTTGATAGAAGTTTTGAGTACCAGGACTGTTAATGACACCAGGGGATGACTTTGGAAGTCTTAAAAATGGGATATGTCCTCATCACTCTGCAGTGTGCAGCCCAAAAAACAGTACAAGAAATACATGGTTGTGAGTTTTCCTTCCATTCTCCTTCCCACCCCCCTTCTTCCCTGTCCTTCCCTTCTCTCCCACACATAATTATTGAGCATCTACCATGAACCAAGCACTAACCCCACCAAATTAGTGTTGTAGTTTTCCTAGTGGCTGGGGGAAAAAGGAGAACAACATTTATGGTTTTCTTATAAAGATAATCTATTGAGATACTTACTAAAGACATTTTGATTTTTTTTTAAATTTTTTTCATGTTTATTTAGTTTTGAGAGAGCGAGAGAGAGAGAGAGAGAGAGAGAAAGAGAGAGCGAGCAAGCAGGGGAGAGCCAGAGAGAGAGGGAGACAGAATCTGAAGCAGGCTCCAGGCTCCGAATTGTCAGCACAGAGCCCGACGAACCCATGAACCGTGAGATCATGACCTGAGCCGAAGTCGGACGCTTAACCTACTGAGCCACCCAGGCGCCCCAAGACATTTTGCTTATTAAATTTATGTGGGGGTGGAGGATAAGGTAAAATTTACTGGTATACATACCCACAAAGGTATTGCAAAGAGAAAGAGGAAGGTATTGCTCATTGTGACACTTAAAATTCTGTAACCTAAGGTGGTTTTTAAATCTTACTATTTGATATGGTGGAATAATGGGGTGGATGTTTCTTTCATGTTGCTTGGTTGGTAAAGACTCTCTGCTGATATATATTTATGACCATGGCTTACAAACAGGGTAGCTGGATTACATGTCTTTGGCTGCCTTTCTGAGTTGTGATTATTTTGGACTCTCACATCCAAGTACTCCCTTCTTATCCACTGATCTCCCAGAGTCATGGTCCACCCTATTCGTTAACCCCTTTTCTGGGGTTCCAGAAAGAGACTCCTGGGGGCCAGCCCTGAGGAGCAGAAAGTGTACTCTTAACCACCAGTGTCTCAACGCTTGTTATTAGACTCAGTCCACAATGCCAAACTGCAACCCAGTGTGCGTTTCTAAAATAATTTGAAGAGAAGAACAGGATGTGGTGAGGGAAGAGACTTCAGAAATGTCATTTCATAAAGGCTGGTTGTCTCCGTGTGTTTGTCATCGGCCACTGAATGAATGGGATAAAAGAACAAGATAACCTTGGTTGACTTTACTTCTGAAACCTATCCATGCTGATGGGGAAGAAAAAGCAGAATTGAACTTGGAGACTGAAGTGCTGGCTTAACGAAAGGCAGTGAGGAACGTGTCCCCAAAACTAAAATACGGCTTACGTCCATCTTGTTTACGTTTTATTTTTATTTCATGACCATTATCTTATGGTTGGCTCCTGAGTCCCCTGAACTATCTGTCTGATTTCTAGGTTATAGCGTTTTTTCCATTAGTGATATTGGAGAAGAAATAGTGGTATACTGGTTAGAAGACTTTTGTGCTTATCTAGGTTATGTAGGTTAAAAACATTTATGGTTTTCTTATTATGAAGGTAATTGATGCTTATTAAAGAAATCTGGGGGAGGGGCGCCTGGGTGGCTCAGTCGGTTGAGCGTCCGACTTCGGCTCAGGTCATGTACTCGCAGTCTGTGGGTTCGAGCCCCGCATCAGGCGCTGTGCTGACAGCTCAGAGCCTGGAGCCTGCTTCAGATTCTGTGTCTCCCTCTCTCTCTGCCCCTCCCCTGCTGTCTCTGTCTCAAAAATAAATAAAAACATTAAAAAATTTTTCTTTTTAAAAAGACATGTGGGGGAGATAAGACACAATATACATACAATATACATTCAAAGAATTAGCCTTTATATTTCTCTGTCTCTTGCTGATGCTTCTCCGTGCATGTTCTACGTGTGCATGTTATCACACAATGCAATGAGATATGGCAGAATTGCTAATACAACTTACAACAGCTTACAATCTAGTTTCTTCTCTTACTGTCTCTTACTATAATATTGTAGATGTTTTTTTTCTGTTTTACTGATACTATCCAACGCACGAAACTTAATGACTGTTTAATATTCCATTGTAAGGATGTATCCCACTTCTTTAAACTGGTCACTCATAACTAGACGTACGTGTATTAAGTAGAGACTGAAATGAAACTATTCATATCATATTTCATACAATGCTCATATGAAAATAATTTCAGAGTTTTTGATAATCCAGCTGTGATGCCATAAAGACTGCTTTTCAAGGTAACAAGGTTTGACCACTTTTTTGTTGTTATCTAATGTGCTAAACATTAAAAAGGGAAGCCCTTAAATTGAGAATTGCTTGGGTTATTTGTATTAATTCGCTAATAACCAATGGACACATATCCAGTTGGAATGGAAGGTTCTACTTTGTGATTCCTGGTCGGTCAGGACTCATGGAGGGTTGTTTTTTTTTTTTTTCCTTTTGATCTTCTGATTGAGTGTGTAGCCCTCTAACTTTGCTGATGAGGATTTTTCTTTGATAGTTACAGCCTACAAAGAATGGGGTTGGCCATGTGGTCTGTGTCTGTCTGCCGTTTTCATCATACGGGGATCATTTCCTTGAGAGTTGGAAGCTTGTAAAATTCAGACCCGTTTTCCCAAGGAACTCTTGGGTATGTCAGCCTTTCTAGTGCAATTTCTGTTCTCTGTGGCACAAGGGACCAGGAGGAAGGGAGGAGAATCCCCTTCTTTCACCAGTAGGGGCAGCACCTGGCTAAAGTCACT
Organism: Prionailurus viverrinus; assembly: GCF_022837055.1. Taxonomy (NCBI): domain Eukaryota; kingdom Metazoa; phylum Chordata; class Mammalia; order Carnivora; family Felidae; genus Prionailurus; species Prionailurus viverrinus. The sequence goes on along the minus strand of NC_062567.1, from coordinate 44,394,885 downwards.
TGTTATTTGTAGGCGGATATGCCTCAAGACTGCCCAGGCCTCTATAGCAGGGTGCTATTCTCTTGATACTTTTATGTATTTTCCACCAAAGAAAATACTTTCTGCATGCATTCACAGCATGTTGACTTTAGCTGAGATCTGAAGTTTGACATCAAAACTATAATATCTGAATGTCCTTCATATACAAACAAGCTCTATTGACCTAGCATGACAAGATCATCTGCTTTGAGTTTTTCCTGCAATGATGATGGATTTGTACTAGTCCGTACACAACCTCTCTCTCTCTGTAATACCTATTTATGAGATCTGGCCCGGAGCAGGGTAAACATAATCCATGTACACGGGGAGAAAAGCTCTGACCTTGACATGTTAACGCTGCTAATCAGCCTGCAGTACAAAGATTTGAAAGGAAGTATAGGCCCATTAAGAAAATAAATTATCTTTAAGAATGAAAGCTATTGGGGCACCTGGGTGGCTCAGTCGGTTAGGCGTCCGACTTCAGCTCAGGTCACGATCTCGCGGTTTGTGAGTTCGAGTCCCACATCAGGCTCTGCGCTGCCAGCAGCCTGGAGCCTGCTTCAGATTCCATTTCTCCCTCTCTCTCTGCCCTCCCCTGCTCATGCTCTGTCTCTCTCTCTCAAAAATAATAAACAAACATTAAAAATTTTTTACAAAAGAATGAAAGCTATTAATAATAAAAGAAATATGGATACTAATCTCTCACAGTAGCCATGGAACTCCAATTATTTGGGGTGGTTTTATTATTTTGTCTATTAGAATTATCTCTGTTCATAATTTGGTGAACATTCTAATTCTAGTTAATTAGCATGTTAGTATTAGTGTATTTGTATATCTAGTTCATGGTATGTGGAACAGTTATATATGCACATATGCATCTCTCTCTCTGTGTATATATACATATACATTTATGTATTACGTATCTATATAGAGACAGAAAGGTGGGAGGAGAGAAAGAGGACTTCAGATGGCTTGGAGGCTCTCACCTCACGTAATCTGGGTTTTCTCTGCTTTCTGTAAGGGCTGCCCACTGCTGACTCAACAGGTTTTTCAGGTCTTAGCTCTGCCAGCTAAATGTTCTGAAGGTTTAAACTTAAGCGTGTGTGTGGGGCGGGTGGGGGGGGAAGGTGAGAGGACGAGTGTGATTTGGAGAGGCAAGTTAGGAGAAGAACACACATGTACATGAGTCACGGGGAGAGTAATGGACATTTAGAGGAAGAAAACCATTCTCCTTGGCTATATTTTCCAGGGGTTCAGCATTCCGTGTTTACACCAAACCCCTCTAGATATCCTTTCACATTTGTCTATTCCAAGGGTTTGGTGTGGGATATCTTCTAAAATCAGTGTCTTTGGCTATTCCTGTAATATGTACCATTTTTTCTTCACTCAACCCCTAGGGAAAGGCACTTGCTGGCAAAGGAACAGAATAGTACCTCTCAAGTAGAATTTCTGGTGGGTAGTTAAGCCACCTCAGCATTCTCTTTATAGAAACATTAAAACAAACAGAACCTTCATTTTCCCTATAGGAGCTGGGGAAGATGTACAATTCTAGAACAGTCTAGCCTAGAATTAAGGTTTGGCCACAGGCGCATCTGATACTTATATAGCATTTTATTAACAATGTGGCTTATGAAGAGCGTTAGTGCATATGATCTCATTCTGACTCCTATTAAACTTTTGGCAAATAGTTGTACAGATAAATAAACTGAGACTCAGAGAGGTGACATGATTTGCCCAAAGCCACACAGAAGAGTGGCAGAACTAGGTGTCGGCATTTATATCCAGCTCCATTTTAATCCAGCATGCTTTGTGCCTTAACACACAGAGGAATATAACAATACAACTAATGGGATCAGAGTGTAGCAATATCCTTGGAAACAGTTGTGTAGACCAGAGGACAAATCACACCATGGTAACCCTTGAGAGGGGGGAATAGTTAGTAGTTAGCCCAGACTGTGACTGGCTATTTCAGTGTAACATTTTCCTGAGACGAGCAAAAATGAAAAAAGAAGAGAGGGAGGGAGGGAGAGAGCAAAGAAAAGAACAGTAACAAAAAAGGCTTTTCTGCATCCCTACCTTCCTCGACCTCCCTCTACCTCCTCACTGTTATTACACACACATACATGTGCATGCACACACGCACGCACACACACACAATCATACATGTATCCTCTTTTCAGTCGACGGCAAGAACCTGTCTCCTCAAAACTGTGTCGATGAACATGTTTCAATAACAAAGGCATAACTACCTACAGAAGCAGCTGTCCAATTCTGATCGCATAGAGGGGATTTTCTAGGAAACCGTACTCTTCTGCATTCAAAGCTCTTCTCAAATGCAGCCACCATGGCAGTGGCACAGTGGCCATGCAGCCCCCATTGATCAGACATCCGCTGAAGGTGTAGAGAAATGTTGAAACACCAAGGGGAATTTAAAATAGCTGACCTACAAAACAGCCCTTAAACCTTTGTAGGAGAGTAACATGAAATTTTAACTTAGCTTTACATAAAACACAATCAACCAAATATTTTATGAACTCGACTAGCTAAGAGAGAGGAGTAGTGGAGTTTAGGGATCTCATGTAAAACTAGATGAAGGTTCATTAAGATTACATTGTATCTTATATGAAATATATATAATCCATATATATGTGAACGAGAAGGTAAGAGCAAACTTCAGTGAACAGGAACACCAATCTTCTGTGATTCATCTCTGCCACTTAAACGTTGCCCCAAATGTGATTGTGGGTTTCACTGTGATACATGAGTTAATTTAAGAGCGATGAGTATTTTTTCATTTAACTAATCATGTGTTTATTTTTATAGTTGTCTGTCTTTGGCAAGTGACAGTTGCCTCACATTTACAGTAATATGAACTGTTAAGATACATTTTAAAAGGAAGGTTATTTCATATATTAAATTAAAAGTACCATCGACGTGATACACGGATGTGGAGAAAATTGCTACAGTGGTACCTGAGTGAGTGAAATTTGCAAAGTGCGTCTTCGGGGCAAAATGTGCTCCCTGCACCAGCCCCCAAGTCAAAGCATTCAACTTTCCCATCTTCTCCGCCCTCCACCCCTCTGCATTTAGTCTGCACGCCAGCATAATTGCCACTGACCTTTCTTCAAAACCGCTTGTACTTTTATGCCCACATGTCTTTGCTTATGCTCTCCCCTTGACCTTGGATTATTAAGCTTGACCTTTGAGGCACAGTTTAAAACCCAAGAGGCATCATATCTTACCTCCGCATTGCACAGTAATTTATCCACAGAAGTATCAACAATGGTGCTCCACCTTTCTGTTCCTCGGTTTTCTCATCTATAAAATGGGAAGTGTAGTGCCTACCTCAAACTGTTGCCATCAGGATCAAATAAGTTATAATTCATGTCAAATTCTTAGTACAATATCTGGCACAGGGCAAGTGCTGTGCAAATGTTCAGTTACTTTACTTGAACGTAGTGTAAAACCAATGTAGCACAGTTGAAACCGGCTTCCAGAAAACAAGAACGTGAAGGAAAATGACAACACATACCCACAGGACACAGTTGGATTTTGGCCTTAGTCACTGAAAGGAAGGAGCTAGGAAATACATAGAATTCTTGACTTGCTCGAAGATAAATTGGTAATGAGCAAGCTTTCTTCCTTTATTGTTAAACAACTTTTTGCACAAGGATTTTCTTTTTTAAGAATTTTTTTTAATTTTTCTAACGTTTATTTTTGAGACAGAGAGAGACAGAGCATGAACGGGGGAGGGGCAGAGAGAGAGGGAGACACAGAATAGGAAGCAGACTCCAGGCTCCGAGCCATCAGCCCAGAGCCCGACGCGGGGCTGGAACCCACGGACTGCGAGATCATGACCCGAGCTGAAGTCGGACGCCCAACCGACTGAGCCACCCAGGCGCCCCTGCACAAGGATTTTCTAAAAATTGAGTCTTAAAATAACGGCAATAACACAGCACAGTCCACAACATGGCACAGAAGTCCACGCTGGGCCTGCCACCGGGACATCAGTGAGTTTAAAACCTCCTCAGCTTAGACTTATCCTGTTGTGGGTTGTCTGTAACTATTGAGTAACAACCGAAATGCATTAAACGGTGATGACAGTTTAGGAAAGCTTGTAATGTGTCCTTGTGCCATTTGATCTCCTTGGGTTTTGTTTTCACTGTAATCAGCCACCACTTTGTGGCTGATGATAAAGAACTGCCAATCCCTCCTTTATGGCCTCCTCGTGTGGCGAGTAATTGGCCCACAACCCTTCAAGGAATTCCTGCCACAAAGGAAAGTGGTTTCCGTCCACAGAAGACAGCCCTGGTCAGGGTTGGCTATAAAGGGAGTGGTAGTACTGACACCTGAGTAGTGTTTTACACTTTGTGCCCCTGGTCCTCAGTGCGGTCCCTGGACCAATAGCATCCGCATACCTAGTAACTTACTTGAAATGCAGATTCTCAGGTCCTACCTCAGAAGCCCCCAAAATGAGGCCCGACCATCTGAATTTTGACCTATAAAATGCAGGGATAGTTTATCACCTATTCACAAGGACAAGAGAACGAGAGAAGTTATTTGTTTAATGGGTATTTAAGACTGCCACTCTGTCACTGTCCTCTGTTCTCATTTTATTTTCCAGCCATTAACTGCGAAGTAAAAATCTTTATCCCTTCATAAAGTGAGGGACAGATCCAGAAGCATGGCAAGAAAGAGTTAAGGCCTGTGCCGCTCACTCCGGGAGATTTTGAATTACTTGTCATCTTTGATCACTGCTACAGAAACTCCCTGATATTAGGCTGGAAGTCTGGGTTTATCCATTCCGCAAATATCTCCAGAACCCTTACCAAGTGCCAGGCACTGTTCTGGGCATAGGGTAAACAGTAATAAGACCGACAAGTTCCCTGCGCTGGAGGTGTTTATGTCTTGTTAAGGAAGGTCACACAACAAACACAGCAACAAATAAACAGGATCATTTCAGATGATACCAAGTGCTGTTAAGGTGGTGAGATAGGGTGCAATGGCTCTCAGCCACATGATGTCATCCCCCAAAGGGGCTTTTTGGAAATGGCTTTATTATCTTAAATAAGTTGCCAGTTTAATTCCTAAGGAATATGTCCAATGGCAGTTGTAAGAAACTTAACTGGCAACTTGATGTAAAAGTATTTCATATTATGCCCATAAGACCTCCGCTTAAACTGTATATAGATACTGTATCGAGACTATAGACCCCCTTCTGAGCCGCAGAGGAATGTGGGTGGTATTTGGTCTTCCATTTGTTTCTAGGTTTCGGAGAATTGGGATGTGAAATTTGTAACTTGACACATCAGGCTATAAACATTCCAGTATTGATGTTCGATTTTTCCAAATAATCAAGACCTACTAGGCCTCATTGTTTAGTAAGAACTGTATTTAGGAAGTTGCCTACCCTCACCTGCTCCAAGGGGTGCAGGTGCTCCACTCTTTTGCACCTGTTGTGGCAATTGCTTCCTCCATTTTCTCCATTTGACCCTGGAGGTCATGATGTGACACTATAGGAGGACCTATTGAGGATCTTGAGGAAAGGTGACAAGCTAGCAGTCCAGAGACTGCTTTTGGATCATAGACATGTTCTATGTGGCTTAAGAGAGGTGTATTTAAGGTTAAATTGCTTTGGGTACTTAAATATTTAGAGATGCCCCTTAGATCTCCAGATTTCTGGATTTCCTGAAGAATCAGGAGAGTGGCAACACCGGGCTCACATTCTGCTGGAGCTGAGGGGTGTAGCCTCCTTTGGATGGCATACACGTTCTCCAGCTCTCCAGTTCAATACAGCCTCCCACCATGTCCCATCGCTTTTATTAATAACCTACCTGATTGGGATATGGGAGTTTGCAACTCACAGAGCAGAAATGAATTCAGAAAACATTCAGTCCCAGCTTAAGATCTAGAATGTATACCTTGAGAATGGGTACATTCAAGTTTAAGAAATTGGGGATTTATGGAGCGCTTTTGATTGCTCGCTGCAGTTCACCTTGGAGTCTCTAGGGGGCAGCTGAGAATTCTGAGTACAGTCTAAAAATGCCTCCCTGTCCTGGGCAATTATAGTTCTATATTGTACTGATTTTCCAAATCCACCTTACGATTGTAGAAGGAAAAAGAAATTACCTATTCTGACGGGCTTTCTATTTGTGAGACAGTGAAATACAGAAATACAAACTTTTGATGCCTTAAAAAGTGTTAGTCTTATAAAGGGTGTGTATTTGTCTTTTTTACTTGGCAAAGTAACAGATAATCCCAACTGGATGAATAACCTGGAAAGGATTCATAGGTGTGAGCATTCAAGGGGAATTTGAATGATCCAGGGGCATTTCCTAGTGGAGAAATGAAGGCTTCAGGCAGAGGAAAAACTCAGCTGGGAGACCAGGAGAATGAAGGAAGGGAGTGGGCAAATGAAAGAATGTGGAATAGGAAAAGCTGAAATTAGAAATGAAGTGGCGGGGTGGGGGAGTGGGGAGGGGTGGGCAAATGTCATATCTTAACGAAGGAACAGAAAACCGATAGCAATTAGAGAGTGATAGAGTCTGAGTGTAGTGAGAAAGCAAGAAGGCTTCTGTCATGCTATTCTGATGAAACTAAAGCCAAGAAACAGAAAGGAAAAAAAAAAAAAGCAGAGTCAAGAAAAGAGGTTGAAATTGTCTTGGCAGGAGAAGATCCACACTCAGAGATTTTGAGCATGCAGAATAGAAAGAAAACTGCGTTAATAATGAAAATAATGGCACATGTATCTTTACTGTGCGTTGAGTGCTGAATAAGGATGGAAGGGGAAGGCTTGGTCTCTCTACAGGGTACTTTAGATTCCCCCACCCCAGCTCAAAAGTTAGAAACATTCTATCTCAAGATGGAGCTTTCTAGTATCCAAAGCACTACAGTGAGTGTATAACATTTTCTCCTACTCTGCAAAGCTCAGATAAACCTTTCTTCTTTGATCTCCACTGGCATTGCTGTTTTCCACGTGAAAGCAGGATCTCAAAGTCCAGTGGAAGAAAGTGTTGCTTTTACCTCCTGTGTTTAGAGTTATCACTTCTTTTTCCAGGCCGATTCAGTTCCATTCAATAAACATACTGAAGGGCTTCTCTATGAAGGATCCTATGCTAGATGCTGAAAGGAAAGAAAGGTAAATAAGATGCCCTGTTCTCAAGAAATGTACCCTCTTAAGAATGTTATACAGATAAAATACAGGGACGAATATGACTGTGGTAGGCAACCACTAAGGTAACCCTCAAGGATCCCCACCCGTATTTATATTCTCCAGTTGAATCACTGGCCACTTAAAGACTAAAGGAGGAAAACACCCTAAAATGTGGGTATAAACGTACACAAAGTTAGGATTTCTTTTTCAGAACGGGAGGAATCCCGTCCCATCTTGAGTGATAACCTCTCTTTTCTGCAACAGTATTTATTTGTGTCTGATTCCAAAAGTAACAGTAATGGTCCATCAGAGGAAAGCTAAAAAGAATAGAGAAAAGCATGAAAAGAAAATAAAGCGCACCTCAAATTCTACCTCCCAGAGATAATTTCTGTTTACATTTTGCTTCTGTCATTCCAGTCTTTTTTCCCTCTGTGTTCTTATATATTATAAATGTGCTTTAGAAATATAAGGGCATATTTTTATAAAATTGGGATGGTATTATATATCCTGTTTTGTAATCTACATTTTTAATGATGCTTTGTGAATAGTATGTCAAATATATATTATGGATATATTAAAATATGGTATAAACTAGGGCACCTTGGTGGCTCAGTCAGTTAAGCATCCGACTTTGGCTCAAGTCATGATGTCATGGTTTTTGGGTTCAAGCCCCACATCAGGCTCTGTGCTGACAGCTTGGAGTCTGGTGCCTGCTCCATATTCTGTGTGTGTGTGTGTGTGTGTGTGTGTGTGTGTGTGTGTGTGTGTGTTTCTCTCTCTTTGCCCCTCTCCCGCTTACACTCTGTCTTTCCCCCAAATAAATAAACATTGAAAAGATAAAATACGATGTCAACTATTTTAGCTCCACATATTACATTCTTTAAGCACTCTGTACCTAAGTATCTATGTGACAAAATTCCTACACCCCTATGTGCCTCCCCACACACGTGGGGTAAAATCTTGGCCATAGCTCGTTGGTCTGCGTGTGTTGACAGTAGCAAGATCCCTTCCTTGTTGGCATTTGCCCTCTGCATCGCTCACTTCCTGGCGAACTTGCTGGAGGAGAGAACACCAACAGGTGTTTTGGAGAAAGCTAGAACACCTGGCTGTGTTGGCTTCTTCCTTACTGCTGAACGTGAACCCTGCTTCTTCTCTAAGCAAGCACAGCCCTCCTGGGACTGACGTTGGAGTTGCAAATCTGCCTCTTGGTGCTCTTCCCTAAATGCCTTTTTAAACATGCTCAATAATAGATGAGCACCTGGGCCTTTCTTCACAAAGGAGAGCTCAAGCAGTTTTTAGAACATGAAAAAGCTATTTGGCCCTTTAGAGCAGATACTTGGAACGTCCCCAGTTCCCCAGGACACCATTTAATAACCACTCGCTCCAGGACAGCAAGTGGTTTGCCTGGTGGGTTTTGTTGCTCTATTTGTTCTTTGAATTAGTTTTTCAATCCTGGACTCAACTTTCACTGAATCTTTATAACCAGTTGTTTGACGTGGATGTTCCCAGTCCCCATTCTTAATTTCTTTCTCTGCTCAGTCTCTCCCCACTGCTACTGTGACTCAAGCAAGATGTCTACTACTTGACTGGGTCCTAGTATCCCAGAAACAGGTGCATCCACTCCCTTTGGCTTATCAAGTCTTGGCTCTGCCACCAATTAGTGGGTGACCTTGAGCAAGTCACTTCATGTCTCTGGCTTCTCTTTCCACCTCTGTGAATCAGGAGGATCACATTAAGTCCCTAAGGTCCCTTATAGTTCAGACAATCTGTGGTTTCAAACACCTATTTGGGTTTGCCACGGTGTTCTGACTATGGCATATTTTCAGGGGCAACTATTTGTTCATTTGTTAGCTATAAGAATTGTTTATTTTTAAACTTCATTTCCTACACTGGGCAGCCCGGTCATTTGGCTTCATGGGCTTTTGTTAGCAGCTACCTTCCGGGAAGGGAGGTCGAATGTTTTACACTGGCCTCCTTCTCTTGCCTTTGTAGTAATCTGCAGGAATCACAATGTAGAGCAGACTTCTTTGGAACCTTGCTACCAAGAAGTCAGGGAACAGCCTTCGACTGTCTTAGCCTTACGCAGTTGGACCATCTCTGTCTCCTTCACGAAAGAGACATTGGTGCTTAGGGTCAGGCAGTGCCACCTGCACATCCGTGTGTCACAGTTGAACACACAGACCACCAGAGTTTCCTACGTCACTTCCCACTGTAAAGCAGGCTCTTCCTCTTTTTTATTTTTTATTCTGTATTCCTGGATATTGCTACGCAAGTGACTACTTCCCTCTTTCTCTGTGATCCCTGTCTTTAAAATTAGAAACAACTTATAGGGCCTGGTCATACTCTTTTTTTTCCTTTTTATATTTTGAAGTCATTGTTGTGTTCTGGGACCAAACTGCCTGTTCATGCTTTGGATTACTGTTTATTCAACAATGTTCTCATCTTTGCCTGCAATGTGTTGAACGCTGTTCTCGAAGAAAAAGAGTGTGAGGAAGATGAGAAGATTGACATATAGGTGGAGAAAGTAAGAGAGACGGTAAGGAAAAGGGAAGACATTGCAAGAGAAGCTAAAAAAGGAGGTAGGACAGTGTAGACTCCACCCAGGGCAGGAAGCAGGGGAAATGAGGGGAAGGAAATCAGAAGATTTAGCAAGCCAAAATTCCAGTGTGTGCCAACTCTTCTTCTAAAGAAGATTGTCTAAAGTGATAGGCACCCTGGCTGACAGACAATAAACTATTAGTAATAGCTAACACTTCTATAATAAATTGGCATTTATAGACCAGACACTGTTCTAAGCAGATTACTTATTAACTCATGTTAAACCTCACAACATCCCTATGGAATCAGTATTTAAGGTGAAAAAAAACAGACCAAAAAATCATGAGGCCCAGAGAGGTTTAGTGGCTTTCTGAAGGTTACACAGCTAGTGGATAGAGGAACTAGGATTTGGGCCTTGCAGTTGGACCCCAGAGACTACACTGAATACCGCGTACCCCTGAATGTAGCATAGGGGGAGGTATGGCCCCACTCTCATGCTCTTGGGGGTGCAGTATGGATTAACGCACATGAACTTCTAAGTGTTCTGATGCCTGATTCCCTTCCCCATCCGTTCTTCCTGCCCTGAAACCCAAGCCTCATGCTCAGTGTTTGCCAAAGTTATCCACCATTTTTGCTTTTGCCTCAGGCATGGCTTGAGTATAATTACCACTGGTCGGGCGACGAGGTTCTATTCTGGGCAGAGCCAGGTTAGGAGAATAAGCCTGAGAAAAGACATGACATTTGGGCCCACAGGTTTGCTGGTAGCCAGAGACATGAAGCTTCTGTGGCTTTTGGATACCATGAGTGTCTTGTGCTTGATGCTTTTTCCTGTTTGAATGGCGATTCCCTCAACATGATATGCAGCTAATACCCCACCAATGTCTAGCCTCTCCAGGTTTCAACTGTGCAAGGAAAACAACTGGCCCACCTAGGTAATTACTAATTGTTTTGTTTTGTTTCGCTCCGAAAGCTGTAGACACCTGGCATTTTCAGTTCCATTTCTTCCGTTGAAATATTATTTCTTGTTGTTCCCACCCTCTCTCGAAGCTGGGAGCTTCTCTTTCTCTTGTTTGTAGACCTCCAGGGAGGCAGCCAGAAGTTGGGGCAGAGCGTCCTCCCCAACCTAACAGCTATTCGTAAGCCTCAGCCTGCGTGCTCTGTAAAACAGACGGCCAGTCTAGCTTTACTGCATTGTAATTGCCATTGTAATGGGTGGACGGGGATGCCTGGGCCTTAGTTATCTGGACAATACCAGCCCAGAAGCGCAAAACACACACCAGCCGAGCGGCCAGAACTGGACTCCAGGGCTTTTAGCCGTTCCAGTTACGAAAGAGAACAGAGTCAGCACTTGTGCACAGAATCTTGGTGAAAATGATAATCGACTGTCAGCCACAGGGCCGGTTGCCTCATTGGTAGCAAGCAGTTTGGAGAGCCAGTGCCCAGAGCGCCTTGCGCACATATGTGGCAACACCGCCCCACAAGGCTGTTCCCGGACAGTTTAAGCAGAGACCGCAGGATACAGTGCATCACCTGCAGATTTCTTGAGATGTGCTGTATGTCAGGATTCTCGCTTTGGTCTTTCATGTACAAACAAGTAAATGGGATTAGCTAACCTTAGCTGATGTCTCTCGTTCTTCATTTTCCTGCTTCTCGACTTTCACACATTTTCAGGTATTTTCCTCCAGCTTCTTTGCAAGGAAACCAGGGAAGCTTTTCTCTCCCTTGTCAGCTCCTCCCCCCCTTTTCTTTCTATCCAGCCCCACAGTGAGTTTCTCATTACGTCTCTTATCATGATAATTCCAGAAATAACCTCTGCCTTTTCTGTCGTGCCTTTTAACCCAGGATTCCCGTTGAGCCACTCTAGCGGTGAGGGCTGTTCAGCAGCCCACATCTGGTGTGGCATTCCTCTGCCTTTGGGTGAAAGTGCTGGAAGCCCAGGCATAGCCTTTTCTTTTTCAGAGTCAGGGGGAGTGCAGGAAGGTGGTAGCAGAGTTGGGCGACCCTCTTTTTTTGGGTGGTTTTTGAAAATCATATACTCAGTTCACAAGGCCTATACTGCAGAAGAGACAAAAGATGAACAACTGATGTGACCACTTAATTGGTTATAGACAAAACACGCCTCCTGAAAGTGGACATTGACGTACTTATTTGAAACAGTGGAATATTATTCAGCCTTACAAAAGAGGGAAATTCTGCAATATTTGACAATGTGGATGAACCTTGAGGATATATGCTAAGTGAAAGGGGCCAGTCACAGAAGGACAAACATTCCACATGTATGAGGTATATAAGAGTCAAATTCATAGAATCAGAGAGTGGAATGGGGTACGGGGAAATGGGAGTTGCTAATCCATGGGCGTAAAATTTCCATCATGCAGGACAAATGAGCCCTAGATATCTCCTGTACAATCTCCTTCTGCCTGTCGTCGACAGTACCTATGGCGCATGTAAAAAATTGCTAAAAGGGTAGATCTCATGTAAGTGTTCTTAGCACAATAAAATGGTATTTTTACGTTTAAAAATAAAATTTAAAAAATTGAGACAAACCTACTTCCCATGGTTCGTGTAAAGTCACAGTGTTCTTGAGTTCCCACTGTGTATACTTGATGAACAGAGTCGAAGCTGTCTATTGAGTTAACAGCGTACTGTGTGCCTCTGTTACGATTCTCTTTCCTGATGCCACGGACTTCCTAGCACGCAGCCCAACAAATCGACCTACTAGTTTCCTGGCCGCTCTTTGATAGTCGACACTGGTGACCCCCCTTTCCTTCTCATGACTTCCTCTCTGGTTTGTTTGTCTCCTTCCCTTACCGGCTCTCCTTCTGCCCCTTCTGTCCTAGCTCTTACTCCCCCCTGACCTTATTTATTGGGATGCTCCAGGGCTCCCGTTCTTGATTCTTTCATTTTCTCACAGATCTATCTACGTAGACTTCACAGACAATCCATACCTAAAAGTGATGACTTCCAAACCTGTATGCCCAGATTTTTTTCTCCTGGGCCCTCAGAGACATTCTTAAAACCTTTACTTTTATGAACCACAGAGACCCCAAATCCACCAGACTCAAAACTAAATTCCCCATCTTCTTTCTCTCTTTCCAGTGTGCTTCTCTTCTTGTATTAACTTTGGTGCCACAGTCTGCCCAATTACCCAAGGTAGAACCCTGGGAATCATTCTAGATGATTCCTCTTTTCTCATCTATCTGCCTCCTATCTATCTGCTACTCTTTATTTCCTCTCTTAATTGCCTTTGTCATTTATTGCATTGAATCACTGCAATTGCTTTTTCCGTGGCTCTGATCTAGTCTTACTCTAATGTATCCTTCACACAGTGTCAGAAGGATCCTCCTAGAACATAAAATTATTCAAGTCGGTTCCCTGACTAAAACTCAGCAATAGCTCTCCAGTGGCATCCAGATAAAAACTCAAAAGCCGTGCTAGGGAGTTTAACTTTTATTGTCTGGCTCCAAACTCCTACAGGTCTCTTCATTCTCATTTTCTATGATTCCTCAACTTAAACCCAAAGTGCCACCCACAAGAAACTGGTTGTGGCTCTTGGAATCTACCATACACTTCCATGTGCTTTTCCCTTTATCTGGAAGGGTAGACTTTTCCTCTTCTACGTCAGACCTTTTCCACTTGGCTAACTCTTAATGGCACTTCAAGGCTCCATTCGATTGTTGCCACCGTTGGCGAGCTTTTCCTGACATCGCTTCAGGCTTGGTTAGAAAACTGTGCATGTGCATTCTTGAACTAACTGACATTTACCTTCACCCATACACTTATCACACTGTATTTCCTTGTTCATTTGTACGTATCTCCTCTCTCCAGACTTTAAGTTCCTGAAGAGCAGAAACGGAGCCTTTAATCTCTATATTCTTAGTACATAATGCAGCCTGGAACATAGTAAAAGCTCAATAAATGTTACAGGAAAGAATAAAATCCTAAATTATCTCATTTAATCTCACAACCTCCCACCTGCTTAATAGTGTCCCAGTCTTATCGATGAGGAAACCAAGATCTGTGGGAAACAGGTCACTTTCTCAGGATCGCACAGATATCAAGTCATGGAGCGATGGGAATCTGTCCAGACCTTGCAGATATTCTGCGTGGGCCAGTGGACTGATTTCTGTCTACTGGCATTCTGACACAACTTTCAATCCAGAATGTTTCTAGCTTGATTAGGAGAGGGGGAGAGGGTAGTTCATCCTAATGATCTAGTATCAGAGTTAGGCTGCGTGAGAAAAATCAGCAATAGATCCTGAAGCCCAGTGAAACAGATAGACTTTATGCTGGCCTCTAGTTTAGTCCCAGAATTTCTAGTAATGCCAATAAAATCAGCACCGTCCCACCAGTTTGCTCACATTCACTGAGCTACCATTACGTGCTTTGGCTCTTAATGGAAAGATCTGGGAGATAAAACAGAGAGTAAGAGGCCGTGTTAAGCCCATGACATTAAATGACACTTCCTGTATGCATTTATTCACTAAAAAAAAATATTTCCTGAGCACCTACTATGCACCAGGCACTTATCTAGTACTCTAGCACGGAGACTCAAAAAAAAAAAAACAAAAAAAAAAAACCTCTGTTTTTATGGGGAGACAGAAAACATTGGAAATAAGTAAATTATACAAAATGACCAATAGTGATAAATGCTAAAGAGGTAAAGAAGGTAGATAAGTAGCCAAAGAGGACCTCATTGAGAAGGAAACTGAAGCCTCCGTGAGGGATGGAGGGGATAGATTGGGAGGTACTGAACTGAATGAAGAGGCACTTTTTTTCCCGTTTGCCAGTTGATGGTTATGGGATATGTTTCCTTGTTCAGAACTCCAGAGGAAAGGTCTGAATCTGCAACCCTTCAGATTTCATTGGAAAGATAAGTCGACATGCACGTAAAGGGACTTTTCCATCATCTTAGTAAGAGTGCCCACGTTCAGATCTGTTGAATTTTAAGTGAGAGAGACGGTCCCTCCTGTGGGATCAAGGGAGACTTCTTGTGATCTGACTGGTGTCCTAAAGGAGGAACAGAATTTATGTTGGCAGAGGAAGGGTTAGGGGATTGCAGGAAAGATAACACTGTGAAAGAAGGCAAAGAGCACAGGGACGGCGTAGTGAGAGGACACACAGAATGATGGCGTTAGGAGGGGAGCTTCCACCCGAAACCGTGGAAGGAGTAAGAGCGTGAAGTTGGCCTGGGATTACTGAGAGATGAAGAGTACCAGTGGCTAGACTCTGGAGGGCCTTGACTGCCAGGCCAAAGTGATTTCTTTCCATTTCTATGTTGTTCCTGAGGAGAGTCCTTGCGTTAACATTCGGTGGATAGAACCAGAGAAGGTAGAGCGTCTCTCACAGAGCATGGCATGTGGTGGGTGGTCAGTGAAGGCTATGTTGAAGTGGATTGCTTGTTGTCTAAGAAGGGGCATTGTAACACGTGTAATTTTTGAATGCTTAATCATGTAGCTCACATCCACATGGGAATAGTAAACTGTTAGAGCTAGAAGGGTATGTAAAATATACATCTCCAGCCCTTCATTTTACAAATGCAAAAACAGAAAGCTAGAGGTCTGAATGATGAGTTCAGCGTGGTTGATGGGGAAGATGGGATTCTTCAGGATTGTTTTTTCAACCACCTCTTCTGGGGGCTTTCTCTGCACCGCCCCCAAACAGGTCTACCTTTCCCCCATACAGACAGTATGCTCTCTTGATCTAAATCAGTATTCCTCAAATGGATATTCCATGGAACCCTGGCCTCACGTGATCCACTGTGAAAAATTGGTTCCTTTTAAATTAACTTGGGAGAGGCTGTCCACTATATATCAAAGTCTTGAAAAAATTAAAATGCATATGGGAAAAATATAGGCTCTAAAATTCCTATAGTGAAGAAAATTGTTTAATTTTGCTGTAATATTTCTCCAAACATCTTTTACTGTGAATTTTTGTGGGGTTTTTTGTTTGTTCGTTTTTTGTTTTTGTTTTTTTTTCAACGTTTATTTATTTTTGGGACAGAGAGAGACAGAGCATGAACGGGGGAGGGGCAGAGAGAGAGGGAGACACAGAATCAGAAACAGGCTCCAGGCTCTGAGCCGTCAGCCCAGAGCCCGACGCGGGGCTCGAACTCACGGACCGCGAGATTGTGACCTGGCTGAAGTCGGACGCTTAACCGACTGCGCCACCCAGGCGCCCCTGTTTTTTGTTTTGTTACTAAGTCCCTATAATCCTGTGGAACTCTCCTAGTAATCATGAGCACTCGGTCCTCAGGACCAGCTGGCCTCTTACTAAAAGAGCCTCTTATAGCAAAAGAGGAAGGTAGATAAATCTGAGAAGAAGAAAGCCTTAAAAACATCAAGGGAAATTAGGCAATTAAAGAAAAGCGGGTGCTCCTCCTTCTGTTTTCTGTCTTCTCTGCCTGTCTTTATGCCTTCACTCCTTTCTTCAAAAAATAACTTCTGAGAGTCCACTATCTGCAAACCATCGTGCTACAGACTATGCATAGATTATCTTGCTTGTTCCTAATTACCCTCTGTCTGTTAGTAATAGCCTCTCCAAATGAGGAAACCAAGTTCCAAGACAGTGGGTAACATGCTCATCATCATACAATTTAAACTAATGGCAGAGCCCAGAGTCAAACTAGCATTTAATTAAAGCTAGTGTTTTTGCTTATCGTGTTGCTCTTCCCTGGTCATTTCGTCTTATCCCACTCTCTGTTTTTCTCTCCACTCTGCTGTTAACCACACAATGCGTAAATGTCAAAACCAACCTCCTAACAAGTTAAAGAAGATACTGGACTCTCAAGGTTCCTATATCTGTTATGCCTCTTAGGTACTTAATTTAGCATGTAATTTCGTTTTCCTTAACTAGATCAGAAGATCCTCCAGGGCAGAGATTTGTTATGCATACTCTCTGGTTGTCATCCCACATCTTTTCTGCATGCCTTTTACTTGGAAGGTGAAGATGATGAAGTCCAGAAGTATTCACTGATGTCATCCCCCTTTTCAACTAGAACTTACCTGTTATCATAGGAGGTAACTGCAATAACATCTTTCATCAAAGGAGAAGTTAGTTTCTTTGTGACAGTGGGAGGGAACTTGAAATTCTAGAAATTCTTACAGCAAATGACAGTCTGTTCCCTTAGGCCTTTCACACCTGCCACCTGGTCTTCCATGACTTAATGTCATCTAATTGACTGCATTAAGTCAGGGGCTGGCTGTGTCTTTCGCTGTTGCCTGCTCTAAAGATGGCAAATTCCAAATGTCTAGATGGTTATTTAGTTATTGATGTACATGCTTTTCTGTCTTACCAGATTATAGACTCTGGGAGAGTGAGGATTATATGTCTCTCTCACCCCTGCTTTCCTTATAGCACTCAGCCCTGGGCCGGGCATGGAATACGTTCTCAGCTGTTTGCTGAGCTCTCTCTGAAGCCGTGCTTTAGAAATTGACATTGTGATGGACTAGAGAGAGCTAAGGTTTATGCTACTCCCTATATGCTCCCATGTAATTTGGCACGTCAAAATTTTGATACACCTAGTTTATTACTGTTCCAGTAATTTAACTGAGGCATGTATAAAGTACAGTCCAACTCTGCCCAACAGTAGAGAGGCCCAGCCAAGCCTAACCAGTGAAATTTCAGCCTTTATAATCTACATCAAACAAACAGCCCCTAAGATATCTGAACCAATGCTCCTTGACTTGTCAAACTCAGTCAGCCCACTGCTGGCTTTCTTTCATCCAACCCAAACCAATTGTATTGAAACGAAGCTGTAGGTTTCATTGTTACCACCGTATTAACCCAAAGTATGGAACCCTATTCATCAGCTGCAGGCTCCTGCCTCTGGAGTATTCCTGGTGGGAGGCTCATTATTGTGACCCTAAGAGCTTTTTCCTAATTGGAACAGTTCTTTTTTGGAGGACATTTCTTCGGTTCCCCCTCTGAGTGGATGAGAACCTCTCTCCAATGCTAGTAAGGCAGCCCCCTCCATCCCACTTTTACCTCTTCTGTCTCCTCCCTCTCCCTCTCCCTCTCTCTTTCTTTTCTCTTTCTCTTTCTCTCTCAGGAGTGAGGAGTGGGCAGCATTCCTCAACATGATGACCAGGGAGGGGCAGATGGGGAAAGGAAAAAACCTGTTTGAGTTCTTTAGTTTGTAACTTCAAGACCACATACATTATTGGTCCCTAACTTCAAGAAGTCATATTACAACTCTCTATGTGTTAATATCCCAGTAGTAATGCCACTTAATGGAAAGAAAAGCATGGAAAGGCAACATGATGTATCGACCATTTGACCTTTGAGCTTTGAGGACACCTAAGTTTAAACATGAGTTCTATTGCTTGCCGGTTATGTAACCTTGAACAAAGTTACTGAAGTTCTCAAAAACTCACACACCTAAGTTCTTCAAAACTTGTTTTCTTTTTCCATGAATTATAGATAACTCTTGTATTGGTTTTCTGTTGCTGCATAACAAATTCCCCAAAACTGGTGGCTTATCAACAACACACACTTGTGATCTCAGTTTCTGGGGGTCAGGAGGCCAGGCATGTCTTTAAGTCTTCTACTCAGTGTCTTACAACCCTGCAGTCAAAGGGTTGGCCATGCTGTGTTCTCATCTGGAGGCTCGAGTGAGGACGATGCCACTTCCAAGCTTATTCTGGGTTTTTTTTGGCAGAATTCACTTGCTTGTGGCTATTCAACTGAGGTTCTTACTGAGTATTGGCTAGAGGCTACATTCAGCTTTTAAAGGCCATGTGGAGCTCCTGACCATGTGACCCATCGGTAGGCAGTTGACAACTGTTTGCTTCTTTAAGACTGGTGGCAGAATCTCTCCTCCAGTCTTTTTAAAAATTATGATTGTTTTCCAGACTTGGAGCCAAATATATTTAGAAAATAGCCTTACACTGTTCCTAAAGAAAATTATTTACATATCCACAGTGTAAGAAAATTTACTTTTATCTTCAGGAGCTGAGTTGATGGTCATTCATCATTGAAAAACAGATGCTCTTACACAGTGTGGCGAGGCATTTTAGTTGATTGCTGATATAATTGAGAGTACTTTCTTTTATAACATAACCTCTACTGAGTGAACAGTAAGTTAAGTGGCCAGAGGGGGGTGACCTACAGAAAGAGTTCAGAGCTCTGTGCCCAAAAACCAAGTTGAAGCCCTAACTCTGTGACCCCACAGGCAAGCTCTGTGACTCTGCACAGTCGCGAAACCAGTCTGGGCCTCAATTGTATCATTTTTTAAGTAAGAATTCTGAAATAGAATACTAGTTGTTAGAATATTGGGTATCACCAGGAAATGCCATCTCACACATAGCTAGCATTCAAGTATTTGAGAATACAGAAGGAATCCATAAGCAAATAAATATGCATTTTGGCAAACAAATTCTAGACTATGTGCAGAGCTAGTCTAATCCTTCTTAACTGTGTTCAAAGTTACAATGTTATATAGAAATGTCATGGGAAAAGCTTACAGCAAAGAATGTGTATAGTAATATGCCACTGAGAATAATTAGTCCCTCATCAAGAGAGAACCCCAGCCTCTCGGATCTGGAAAGCACGTTTGCAGTCATCTGATCGGAGCCCCTCATTTACTGATGAGCATAAGGTCTAGGCTGAGAGGTTAGGTGGTTCACCCAAGGTCATATGCTGAATGCCAGAGATGGAGCGAAAAGCCAAGGCCGTGCCCTCCCTGCCCAGGGCCCCGTCAGTAGGCCAGAGTGTGCCTCTGAGTGATTCCAGGGAAGAATGGTGAAAACAAGCAGTGACTTTTATATTCAAAACAATGAGACGTTTTGAAAAGAAATTTCCCTTTTGAGCAATGACTTTGGTTATTTAATTTCACTCGTATGGAGCTACAGCCTTGAATTGCCAAAAGTGTCACAAATTCTACCTGAATGATCCCAGATTCTGAAGAGAGAGGCTTCTGTTTTCTAAACTGAACTTATTAAAGCCCATGCACATCCATTTCTTTTGACAGGTAAACACATAAATGTGGTGTCGCACAGGGCTCCGTCCTGGATCCACTTCTAGTTAAGATTGTCATCAGTGACTTGGATGCTGCCGTAGCACACTCATTAAGTTCACAGATGAGACTGAATTTAAAGCGGAGGCTAAAGCCTTGGGGGATGCGATTAGAATTGGAAATGACCTCAACAAATTGGACAAGTAATCAGAAACTAACAGGACGAAGCTCAGTAAAGACAAGGGCAAAAGGGAGTCGAGAACTCAAAGAAAATAAAGACAAAAAACGTCTGAGATGTGGAAATGGCAGGTCAGGCTGAGAGCTACCAAAAGATATGTGGGTTACGTAGCAGGGGGCCGCCATTTGCCGTGATACAAGTCAGGTGTGTTTAGGGTCCTACATTTTACGGAAAGAACTATGATTCTAAAGCTTCTGTGGCAGGTTTGCCTGCTAAATGCTTCTCCTTGCAATAGGATTATGTCCACCAAGAAGTAACCTGCTATAAGGACTAGTGGTTAATATTGCTCACAGATTTTTTAAACTTCCAATTAGAGGAGTGTCTGGGTGGCTCAGTCAGTTAAGTGTCTGACTGTTGATTTCAGCTCAGGTCATGATCTCAAGGATTTGTGAGATCGAGTCCCACATTGGGCTCTGTTCTGGCAGCATGGAGTCTTCTTGGGATTCTCTCCCTCCCTGTCTCTCTGCCCCTTCCCCACTCGTGTGGGTGTGTTTGTGTGTACACATTCTCGTTCTCTCTCTCTCTCTCTCAAAATAAATAAACTTAAACAAACTTCGGATTAGAAAAAAAACTTTGTTATCTTCGTACTCTCAGGGTAGGAAATGAGTATGGTCGTTACCTACTCAACCTACTGACTACACAGATAGGCTCCTCCTTAGTCATACATTTCATTCCTGGAGGTACATTTCATTCCTTAGAGGCATTCCTTGGCTCTAAGCTCATTATTCTTAATAGTTAGGTCAGAATGGTCCAGGGATGTTTAATATTGTTGCTACTGCCCTTCTTTAAAAGAAGCATGTCGGGCGCCTGGGTGGCGCAGTCGGTTAAGCGTCCGACTTCAGCCAGGTCACGATCTCGCGGTCCGTGAGTTCGAGCCCCGCGTCGGGCTCTGGGCTGATGGCTCAGAGCCTGGAGCCTGTTTCCGATTCTGTGTCTCCCTCTCTCTCTGCCCCTCCCCCGTTCATGCTCTGTCTCTCTCTGTCCCAAAAATAAATAAAACGTTGAAAAAAAAATTAAAAAAAAAAAAAAAAGAAGCATGTCAATGAGATGCTTGAACATTTTGTCTACTTGCAACATTCCATAATATCTAATTATTTCCACCTCACGGTGGACTCAGACTAGAGGAACATAGACCATGAGGAGAATTCAGCCAAAGAGAAACTGTTGCAAAGTGAAGGGAAACCGAGCTGAATGCTGAGCCCTAACTATCAGTGCCTCTGGGAAGGAACAGAGGGAAGGTGGAGTTGTGGGAGAGAAGGTAGGATTAACACCAGCCAGACAGGAGACAGGACACAGATAGCGGTTTTGCTGATGATTTTTAGTGTCCGACTTGCATTCAAAGGCCTGAACTGAATTTACACAAGTTCTGCCATTTATTATCCAGACCTACACATGCATACCGTTGATATCCACATGCTGAGGGAGGGGGCAGGATGGTTATTCGTCCTAGGGCATACTAAGTGGAAGAAGTAACATTTGAATCAGGTTTGTGTGGCTTTAATACCTGTTGTTGTTTTTTCAGTTTAACTAAACTGACTTTGAAAATAGAGGCAGAGAAGAAGAAGAGGAAGAGGTGGAGAATGCAAAGGAAAAGAACGTGGCTAAATTTAAGAACTGAAAGGGAGCGAGAGAAATGAAGAGAGAAGGAATAGGGAAAGGAAAAGAGGAGAGAAAAGAAGGAACGGTGATAGGAAGAAATAGGTAAACGACAGGAAATGAGAGTCTCCAGGAAAGTGAAGGAAAGTGTGCAACCCCAGCAGAGGACAGTATCCTGATAACAGCATTCCGAGTGTTGATCGAGACATCTTTCTTCCAAGATGCACTATACTTCTCCAGTCTTCCTGGAGTATTGGATCCTGTTGAGACCCACAGAATTTATAGGAGTTAAAGAGGACCTGAGGAGTCTATTGTAAAATGGGAGAATGATTAAAAGGGCAGTGAATGGAATACATGTGGGAACTTTAAAGGAAATGGGACATTGAATGTTGATAAGTGACCTATGCACGGTCTTCAGGTATGAAAAAGCTATTAACACTGTGACTGCTGAAAACGGCAGGATTTATCTGGTATTAGAGCAGACCTGTCTGTGAACACTGACAGCTTTTACTGCCTTTACCACTGCAGAATCTTTTCATTTTTATGATATTTCCAAAGTGCTGTCTGGCACTGAGGTCTGCTGCTGACTGGTCACTACAGTGTATGAATCAAGAAGCACTGTTCCTAAAATTTTACTGGGACCTTTAGTGGGATAGGCATGATCAGAACCAGATAGCCTTCTCTGGAATGAATAGGCTTTGTGGGAGAAAGCTGGGTTTGAATCTTGGCACTGAAGCTTATTGACTTGATGACTTTGGGTGAGTTATTCCATTTTCCTGACTGTCAGTTCCCTTCTCAATAAAATGGTGCAAATGTAACTGACCTCCCTGCATTTAGAGACCTTCCTCGGGGCTTAGGTGATGATAGGTATTCCATAAACGATATCTTTCTCTTCCTTCCCCCTCCCCCTGGGGTACAACAAAGGTGAAGAGAAGACCTCATCCCATCCTGGGCTGTCCTATGCAGAAGAGACAGGAATAGCGTAATTGGGGTAAAAAGAGGGGTTATGTTCTATGTCTAGAAAGTTCAGATCCATTCCATTTCCATAGGTAGGGGCAGGATGGGGCTTGCTGTACTGAGGTCACCATGAGTGCATGTTCTCTGGGTAACATTACTTACTAGAAGCTCCCTCCACCCCCATCTGCCAAGGGGTTCTTCAGTGTTAAAAGCTGGAATCTGTGGGGCGTCTGGGTGGCGCAGTCGGTTGGGCGTCCGACTTCAGCCAGGTCACGATCTCACGGTCCGTGAGTTCGAGCCCCGCGTCGGGCTCTGGGCTGATGGCTCAGAGCCTGGAGCCTGTTTCCGATTCTGTGTCTCCCTCTCTCTCTGCCCCTCCCCCGTTCATGCTCTGCCTCTCTCTGTCTCAAAAATAAATAAACGTTGGAAAAAAAAAAGCTGGCATCTGTGATCCAATTCTTGCATTTCTGAGACAGAACCATTTTGAAATGAGGGTTCAAGTGCGAGATGTTTAACTTGCAAGTTCGGAAGACGCTTCCCTGTGTTTTGATGGGGTCAGGGGGGCAGGTTGAAAACCACAAACCGCAGCTCTGGTTCTGTTCAGAAGGCATGGTTTTCCCAGAAGTCGTTTTCTATGATGAGCGGTCAGTGCCGCCTCACTGCCTCTGCCAGTACCCTCCTCTGCCTGTGAATGCACGTCCATCCACGTTCGTTCAGCACGTACGTATGCATGCGCGTGGGCATACCTTGGCCTTGGTTTACTCCTTGCAGGGGGAAAAAAAAAAAAAACCACCTGAGTTCAAAGTCCTTTAAATCTGTTCTTGTCATCTCCAGGAATTGTGGGATACCTTGGACTAGTCTTTTATGAGACTTTTTTTTGGTTACCTTGTAAACCACGGTGTAGAAAACAGGGTCAGGGAAGGTGTCCTTGTCTGGGAAGTTGTGTCTCGTGTGCTTAAAGCCATCGCAGATGGGCCCTCGCTCGGTATCTTCGAGCAGGTCTGTTTGTCTATTTTCTCTTACATCGGCTTTGGCTCAGGTCAAGGAGTGCATAACTTTCACCATCTGGGACAGTAGAAAGATGACAGCAGGTCTTTCTGAAGAGTAGAAACCTTTCTTTCCACTTCAGTGGGAAATCTAATCTCACGTCTTTTAAATCCCCTTTGCCAGTCAGACCTGCACACTTATTTACAGCTCAGTGACATCATTTTGGCCTAGACTCTTAACAAAGCTCTGTTTGAGTTAGTGAAACAATTTCCTGATGCAGAATGGATTTTACCTATTTGGTACACAGGCAGAAGGGAAAAGGAAAACAGTGTTGAAATATTTGGTGGACCATCTGAGTAGGCTTCTTCATCTAGATAGCTTCTGTGTGTGTGTTAAGGGTCTAATGTCCTGAACAGGGAAGAGAACTAGTGAACCTTTTCATCAGGGTCCTGTTTACACATAGGTTAGGAAGGATGATGATTTGTTAGCTTAGGTGAAGCCCTGTGTCGTGATTATTGTTCTCATTTTGAGAAAATGCTGACTAAGCCATGAACTATTTCTTGCGGCAGAAGCAAAATGTATGGAAATTCTGACATTTCCATTCTCTGGTAGATGCCAAAACTTTACAGAAGACAGAACGTCTCATTTAAGAAGACCAGTTGATGTTTTCTTAAGGAAATGTACATAGGTGCACAGCTAATTTTCTCATTGTCCTTTTCTGTACTTTTATTTTTTAGGGGCCACGAGTATTGTGACTAAAAATATACAGAGAGGAGCAGTGAGCATAATTAAGAATGGAAGTTCTTCCTCCAGGTTCAACTTAAACCTCACTTGCTCTGGAAATCTTGCCTGTCCCCCAAGCCTAGGTTAGCTCCTCCTCTTGTACATAACTCTGTCACCCTGCCTTTTCTGTTAGCTTCCAGGACATATTTGTTTCTTTTCCATTGCCTGTGTTTGCTTGATAACAGCAAGATGATACTCTCTGATCCCTTCACGTGCAAAGTCTTCTTCTGAATGTATGTGTCCCCCAAATTTATCTCCAGTCTGGAACTCTCACCTGGACTCAGACTCTTGTGCATACCCTACTGACATTTCTCCTGGGACATCTGGAGGGTGACTCAGACTGCCCCTGTCCCAGATCAAACTCTTGTTTTTCTCTGCATTTCTATTTCCCACTCTCCATATTCCTCATGTTAGCTGATATTTATTGAGAGCTTCCTTTACCCCAGACCCTGTTCTAAGGGCTTTACAAGCATTCACTAATTTCATCTTCATAACAACCCTGTGAGATAGGTATTATTAATATCCCCATTTTACAGAAGATGAAACTGAGATATAGAGACAGATACAGAGCGAACTTGCCTGTGGTCATAGGGCAGATCGGGCATCAGTCCGAGGCCATGTGACATCCATGTCCATATCAGCCTAGTCACTGCTCTGTGCAGGGTCTCAGTAGATGGCATCACCCGTTGCTAAAGCCCCAAACCTCAGAGTCCTCTTTCTCTCCACCTACTGTAAAATTCATCATCCATCTGGTCATCTCTGCCTTCTAAACATATCCTGAAACTAACCAATTCTCTGTTGTCACCACCGTGGTCAGATCACCCTCCTCTCCCTACTCACCTTCTACTTCCTACTCTTGTACAGTTCTCTATGTCACAGCCAGAGGAGTCCTTTCAAAACATAACAGTTCATGTCAGTTGTTTCTTCAAAACCCTGCAACGGCTTTCCATCAAACATAGACGATCCACATCCTCAGTATGTGATCTACCTCCTCCAGACCCCACCAGACTCATTTCCTGCCACCCTTCCCTTGGATTCCCAGCTCTAGCCAAAGTGGTTGACCTGCTGTTTCTTAGACGGAACATCCCAATCCAAGGAACATCCCATCACAAGAACTTTGCCCTCGCAGAGTTTTCTGCCTGAAATCCTCCTCCTTCAGAGAGTCATGTGACTCTCCCTTCATTCAGGTCTCTGCTTACACGTCACCTCTTTAGAGAGGACTTCCCTGACTACGTTATGTAAATCCCATCGTACACCATCCTCTCTCCTAGGCTTTATTTTCTTAATAGCAGTTCTCTCTAGCTGACATTTTATTATATATCCACTTACTGTCTTTCTCCATTCTTAGAACGCAAACTTCTGGAGGGCAGGGATTCCTAAGTGCTTGTCTCGTAATAGATGTGTAATATTTGTTGAATGAATGAATGAATGAATGAATGAACAAACACTTGTCTTCTAATTATAGGTATCAGTACAGGAAAGTTATTCCTAAGCTTATGACTAATGCCAGAGATATAAAATACCTTTCCCAGCATAATGTACAGGAACTCAAACACTTACCCATTTCCTCACTGCTGCTAATTGCCTAAATGAAGCAGAATGCCTTGGTTAAAGCAAATAAATGGCTAGATTCAGGGCACTGACGTATAGGGCCCAGGTTCATATATTTGCTAAATCTTCTGTGCTCCCCCTCAATCATTTGATTCCTACTTAGGTCTGCTGTTGCCAACAGATTCCATGTAGCAAATTATCTCTGCAGAAAAGTGGGGTGGGGGAGGGGAGGTACAAATCCGGTTGTGTGCTTCTTTTCCACCCATGCTCCTCTGCACCGCTCAGTACCCTGAGCTCAAGGTGTCTGGGAAAGTGCTGGCAGGGTAGAGAGTGGGAGAAATGAGATAGGTAATCCTCTTTACCCAGAAGGAGCTCTTAAGCAAGCTCTATCGATTTCCCTTCTTTATAGAAATCATAAAAAAAATGCAAATGACCCTCTCTCCACTTCCAATCCCGGTTTAGTGCCCTGATTTACCATCTGCTTCTTCTCAATGTGAAGAGATTTTCCCCCATATTCCTTTGCATTGTATATTTTAAGACCTTCTTTTGACAGTGACATCTCATCAGACCCCAGAACCAATGTTCATGTTGAGTAAAACAGTTGGTGTCCTGCCTTACTGGGTCTTCTCTTGGCCCAGACACCTGAAGGATGTCACTTCCTGATAAGTGCCAGCACTAAAGTGGATTCCATGCATTGGCATTTGAGCAGTGAGTTGTTGGCTAAAAGGAGGGACAGAAAGAGGTCAAAGTAGCATCATTTGAAATTTGCCGTCCCTCTTTCACGGAATCCTTCCATAGTTTCCCAGTAACACTCATTCCTGGAATGGACTACAGTGTATAGGATTCCACTGACTCTAGGAAAAATCAAGGGAGTCTCATGAGTATGGAATCTTCAGAAATTACAGAAGTAACACGTGATAATGGGAAACAATGAAACAAGGCAAACATATATAAAGAAAACACTGGGGTGCCTGGGTGGCTCAGTCAGTTAAGTGTCCGACTTTGGCTCAGGTCGTGATCTCGTGGTTCGTGAGTTCTAGCCCCATGTCGGGCTCTGTGCTGACAGCTCAGAGCCTGAAGCCTCTTTCGGATTCTGTCTCTCTCTCTCTCTCTCTCTCTCTCAAAAATAAATAAACATTAAAAAATTAAAAAAAAAAGAGAGAACTGTTACTAACCTCCCTCCAGCCTCTCACATCCTCCCCAGTCAAGCCTAGCACGGCAGAGACTGTAGCCATTTACCAAATTATGTTTGTCCTTCATCCAAAGCATACAGCTGGACTCTATTTCCTAGCTTCTCTTGTGATCAGGTGTGGCCATGTGACTGATGTCTGGTCAATGCAATATGAGCAGAAATGACAGGTGTCATTCCAGGACTGGCCCATAAAGTCCTCCCACATAAGCTCAGCTATGCTCCTTTCGTCTCTGGCTAGCTGGGATGGAGACCTCTCCATGGGGGCCTGAAAGCCTCATGTTGAAGATGCCAAAGTCTCCATTGGCCTAGGTTCCCAAATAATTGCATAAAGGAAGCTGCCCTACCAAGATCAGTACACTAACATGAACTAGAAATGAAATTCAGTTGTGTTATAATTACGATTCCATTTCTTTCTTTAAAATATTTTTTACACTTATTTATTTTTGAGAGACAGAGTGAGATGCAAGGTGAGCAGGGGAGGGACAGAGAGAGAAGGAGACACAGAATCCAAAGGAGGCTCCGGTCTCTGAGCTGTCAGCACAGAGCCCAACGCGGGGCTTGAACCCACAAACCCCAAGATCATGACCTGAGCCAAAGTCAGATGCTTCAACCGACTGAGCCACCCAGACACCCCTAATTAGGATTACATTTCATGAGTTATTTGGTGTACTAGTTAGCCTACCACAACTAATATACTGGATATTACAAGTTGTTTTTTAATACGTATATTTCTTTCTTCCCCATTTGATTTTAAGCTCCTTGAAAGCAAAATCTGTGTTATTACCTTCTGTACCCCCTGGAGGGTCTCACAGGGAGCCTGGCATAGGACATGTGATCAGTAACTAGTTATTATTGGTCAGAGAGTTTATTTTTACCTATTATCCTAGGGTGATTTAAAACAGGAGTAGGAATGGGGCGCCAGGGTGGCTCAGTCTGTTAAGAATCCCAACTGCTGATTTCACCTCAAGCCATGATCTCCTGTTGTGGGATGGAGCCCTGCATCAGGCTCCGAACTCACAGTGCAGAGCCTGCTTGTGATTCCCTCTCTCCCTCCCCCTCTACCCCTCCCTTGCTCATGCTCCCTCTTTTTTGCTCAAAGTAAATAAATAAACTTCAAAAAATTATATATGAGCACTGGGTGTTGCGTGGAAACCCATTTGACAATAAATTATATTAAAAAATAAAAATAAAACAAAAGCATGAACTTCATGAAGAAAACAAAACAAAACAAAAAATTATATGTAAAAAACATGAGTCGGAACATGGCCACTTCATCTGGGCTTTTCATTTTGCTTTGAAATCCATCTTGGGTATGAAGGATCTCTTATGTATGTAGAGCAGCTCAGAACTGACATGGTCAGCGAAGTGTGACACACATTTTTTATTATCCATAAGTGGATTATCTGCTGTGACCTAGCTCTTCTATCATTTCGGCACATTCCTCAAATCAACAGCTGTGTGGTAGGCGCTGAAAGGGCCCTGGGCCAAGAAAGAATGAGAAACGAGTTGGGGTAGGTTTGGGGGGTGTGGGTGTTTGTGTCAGTGACTGGGTTATGAGTTGTGAATGCATTCTTCAGGCAAAAAAAAAATGCTGATTATCTTTTTGCTATTATATTCATCTTTCTTATTCTCTATTGTGAGACATAATCAAGAGTTGAAAATAGGAATATTTAAGTTAAAACCAGGGTAGAGTATTGAATAAACTCCCATCATGGGCAAAAATGGAACTTTTTCAAAAGCAGGAATTTATCAGTTTGGCATCAGATATCTTTGAGGGAACAAAAGGCATTTTGTTTTCACCAGCTAGCTGTAGTCAGGCAGGTGACGCATGGTAAATATTAAAATCCTTGTTGTATACAGTGATAAATTTTACCCTGCAGTCCTTGATTAATCCAAAGAAATCTCTGCCAGCCTTTATCCTCAGTTGGAGGGGCCAGTGTCCTCATGAACCTCCTGCTACCATTACCTCCCACTCTGCTTCCTGCCACTAAAGATCCATTAAAAAATTGGTTTTCTAGGGGCGCCTGGTGGCTCAGTCAGTTGAGCGTCCGACTTCGGCTCAGGTTGTGATCTCACAGTTTGTGGGTTTGAGCCCCGCGTCGGGCTCTGTGCTGACAGCTCAGAGCCTGGAGCTGTTTCGGAATCTGTATCTCCCTCTCTCCCTGTCCCTCCCCCGCTAGCACTCTGTCTTTCTCAAAAACAAACAGTGAAAAAGAATTAAATGCACCTTTACAAAGAAAGAAAGGAAGGAAGGAAGGAAGGAAGGAGGGAGGGAGGGAGGGAGGGAAGGAAGGAAGGAAGGAAGGAAGGAAGGAAGGAAGGGAGGGAAATGGTAGTCTAAACCAGAGGTTCTCAAACTTCAGCATGTATCAGGCTTGTTAAAACCCAGATTTTTGGATTCCATTCCTTCAGCTGCTGATTCAGTAGGTCTGGAGTGAAGCCTGAGAAGTTGCATTTCAAACAAGGTCCCAGGTAATACTGATGCTCCTGGTCTGCGGACCACCCTGAGCACCGCTAGTCCAACCTCCTTCAGCCTCATACAAAGGTGCCCAAGTGTGACAGCCTGACAAGGGAAAGGATCCCCAGCAAGGAGTGCTCCCTTTCCCATAAAGTGAGACTAAAGCTGTAATTGAAGCCGTGCATGAAGAGTGAAGTTGTTCAGGGCAACTCAGTGAAATGTCACTTAACACCACGGACCCACACTGTCTCGTTCTCATCTCCAAATTCATTCCCTCATTTCCCTATTAGTAAAATGAAGAGGTCGCCATGGATGAGTGGTCCTCAATCCTGCCGTGCATTAGAATCACCTGGGAAGTTTTTAAATAATATTGTTGTCTCCTTTACATAAATTTATGATTTGATCCCACTTAGAGATTCCAAGAGAATTGGTCTGGGAGAGGGCCCAGGAATCAGCATTTTAATAGCTTTACAGGTGATTCTACTAGAGAGCCTGGTTGAAAACTATTGATTCTCTCTAGATCAATTCCAGATTGAAGAGTTGACATCTATGCCTCCCTCTCATGGAATCCCACCATGTCTGTCCATCCCTTCCCCCCCTCTGCCCAGACCCCAAGTCTCCAGCCTCACTTGACTCTTTGCCCTGACCCATTGCTCGCTTCTCTCTCTGCACATTATATTCTATTTACTCTGTGGCACAAAGTTGCTTCATACCTCATTAACTTCCTCTGCTTAATTAGGCAGAGGACAAGTCCCAAACAAGTGAAGAATACATGGAAATTCACTGATAAAAATATAAACAAATTAGGAGCACTTTTAGAACCCCCAGGAAATGTGAACTATAGAAGCAGAGAAGGGAAGGGACCCATTCCTGAAAAGTGATTTTGATTCATAAAGTCACGGAGAGTTCAGGACACTTAGCTCCGTATTATTTATTCTCCTGAGCCAGCCCAACCCCATTTTGTTGTGATTTGTACAGATTTCACACATACTTTATATTTACAACAAGTAACTCAGGTGACAGGACTTCTCTTTCCTAAATAATCTTTTATCCTGTAAGCAAAACGGCACAGAAAATTGAGGCAGTGGCCGGTGGACTTTGGCTTTTCCCAGACTCGCTTCTTCTACAACCATAAAGATGGCAGAAATGAAGGTGATGGCTTTACCTGGTAGGAGTTCAAGTGTTTTGCCAGTTTTCCATTTTATTTAGGTACAGCTTTGGAATTTCCAAGTGCTGGTGGGCTGTAACTTTACTTCACTTTAATTTTATTTTGACCTTCTGTGACTCGGACTAGAAACACTAGAGGGGCTCAGTCGGTTAAGCATCAGACTCTTGATTTCGGCTCAGGTCATGATCTCACACTTTCTGAGTTCAAGCCCTGTGTTGGGCTCTGTGCTGACAGCTCAGAACCTGCTTGGGATTCTCTCTCTTCCTCTCTGTCTGCGCCTCTGCCATTCATTCTCTGTCTCTGTCTCTCTATCTCTGTCTCTCTCTTAAATTAAAAAGAAAAACTAGAAACAACTTTCTTTTCTGGATGGCACCTGAAGCTTCAGTTGAGGGTACCTTTTCAGTTCCCTTGTCATTCTCAGCGAGGTGTTTTGTTTTCTTTCCCAGATAGCTTTAGTTAAGCTGAGGAGCAATTTAGTTAAGGTAAGGGACACTGAGGCAATTTAGTAATTTAATTCTACTGTGTGCTCTGGACAGGAATCCAAGCCTGGCGCCTTTCTCCTAATTAATTCTCCATGTCAGGCATCTGGAAACCCGCCTCTTCTGCCTCATCTGAGTTGACTAATTAATTAAGCTGTGTTTGTAAATGGGCATTTTCTCCCTCAGCACTTTTTTCATCATCTGTTTCTTTAGCCACAAGCTGGTGACCCCATTTAATGGTAAACTACCTGGCCAATAATTCCGCTCTCCTGCAGACTGAGGAAGTTCCATTTGGAGTCTGCCCAGCACTATACAAGAAGCCCAGGCTTTGGAGGGAAACAGATAAGGATTTGTGTCCAACTTAGCCATTTCTTAATTATGGGACCACAGGCAAATTACCGTTCACCTCAAATGTCAGTTGCCCTATTTTTTTCCCTACCAAACCTACCGCTTAGTTCAGTGTCTGGCACGTCATTGGTATAAATACCTCTAAATAAATAAACACTTCTAAGCATCGGGTACTTTTTGCTCAATGGGGCACTCCTAACACCTTGACTTTGTGCAGGGAGTGGCCATTTTCAAGACACTTCCACACGCATCATCACATGTGTTACTCTCGAATCCCTAGGGGGAGTTTTGGTAAATGTTGCTACCCTCATATTTAACAGAGAATTAGGCTCAGCAAGGTTAAGGGACGAGTTCCCATGGCTGGTGGGAGGCAGAGCCTGACAAATAAATCTCCACAATCCTGGCCTAATGCTTTTGCTCTGAGATCAGGTACTCTCCTGACCTTTAATAGATTGTGTGAAACTAGATTATGAACACTGGGGCAGAGGGGGGTGGGGAGGAGTTACATAAGGTATCTCAAGGAGTGTCTTATAAAGAAAATGATTAGAAACCACTGATACTAAAGGTCCTGAAATATCTACTGGAGAAATATTATTTAGTCCGTGGAAGGATATTGACACTTTACCTTCTGAATTTCCCATTCCTTAGTGCCCTCCTCTGTCCCGCCAGCATTTTTTTTTGCTGGTTTGCAGATGAGTTGTTAGTAATTACGGTGATCCAAAGTTATGAACTAATTTCAAAAACATTAATACCCACATTTGGACAGTTTGATGTACATTTGATTCTTCTACCGGCCCTGTGAAATGAGTAGAATATACATACATACATCTCTCCCTACTCTGCTGGTACAGAAACTCAGATCCCCAGAGATTCAGTGATTTACCACATTCACAAGGCCTGTCAGTGGTAGGGCTGGGCCTGAAACTCGACTCTGTGTTCAATGATCTTCCAACAGTTCTACAATTAAGAAAGACTTATGCAGCACGGTACTTATTTATATTAAAGAGCTCTAAAGAACTTTGTGCTATTTGGTCATTTAATTCTATCTCTGTCTTCTTGTTTCTATGTTCTTCTTATGTTTGCCTGATATGTGTAGCCTTTTCCAAGGTGGATATGTTTCAGTTAACCTCTGCTGTGTCGCCACACCCCAAAACTTAGTGGCTTGAAACGACTACCATTATATTACTCACCGTTTCGGGGGGCAGCAACTTGAGTTGGGGATAAGCTGAGTGGTTCTTGGGTTCGTCTAACGTGGGGTCACTCATCTGTTGTGGTGATCTGGATAATCCAAAATGGCCTCACTTGCATATCTAGCTGTTGCTACGGGCTGTCAGCTGGGCCCCATTCTGCATGTCTGCCCATCCTGAAGGAGGCTGGCCCAAGCTTCTTGAGAGTCATCAGCAATATTCCAAGAAGGCAAGGCCCATTGCACTGTCACTCGCCAAGTGTCTATGTGTGTTACATTTTTTGCTATCCTGCTGGTCAAAGCAAGTCACAAGGCCAAATCTAGAGTCAGTGAGAGAGGGGACTACACAAGTACAGATATTGATTGGGACATGATTCCTTGGGCACCACTAATATCATGATCTACCATAAATAGATATAAAGATAATATCTAGCTTATAAGACTATTCTGAGAATTCAATTCAGTAATGCATGTGCCTTTCTTAGCAGGGTCTCTGACACACAGTGAATGCTCGACAAATATTAGCTAGTATTATTAGCAGAATCACCATCACTGACTATTAGCTGCCAAGAGCAAGTTCTCCTTTTAAAGTCCTACTCATTTGTTCAACTAACATTTACTAAGTGCCCACTGTGGTGCTATTCCTTCTGCTAGACATTGCAGATACATACATACATACATATGTACATAATATTCATTCCCTGCCTTTGAGGAAATTATAGTCTAGGAGAGGAGATCAGGCATCTAAGCAACGAAATATGTATACTATGGCAAGTTCAATGATTGAGATAAGCACAAGGTATTTGGGGAAAATAAAAGGATACCTAACCCCTCAACCCTGCCTGGGGGTGTGGTGAGGAAAGGCTCCTTAGAGTAAATACTACCTGAGCTGAATCCTAAAGGTTGAGTGGATATCATCCAGAAGAGAAGAGATTTAAAATTAGGGAATTCCAATAAAGCAAAGGCATTCTGATAAGAAACAGCATAGCGTGTTATTGTCAGATGAAAGCAAAGGCTAGGAACCCTGAGGAGATAAGCCAAAAAGAAACCAGAAAGGCCAGAAAGAAGAGAGAGAGAGGAAGAGAGAGGGAGGGAGGGAGAGAAAGAGGTAAGGAGAGAGATAAAGGGAAAGGTTGGGGAATAACTGTGTACTCATCCAAGGAGGGTGGATGTCATTCTGTAGGTGAAGGAGAAGATAATGACAGTCTTTGGAAAGGGTAAGGATGGGGTCACATCTGAATTTTAGATCATGCTGGGGGCCAGGTAGAGGATTAACTGGAGAAGATAAGACTGGAGGAGGGGAAACCAGTTAGGAGTAACTTAGGAATCCAGACAGGAGGCAGAGTGAGAATTAAAGCCAGTGTGAGATCCTTTCCTGCCATTTCCTTCTAATTTTTTTAAAGTTTATTTATTTATTTTGAGAGAGACAGAGACAGAGAGAGAGAGAACTAGCAGGGAAGGGGCAGAGAGAGAGGGACAGAAAATCTCTGTCTCTCTGAAGGTGCAGAGCCCAATGCGGGGCTTGAACCCATAAACCATGAGATCATGACCTGAGTTGAGGTCAAGAGTCAGACACCTAACCAACTGAGCCACCCACGCACCCTTTTCGTGCCATTTGTATCCTCTGAAGCTGGGGGAAGGCATCTCAGGGGAGAAAAGGAATGACTTTGGATAGCATAGTCCAGAATATTTCAGAAAGACTATTTTCTAAATACTTAGCAGGTACGTTTGTCCTCAAAGTTGGACAATCCTGCCTATAGAGGGCTGGTAGAGCCCAGACCATCTTAGAATGAGTGATACTGGGGATGCCTGGGTGGCTCAGCCGGTTAGCACCCAACTTTGGCTCAGGTCATGATCTCATGGCTCGTGAGTTCAAGCCCCGCGTCGGGCTCTGTGATGACAGCACAGAACCTGGAGCCTGCTTCGCATTCTGTGTCTCCCTCTCTCTCTGCCCCTTCACTGTCTGTGCTCTATCTCTCTCTTAAAAATAAATAAACATTAAAAAAATTTTAGAACAAAGAATGACTGATATTGCTAAGGATCGAGTCTTGTCCGTGACCTTAGCGTGAGGTGCGAGTAAACTGCTCAAAGAATTCTACAAGGCACCTTCCTAGAAACATATCTTTCATGACTTTTTTCTTCTTTGTGGTCTAGTCTTTTAAAATTGTAATGTATTTTCTATGACTTTGACCTCTTCCATTTGTGCTCCCTCATCGCCTCGGTGATTTTTATGTGTCTTTTCAATGTTCATGCCTTGTTTCTTTTCATATATATTCACAACCTTATGCCGTGGATTTCCCAGATGACCACATTTTCAACTGTGCTGCTTCATTGTCCCTGAAAACACATTCATAATTATCGGAGTTTACATTCAGATTTGTGGTCTGGAAAACATTCTCATTATACTTCCGCAATATGTTTCTTTTCCAGAATTCCTCCTGTTCCTTCCTTTTTGGCCCTTGTGCACGAGCACCCTGTAGCACCAAAAACAGCTCTCCACGGTCTCACCTGATGAGGTCCTGCTCCAGTCCTGGCCGCCTTTTCTAGCTCTTGAAATTTTGCATGAGAACCTGATTTGGCTTGTTTGTGCAACAATTTCCTCATCTTTCTTAGCGTCCTGAGATATACACTCCAGAGGGGAGCTAGCCCAGTGTGTCTAAGATCTATCGTAGATGCCTGTGTATTTGCAAATAACCTTTTCTTTGAACATCTTGAACACATTTGTAATTCAAAGGAGGATCGTGATGGAGGATGTGATGAAACGTATTGGGAGGCAAAGGACAGAACACGCTGGGATCAGCCCAGTAGGCAGTGTTTGAAGAGCCTATAATCATCTCTGGCTCCCACTGGTCTCCCATGAGATCTCAGTGCCTTCTAGATGGTGGCACTGCTTCCACTCAGAGCATTTCATCCTCCAGCTGCCCTAGACTTCGAGAGCCTCTAACGCTATGGCAGGCCAGAGGCATGCGGGGCTGCCTGAGGAGAACAGGACTGATGGGCTATCCTGAGTCAGTGAGGGCCATTTGCTGAGCATTGTTATGACGATGTGCTTGATATCATTCTTATGCATCTTCTCTAATACTTGAGGCAATACAGAGTAGTGGTGAAAAGCAAAGGTTCGGATGTCAGACTGCCTGGGTTCAGATCCCATTCTACCGCTTGCTTGGCCTGGGAAAGCCCTCTGTAGGGATCTTACGGAACCCCTGTGCTTACGAGCTGTTCCTCCTGGAGAAGGATTTGTGGAAGGGGCGCATGGAGAGTAAAAAGGGGGATGGGAGGCCTGGAAAATGACTGGACCTGGCAGCAGGGTTTGGCAGGTAAGCCAGTTGGGAAGAGACGCCAAATGACCTGTTGAGTGTGATTGACTGAAACTGTAGACCCTGTGACTGTCCAAGGAACCCCCCTGAGGATCGGGGGCCATGGAGGGGATTCGGTCATAAGCCACTGTCAGACTTGACACAAGGAACTCTAGCTGGTTGGCCCTACCTAAATTCAAAACTCTGAGATTGAGCGCGGGCCTCCTGTTTCTCCCTCCCTTGGCCCCAGGCAGGGAAGCACTTGATTAAGAATAGTGGTGGGCCCGGGGAGCCTGGGTGGCTCAGTCGGTTAAGCGTCCGACTTCAGCTCAGGTCATGATCTCATGGTTCATGGGTTCAAGCCCCGCGTGGGGCTCTGTGCTGACAGCTCAGAGCCTGGAGCCTGCTTTGGATTCTGTGTCTCCCTCTCTCTCTCTCTCTCTCTCTCTCTCTCTGCCCCTTCCCTGCTCATTCTCTGTCTCTCAAAAATAACTGAACAATAATAAATAAATAAAATAAAAGGATGGTGCTGGGACCTGTCACTGGTGAGCCAACCTACTACTTGGCTCTTGAGGTGTTCGCGAAAAGTTGATGAATAATACCACCACTACTGTCCTTTTCTCAGGGCTCTCCATGTTCCAGGCATTCCACAAAGCAGGGATGTACATTACTTTATTGAATTTTTACCGAAACCCCAGAAGGATATAGTTACTATCTACTGCCTTGCTTAGGCGAGATAAACAGTGTGTGATGAGAACTTGGCTTTGATTATAAAGGATAGACACCCAGTTTGAACTAGCTTAAAAGCAAAAGGCAAATTTATCATAAAGGATACACCAGATTTTCTCACCAGAACTGTGGCTAGGCATCCAGAGTAGCTACAAGCCGGGACTCTGATGCGGTCATGTATCTTGCCCTCTCTCACGTGTATCTACTTTCCTCGGGCCACTGGCTTCATTCTTCTCTCTCCATAGGCCAGTTTTCTTCAGAAGGTACAAAACATGGCTGCCTACCTCTTCTGAATGTTATATATTATAGATTATGAGACTGACTTGGTACTCTTTTGGGTCCGGAGGTTAAAAACCCCAAGGATTTTATCCAGCCAGTCAGCTGCCCCGCCTCTCTGGTCAGAGGGTAGACTGGGAGGTGCAACAAGGCAGCTTCCACAGGACCGTGCAGTTGGAGTTGAGGAAGGGATGTTTCACGAAAGAAGGGGAGACCGAACTAAGAAAAGGGGTCGGGGGAGAGAGTGCGCTAGAAGAGTCAGGCGGAAGATGGCAGGTTGGTAGACGTAACAGCAGGCATCCACAGCGCAGAGTTTAGAAGGTTAAGTAACGTGGGCACCCGGTGGCTCAGTCAGTTGAGCATCTGACTTCAGCTCAGGTCGTGATCTCATCGATCTCGTGGTTCGTGAGTTCGAGACCCGCATTAGGCTCTCTGCTGTCGGTATGGAGCCTGCTTCAGATCCCCTGTCTCCGTCTCTCTCTGCCCCTCCCTGCTTGCATGCACTCTCTCGCTCTCGCTCTCGCTCTGTCAGAAATAAATATTAAAAAGGGGGGGGTTAGGCAACTTGTCCCAAGTCACATACAAGCAAAGCCAGGACTCAAATTAGGCCTTTCTGACTTCAAAGCCTATGCACTTAACTAATATGGTAAAATGAACCGAAGTAGTGAAATGAATGAATGAATGATGAATGAATACATATATACATTCATGCATCCATGCATCCACACATATATAAACAAATACTTGTGAAGCCAGTGCTCAAATCCAGTGTGGTCAGACGACATGCACGTCTGCTCTACCCTCACAGCTTGTCAGTGGAGGATAAAGGTGGAGAGTAATGAGAAGCTAAGCTGCTGAGAAGCAGTGTTCATGACTGAAGCCTGTGGCCCAGACCCCGAAAGCAGATTAAAGCAGCAGCACCCTTGGAGTCCACCCACATCTACCAGCCAGCATCCCTGCTGAGCCGTGTTCTGGAGCAAGCCAAAGCCTTGGGGGTGTTGCACACCCATCGAGAGCCCTGTGATGTAGGAGGAAGTTGACTCAGGGAGGTGGGACTAGTGTTGGTGCTGTTTAATGCATATCCCTTATTGGCTCCCACATGTCCTAGAGGGTGCTTCGGGGCTCAGTGTTGGTGTTTCAGAGGACGGGCCTTTTTTGGCAAAAGGGAACTCAGAGGCGATGGTAGAGCTCAGCTATTGGTGACTGAGCCCTCCTGGGTTCCAGAATGGGGCTCTGAGGTTGGTGTTCAAGAATGGGGAGTTAACGCTTAGGAGATCTCAAACCCTTTCTGATACTTCAGGGCAACACCCTGAACCTTTAAGTCTGTTTGAGTCTGTGTGGCAAACTATGAACAAAATGTTCTGACCTGACAGAATTCATGCCCTTTCTAAAATATTCCTCTCATCCCAGGTCAGGGTTTATAAAGAGGGAGCACCTGGCTCAATGGGACTCTTTGGGTTCAAGGCCCTTGGTCAGTCTGGAAGAATCATAGCATCTTTTATCCTTGTGATTTCTACTTTTCTTCACATGAAAGTGGTGCAGAAAGCCAAAAGAATTGCGTGGAGTTTACCCTGACACTTTTTTTTTTTTATCGAATTGAGTTAAAGTTTGAGAAGTTGGAGTTTGTTCAGTATTTCTCCCTTGCCACTTGCAAGCAAAAAAAAAAAAAAAAAAAAAAAAAAAAAAACCTGTTTCTGGGAGGAAGTTAGGCACATTGAAGAGTTGTACCCATGTTTCACTCGTAGGAGTAATAGTCATAATGAGGAGGGAGGAGAAGGAGGAGGGAAAATAGCAGATACTCGCATAGAGCTAAGATGTGCCAGGCACAGAGAGATGAAATAACTCACCAAAGGTCACACAGCTTGTCAGCACCACGCCTCCTCCTGGCACCTGCCAGCGTCCTGCCTGTCAGGCCCACACCACAGACCTCAGCTGCCACTTGCCACAAAGCCTTTACATACAACCATCACTGCTGGGAAGCAGAGGTGAGGGTGGGGGCGCTGCAGGGCTGAAGCACACTCCTGTCTCTCAGATCTCAGTAAAAAGCGAGCAATGAAGAAGAGGTCAGGAATAATTCTCTTGGTAACATGGCAGAGTGAAAGAAACATGGACTTGTAGAGTCAAAGCGATCGGGGATAAAACCCTGGACCCTCAGTGAGGCTGCTGTTTGTCCGCTACAGGTACAACATCCACCATTGGGGGAATTAGTGACAAAGGATGCGGTGCCTCCATGCGTCCAGCCCATAACAGCTACAATTACTCTAATATTATCACCAGCTTCATTCATCTATCTATCACTGGCTTCATTCTCTCTCTCTCTCTCTCTCTCTCTCTCTCTCTCTGTTGCTAGGCCAGTCTTCTCATCACATCTGTTGGTGGAGTTATCTGAAATGACCATAACTGTTTCTCTGAATCTGCAGCTTCCATTTCCGGCCCCAGCTCCTGCTCTAGCTCGCCACTTTCCCATCCCTTCACTCTGCAGAGCAAGAGTTGTGGAGAACCAGGATCACTCACAGGGGGATGGCTGGCAGCAGCAGTGGGTATGCACAGTCCCCAGGGAGCCCCCGGCTCTCTTGGAGAGGCAGGCGTCAGACAGGGAAAGCAGCTGAGGCTGGGATGACAACCGATGTCTCAGTCTCCCTGGGAGACCCACACAGGTGCCAGGCAAGAATGGCTGGACGGCCCTCCCTTTGGCCCGTGTGTCCCGGGCTGCCGGTCCCCAGCTTACTAAGTGCCGAAGCAGTAACAGGCCAAGGCAGCCATGGATCCAATTTGGATATGGAAATTACTTTGTAATGCACGTTTCAAATGCTGGGTTTCTAAACCTAGACATCACTGAGTATGCAAATGATTAGGAGAAGGGGTATCAAGCTGTGCCAGTGGCCTCGTTAGATGCTCAGTGCAGCAGATTTCGCCATTACCCTTACAGCAGTCCACCCGGAGCTGAGTCCGTCCAGGGCAACTCTGTAATCAGGATGGCTGAAGAGAAGCAGTAAGTGCGGCAGCCTTTACCTCCTAAGGCCTTCTTGTGGAAGAACACTGGAATTATACCTAGCGGAGCCTTCAGAGGGTATCGATGTATTTTTTCCTCTAGTGCCATCACTCAGTGATTTACTAAGAGCACACTTGTTCAAGCCAGTCTAAGGGACAAAAAGAAGTAAAATAATATAGTCTCTGCCCTAGGATGCTTCAAGACGCATTCACAGACAGGGATCTGTATGTCAGACTATAGCTTAGCGTTCTAACGTAACAGCAGAAGGGAGTGGTTGACCCACAGAATTATTGCAGAAGATCAAATGGAGCTTTTTCTCTGAGCAAGGGTGACCGGAGACAGCACTGTGGAAACGATGAGGCCTGAGAAGGATGCAAAGCATTGGAGAGACATGGAAAGACCGACAGAGGGAGGACTGTGTCTGCACACACAATATAGGACAAGCTCCGTGCAAAAGGAGGAACAAGTGGGGGCCTGGGTGGCTCAGTGGGTGAAGCATCTAACTTCTGCGCAGGTCATGATCTCACGGTTCATGAGTTCAAGCCCGCATCAGGCTCTCTGCTATCGGAGCAACGCCTGCTTTGGATCCCCTGTCCCTCTCTCTCTGCCCCTCCCCCATGTGCACTGTCTCTCTCAAAAATAAATAAACATCTTTTTTTAATCAAAAAAAAAAGGATGAACAAGTAACACTTTGAGAGTGGGGTAGATCTTTTTTCCTTAGGTAAAACCAAACATTCTCTCTCTAAACACACACACACACACACACACACACACACACACACATTATACTACAAAAAAAAGAAAGGTAACAGTAAAATTCTGTGCATAAAAAAAATATAGCAAAAACAGAAGACAGATCTCAGAGGGAGAACAACATTTCAAGCCTATCTGACAGGTAAAGGATTACTATCCTGCTACACCAGGAGCTCCCTACAAATAGATAAGAGAGACAAACAGCTCA
This sequence comes from Prionailurus viverrinus, assembly GCF_022837055.1. Lineage (NCBI taxonomy): Eukaryota > Metazoa > Chordata > Mammalia > Carnivora > Felidae > Prionailurus > Prionailurus viverrinus. The sequence continues at coordinate 44,354,024 of NC_062567.1, read as the reverse complement.
ACGGAAAATGGGTGAAGGATAAGACTAGAGGGTAAAAGAGGAAAATCTAAATGCTCACAGATGTGCCACGGTGCTCTCGCTCACTGCGAACCAGGGAGATGAAAATGCAAGCAATTAGATACTGTTTTTCACCCCTTAGAGTGGCAGACGTTAATAGTGATAAAAACCTAGCGCTGGTGACAACGTGAGCAAGGAGCCCTCGAGTGTGTTGCTGACAAGAAGTTCAGTCGCTACATACCTTTGGTACAGTATTCTGGCAACATCCAGAACACTTAAAAACATAAATATTCTCTTATTCTGTTTTTTTTTTCATCCCTGGGAATTAATGCTTTGGAAATATCAAGATCTGTATCATATGTCTTGGTTAAAATTTTGGGGGAAATATCCTGAATATGTATCGATAGGGGTATGACTAAATAAACTGAGCCATGTCCATTATTACGGACTACTATGCAGCTGTTAAAAGGAGTTAGATTTGGGGTTCTTGGGTGGCTCAGTCAGTTGAGCATCGGACTCTTGGTTTCAGCTCACGTCATGATCTCACAGTTCATAGGATCAGGCCCCATGTAGGGCTCTAGGCTGGCCGCAAGGACCATGCTTGGGATTCTCTCTCCCCCTCTCTCTGCCCCTTCCCCACTCAGGCACACACAGGTGCTGTCTTTCTCTCTCTCCCTCTTTTAAAGTAATACATTTTAAATAAACAAAAGGAGTTAGATCTACTATCTACTGAATTGCAAGTCAGTCCACGATGTATATATAATTAAGCGAGAAAAGCAAGTTGCAGAGACCTGTATATATCGTGATACAATTTTAGCAAACACACACATGTCTACCCTCGCTTATCCCGTTCTTCATACATAGGTATATGTACTTTGTATGAATATAGAGAATGAGTGGCCATACACCAGAATATCCACTTGGTTACAAATGATGGGGGTAAGGGTAGGAGGGGCAGGTACGGAAACATTAAGATTGGACAAAATGAAGTACTCTCACTCAACCTTTAAAAGTCCTCAGAGCCAAGACGGGTGGCTTTGGGGGAGGAGAGCTGGGAGTGCCTTCCCATCCTCAGAGTTTTGCTCTGTTAGGAGTCTCGGGCCTGCCCGGGGGGCAGCATCAACACCAGCACACGGCCAGGGGCCACTGCCTGATGGACCGCCGCTTGGGGACAGAATAGGAGGCATGTTCCGGCTGCCTTGCAGACGCTGTGCCCGTTCCTTTCGCTTGCTCGGGGAGATCACATAGTTTTACATTTTGCATTTTTAAAGGCAGTGGAAGGCGTAAATTAAGCAGCGTTTCGTGTTCGAGCCAGATGCCATCTCCAACAAGAAACAAAAACACTTCCATTTTCGAAAAGTAACCTTTGACACCTAAAGAGGCTCTAATAAGTGCTTTTCTTCCAGGATCTTAAGAAATGACTTTCTGTGCAGCTGAGAGAGGCAGCCCAGGGAGACGGATGTCCTTTGGTGTGTGGGCAAGGACTGCAGCAGCTCTCACGGCCGCCATGCCCTGCCCAGGCCCCTCTCCCTTCTCCGTGATGACACATTCACCAGAGGGATGAAGGCAGGGGCTTCAGTGGGAGCATGGTCCCCGTGGTCTTTTTTTCATGCGTGGCCTTGTCAGGGTGCAAATTAGTGCCAGTTTCACTGGTGGTAATGGAGGAAATCTGTTAGCAGAAGGAAGACTTTGAAGTCTAAAATCGGCATAGATTGGTTCGCTAGAATTTTCATGAGCAAGGGCTTAAGGAATAATATTCCGTAGGTTTGTGAGGTAAACGTCCTTTTGAGGAGAGATTCCCAGCTGAACAGGTGCTCAGCTTGTACCAAGAGTGCCAAACCAGAACCCCTAAAAATGACTCCATTTTTTCTGAGAAAACTAATCAGAGACTTTTTTTTTTCTCTTGAGAAAGATGACTTCAGTCCTCAAGAGCTCTTTTTAAATGTTAGCATGGCAGAGAATGGCATTTTTTATAGACAGATGTTGTTGTTAAACGTGCTCACGGTAATGATGTTTGTTTAGTGCTTATCTCTGAGGAATTCAGAGCACTTTATAGATGTTTTCTTCATTATTTCCTCAAGGTTTTTCGTTTTTCTTTTTCTGATCATCCTTTAATCTCAGCTGTAAATTCTTCATTCAGTGTTTCTCACTGTATCTTCCCTGAAGTACCTCCTGTTGACCTCATTTCCTACGACTCTCTGCATTTCCGGTATTACAAGCTCAAGCCAGTTCAGATATTCTGGGAAAGCATTCAGAATCTTCCCTTTTGGTGTCTCAGGCTTCTATCTGCTATTCTTTCTCACTCTTTTTTTTTTATAAATTTTTTTAATGTTTTTATTTATTTTTGAGAGAGAGAGAGACAGAGCACGAGTTGGGTAGGGGCAGACACACACACACACACACACACACACACACACACACACACACAGAATTCACACACACAGAATTCGAAGCAGGCTCCAGGCTCTGAGCTGTCAGCACAGAGCCCGACGCAGGGCTTGAACTCGTGAACTGCGAGATCATGACCTGAGCCGAAGTCAGACATATCCCCGACTGAGCCACCCAGGCACCCCAATTCTTTCTCACTCTTGACAAGCTCTCCTATCTACATCTCCAGCATACTTCCTCCCCCTTAAAACAATTATTGAAACATACCTTATTTTTCTACCCAAACAATTCCTATTTTACTTAATTTTAGTTCACTTGTTTCTAACTGCCCTGCTCTCTTTTGCCTAGGGGTAGCTAATTCGAGGTTACTAAACGTGTTCTTTAACATGGGCACTGCACAGCATTTTGAATCTGGTATTTATAGCAGAGGGATATTTTTTTCCTAAAATTATTTCTCTTTCAGCCCTCAAGGAATTTGTTAACTTTTCTTCTTCACTGCAGTCATCCTTAAAGAAACAATACAAAAGAGTCAGGACTTTAAGACAAGCTAATCTTTTTGTATAAATAAATTAGATCCTTCCCTCGCTTCAGAAAATAACCATGTAGAATATTTTTTCACTGGCTTCTGATCAGATGGAAGTATGGTAGAGAACTTCATCCTAAAAAGATCCTGGGATCATGAGATTTTATGCAAGGCACCTTAGAAATCATTCCCTTATTCTGCCGATATGGGAACTGAGACTCAGAGTTTTAAACATTTGTCCGTGGTCACAAAAATACTTAGGGTTACATTCAGAATTTAGTGTAGGAGACAAGACACCTGAAAAGTTAGTCCCCAAGGCAGTAAATAGCATGACATAATGAATGATTTGGTTACTCTGGCCATTTGTGAGCTGGTAAATATTTAACAACGGGGGGTGGGGGTGGGCAGAGGAAGCCTTGAATTACTGTGTTTGCCAACTTCGTGGATGCCATTTGAAGCCAATTTCAGGCTACCAGTGTGAGGCCATTGAACAAGGAGTTAGGGAGAGACAAGTGTTATCCAGTTGGCTGTCTGCAGAATAGAGACTGTCCGGCTGGAATGAACAGGTCTCTAAAGAGGAGGAGAACTGAGCTAGACCATTCCCCCCCCACTGCCCCATCAACCCTTTCAGCTGTGAAGGACTATCCTTGATCTTTCTTTTGAGCAACTGTAGGACTTGATCCTTTGTTCTTGCTATTGCCTCAGTGGATCAAGTACTCTTCACCAAATTCACTGTCACATTTCAACGCCCCGCTCAAAGAGACGTGTCTTCATCAAGCTTTTTTCCCATCACCCCAACCCTTTCAGAAGTAATTACTTCTATTCTGAATCCCAGAGTACTTGATTTATACCTTTTATTAGGGTAATTACCAAAGCCTAAAAAATTTGATATTATTGTCAATAGAGAGTGTCTTGCCCCCACTAGACTGTCCTCAGAGGACAGGAGTCATGTTTTATCCTTTCATTGACAGAGAAGCAGTGCAGTGCAGAGGGAACAGCCCAAACTCAGGAGCCAGACAGCTCAGTTTCTCACAAGCTTGCTGTGATGATCAGTGAGATTACTGGAATGTTCAGTGCCTACCATATACTAAGGCCTTGCTAAACGCCACCTGGTGCTGTTATCTGTAACACACAGCCCCGTCCCTGGCACAAAATTGGCATGCAATTGCTTCTGGTTGAATTTAACTAATGTGAAGCAAGGAATGACCCGGCTAGCTTTTTCAGGAAGTTGGGAAAAGGTGTGCTAGAGGGGACTCCATGTGCAGGTTATTATTGGATAGGTGAGAATGATCTAGTAAATATGATCATTTGGTCATAGAATTATAGAAGCAGAATCTAATTTTCCAGCTGTGGTATGATGAACACAGTGCCGAGTGGGATTGTCTGTGCCCTTTCCTCACCACGTGTGCTGGATTCTGTAAAGCCGTAAATGCCCCATTTGTTAGTGCAATAGCTTTTATAGACTGCTGTTAATTGAAATATGGCCTTTTAAATACTGTGCAGTTGCTTTTTAAAAAATCTAAATGCTAGACTTTATGTATAAATACTATTAAATCTCATCCCATTTGGTTTAGTCCATTCCAATTAATTCATATCACTTCCAACCTTGATTCTGCAATGCGGTATATCTTCTATCCCATTTAGCTTTGTGTTGTCTGCAGTTTTGTAAGCATTACTTCTGTTTGGTTTTATGAAACACTGTTCAGGCCACTTGCAAGTACAGAATCTCCTGAAGTGTCACTAAAGACCTCTTTCCGTGATGACCTTGATTCATTAAACAATATTTTCTTTTCCTTTTTGGGTATAGATTTTAAACTCCTTTTAAATCTATCAAAGTATATAATAATCTATATTATATCGCATGCTGTCCACAGGGATGTCCTGAAACTTTGCCAGAATGCTACGCCTGCAACATTTTTGTTTTACAAATAGAATAAGTCTCTTAGTCAACAACACACAGCTTACTTGTTAAAACCTCTACCTGATTAATCTGTTTTGGCTGTCAATATCAATAACTTCCTTTTCCAATATGAACAAAGGATTCATGTTTCAAAATAGTGAACTCTGTCAAGATACATTAGGCTCAGCACACACACCTTGACCATCTGGGTGAGAAGTTTGGACACATCCCAAGGGCAGTGAGAGGCTGTTGAAAATCTTGAATAGGGATGGATATTCCAATTCTTGAATAGTGATGTTTTAGGAAGAAACATCTGGGAGCAGTGTCCACAGTGCGCTCTAGGGGGTTGCCTGCGTGAAGTTCGCAGTGGCCTGCAGTAATCCCAGAATGGGCTGCTGCACCATGGGACTAGGCTAATAAGTAGTAAAGATAGAAGAGAATAAATGTGGATTCAAAAGAAAAAACTCGGCAGGGACTATTGGGAGAAGATGGTAAGAGTGACAAAATAAATAAAAATAAGTACATTAGAGGTTCCCAACTTTTCCCCATCGTTGAACACAGAAAATGATCCCAGTTTGGCCACTGCGATACGTAGGGCTACTTGGACTTGGAGGTGACCCAACATCATGGGCTTCCACGATGGGTTCTCCCTGCCCCCGAGTCCCGCCACCCCTGTAACCACTAGCTGAAGACATCCATATCCCCACGTGGCTGAGAAGCTATTTGGATATTTCTGCTTTAGAAATAAGTACTCTTAGCAATATGAAGAAAAACAGACTTGCACCAAAATGGGACCTTCACTACGGAGAAGACTACATACATAAAGGAAAGCCAACTCTAGGTCCAGTGCATAACTCTAATGCAAAAGCGAAATATGGTGTACGCACTTGGAAGAAAACTAGCGCCAAGGCTAATGCCCAACAGGTTGGCCCAGGACACCAAACCACTGTCCGTTGTTGTAGTGATGCAGTAAAACCGGGACAGTGGCTGTGCAAGCCTAATACGGGCATGAAAGTAAGCAGCCCCTGCTACACAGGTTGGAGGGAGATACAAACCACCCCTAAGGAGGTACTAGGTAGACACCTAGGCAGACAAAGGCAGAAACAAAGGAATTTTGGTTTTGTAGGAATATGGAAATCTAAGCCCGTTTGCTTGAAAATTCATGAAGTACTGCCCATTTGTTGCTCCTTGTTGATTTATGTAGTTAATGATTAAGTAGTTTTGTAGTCCTGGTGCCTCACTTATGCTACTAATTTGCATTGCTGCATGGAGGAAATTATAGATTGGGAAAATGCAGGAGCTTACAGTCCATAATTCCTGTGGTAATTGAGGATGTCTGGTTGTAGAAGATGAAAAGGTGTTCCCTCTTCAGGAAACTCAAGGGCAGAGTGAGAACAGGCACCCACCAACAAAGTCATGCAGATTCTATTATAAAAACAGGAATGAATGGCTCTTCTAAAAGATAATGGAACCCACACATTTCTCCTGATGATTGGTAGCAGGGCCACCCTGTGAATGATTCCAGGGGGCACCCACCTCTCACGCCGGAGTATGCTTGAATGGTGCGCCCTGAAGTAGGGGTACAGAGCCTGTGCACACAGGAAGACCTGTATGATTGATCCCGGTGCCCCCACCCAACCCAGCAGGTGCATATCTGCACTGACCCATGGCGTTCGCCACCAGCCCAACCACACTTCCTTCCCCAGCGGAGCTGTATTCTTTAATCCTGACTTATCATTTTATTCCAGTTCAGATCTACCCAGTTCTCCACATGGCTTCCCACTGGACCTCTGTTACAAGCCAAAACACATCCTTCTGGCTCATTTGCTCCAGTCATTCTGTTGACCTTTCTGGAGCTATTTGCTGCTCTCACTATCATGCTCCTTGTTACAGTTAAGTAGAAAAAAGCGCCAGCCGCACAAGTCGGGAAACTCTGGCATCTTCCCAGCCCTTGATACAGGCTTCAGTTTGAGCACTTACCATCTATCACTGTAAACATTTGTTTACATTTCTGACTCCTTCATTCAATGTGAGCTTGACAAAGGGCAGAATCATGCTTCTTTGAGCCACAGGGTTTATTGAGAAGGATGCCCAGCACATAGTAGATCCTCTTCTAATGTTTGGTAAGTGAGTGAGCAAAAGAATATATTACCTTTCTTAGGTATGGACATGGTAGTCTCGTTTTAGGCATATAGGTTAAAAAGAATTTCCTCTCTGTTACATACAATGCCTGTGTCTGTTTCTATTTGTTTAACAGCCTCCTGGGTGATGCTAAGGAGAGGTTGCTTAGGTCTCTGCCAGTGGTTTCTGAGTCTTTTGTTTACCCCTGTGCAGGTGGGGAAGTGGAAAGACAAGTCCCTGCAGATGAAGTACTACGTGTGGCCCCGAATGTGTCCTGAGACAGAAGAACAGGAGGATGACCATCTGAGCATTGTAACCCTGGAGGAGGCCCCCTTTGTCATTGTGGAAAGTGTGGACCCTCTGAGTGGAACCTGCATGAGGAACACAGTCCCCTGCCAAAAACGCATAGTCTCTGAGTATGGCCCCTTCCCCAGTGCTCCGGGTGGCATGGGATAGTCCGATTTCATACAGCTGTCAGCACCTGCCTGGGCTGGGACTTGAGGCATAGAATGAGTTGGGCACCATGTTCAATTGTCAGTTACTACTGAGCCGTGGAATTACTAGCAGACCTGTGGTGTGATGCCTGGGTCTGTCCAGATCATGACCTGGGAGAACTACTGCTAACTCTGCTAACGTATCTTTGGCCTTGCCCGATCTCAACAACCAGGACCTGAAATTTAGGAGATGTAAATTTGCATTGGTGTTCGTGCCATCATGCCCCGAAATTTTGAGATTTAGGAACATTTTTGGAAATGGGTAAAACTAATTTATACTGTTAGAAGTCAGGATAATGATTCTCTTTGGTGAGAGTGGGAAGTGCCTGGAAGAGAGAAGAAGAGGGTAACTTTTCCGTACCTGGATTTGGTGCTGGTTAAATGGGCAGGTTGAATGTATACACATTTTTCCAACTGAACCCTTAGGACATGCGCGCTTTCCTAATGTACATTACACTTCAAAGGAGCACTAAAAACTGTGAGGAAACGTTGTTCACCATGATGAGCTAATGAAAGAATTGCAGTTCTGTCGTCTATCGATTTCCTCACTCGGGTCTGATACACATTGTGCTGAGCTGTGAAAGGGAGGCCCTGCTTTGGGGTTGGAGTTTGAATGGTGAAGGATAAAAGCTGCCTCTTGTATAAAGCCTTGTTTTGTTTGTTTGTTTGTTTGTTTGTTTGTTCGTTCGTTTGTTTCTTCAACTGGTTAGGAACAAAACAGATGAGGAGCCAGGTTACATCAAAAAGTGCTGCAAGGGGTTCTGTATTGACATCCTTAAGAAAATTTCCAAATCTGTGAAGTTCACCTATGATCTTTACCTGGTTACCAATGGCAAGCATGGGAAGAAAATCAATGGAACCTGGAATGGTATGATTGGAGAGGTGAGTGTCAGAAAGTAAGGGCCGTTTCCATTTTCCATGGGTTTTGTTTCATGTTAATATAAAAAGAGGCTCATTTATAAATTTTAGAAAATACAAAACCGTGAATAGGCTCTCCTGTTCCCACTATACTAAGGAAACCACTGCCTGACTGTTTTTTCCTTGCGGTGGCCCCTGGCCTTCCTGAGTGCCCTACCTGAAGCACTGTGCCTTTCTCCCAGGTGGTTATGAAGAGGGCCTATATGGCCGTGGGATCACTCACCATCAATGAGGAGCGATCCGAGGTGGTCGACTTCTCTGTGCCCTTCATAGAGACCGGCATCAGTGTCATGGTGTCACGCAGCAATGGGACTGTCTCACCTTCTGCCTTCTTAGGTAAGTGATATGCTCACTGGTGTGAAGGACATGGACGTAAGGACAGATACTTGGTATGAGGATTAAGTGAAGGAGCGAGCACGTGGCCAGGCTCTTTCAGTCACGAGGTGGTTTCTAGGAGCCCATTTAATTTGGGGGACTTAAATATTGTTTATTCTCAAATATAAAAACTGAAGAATACCCAAAAACAATTGATAGGACAGCGTAGGACCCTGGAAGAAAACAGCCTTAGGCTAGTAATCAGGGTTCCTACTCTGGTCTCATTCCTGCAACTTACTCCACACTTGACCCTGAGCAAATGTGCTCCATCCTGGGACTCAGTTTCCTCGTCTGTAAAAGAAGGCATTTCAGGGGGCGCCTGGGTGGCGCAGTCGGTTAAGCGTCCGACTTCAGCCAGGTCACGATCTCGCGGTCCGTGAGTTCGAGCCCCGCGTCGGGCTCTGGGCTGATGGCTCAGAGCCTGGAGCCTGTTTCCGATTCTGTGTCTCCCTCTCTCTCTGCCCCTCCCCCGTTCATGCTCTGTCTCTCTCTGTCCCAAAAATAAATAAACGTTGGAAAAAAAAAAAAAAAGAAGAAGGCATTTCAACTATCTGATCTCAGAGGGTACTTCTTCCCGCTTTAATACTTTCGAATTCTAGGGACGTCCAACTTCAGCTCAGGTCACAATCTCACAGTTTGTGAGTTCGAGCCCCACGTCTGGCTCTATGCTGACAGCTCAGAGCCAGAAGCCTGCTTTTAGATTCTGTCTTTCTGCCCCTCCCTGGCTCACACTCTGTGTGTCTTTCTCTCTCTCAAAAGTAAATAAAACATTAAAAAAATCTAAAAAAATAATTTCTAATTCTAGATATCATTGAAATGCCTTTTTAATTATCTTCAAAGATTGAAGTCGGTGCTACCAAAAGAGGCTTTTTTTTTCACATACATTTTTCAGAGCTTTGAGAGATACAGCTGATCTGATGCTCGCTCCCATCTTACCCCGCCCTTCCTCATGTCGTTCTGTACTTCGCTCTCTCCAGCATCGCTTATGTGTCAAAGCCTTAGATGTGATATGAGACCTGGTGAGATAAGGCCAAGATTTCAATTAGATGAGGTCCTTTGTGAGCTCATACCCCATATTTTTTGCAGAGGCCGTGAGAGCAAAGGGTTGGAAAATAAAATGTCACCTTGAAAACAGGACGTTGGGCTAAGAGGCAGGAGGCCTGGCTTGGACATAAACAAGCTGTAAGCCCTTGGACGAGTCACAAACTCTCTGAAGGACTTCAACTTTTTTTTTTTTCATGAGGATACTGGAATAGACCTTGACTGATACTTCTTTAAGCTCTATCTGGCAGGTAGTGGGGGAAAGGGGAAGTTTTTAATTAATGCACTATAAAATAGAGTTATAGGTTCCATAGAATTTTTCCATAAATTACTCGAGTTTCTCAGCTAGCCTTCTTAGAGTAGAGCAAATTCTGGACCTGCCAATTTCATGTGAAATACTATTAGATAGCACACACTATATGCATTAATCCTCATAGCAGCTTTATGTATTTTATTTGCTTTTTTACTTTGCAAGGATAATTGGAACATTAAGAGACACAGACAAAAGTGCATTCTAATTCTAACCACAATATAGCGTTAACCTCAGCTTCTGAACTGGAAGAGCCAGTGATATATCAGCAAAGCCCTAAAATGACACAGTAGTGCCAAGCAGGGTGTGTGTGTGTGTGTGTGTGTGTGTGTGTGTGTGTGTGTGTGTGTTCGGAGGAGAAGCAATTAATTACAAGGGTAAAAGAAGCCAACATTTATTGAACACCTATTATGTGGTTTTCCAAGCAATACTGTACATCCTTTTGGCATATTATCTCCTTGATACCATTATTATACACATTTTGTGTCTTGGGAAACTGAATCTTAGATCTGTTAAGCAAATTTCCAACAATCTGTCAGTTCATAGCTGGCAAATCCAGGATTAAAGCCCAGAGGTGGCTGCCTTCAGAGCCTGTGTTCCAATAGTCGTGAAGCCATTTCAGAGTGCAACTCCTAAATCAGGAACCAGTGTGGTGGGCAGAGATACACTTTGCCCCAGAATACCTCAGGTTATAACCTGGCCATGCCATTCTGTCAAATAGAAATGGTGATACCATAATGAAAGGGCCATTATAAGGATTGTATAAACTATACGGTGAAAGTACCTTCTAAATTGTAAAGACCAATACAAATGCTTGTTGTATTTTGTACACAGAAACTTGCCCTTGCCTCAGTGGGGGAGAAGGAAGCTCAGAGAGGATGCCTTTAATCTGGATAGGACTGCAGTCCATGAGAGCCGAGGGGAGGGGCCTTCTGTACTCCACCATATAGAGGCTTTGAATTAAACCTGTTACCCTCACATCTCTGGCTGCCACTGAAAGGTTTTACATTTCACAGTGGATGCGTGCCTTATCGAGGTCCTTTTTAAATTGTTAAGTGACTGGGTTTGTATAATTCCCTTCAAAAGTCCAAAAGTAAAGCAGAGATTTCAAGTAAGAAGATATTTTCTAATTTCTAGCCAGTTTTTCCCTTTTTTCAACTTCATCTTTATTAATGATTTGGGAAATGGAAAAAACAGTATGTTAATTCACTTAGTTATGAGTTTACAATGTGATGTGACAGCTAAAAAGGCCAGAACTATTTTGAGACACAATTGAGGGAACATCATATCATGGGAAAGAATAGCAATTGTCCCTTTTTGTAGGCCTTCGGTGAGGTGGCTCTTGGAATATGGTGTTCAATTTCTAGACGCGTCTAAGCCAGAGAGGTTTGGGTCAGCTGGGAGGGATTCAGCAAGAATGATTAAAGAAATTAAAGAAAGCACTCTCTTGCTGTTCTACCTGGTCCTATCCTATCAACCCCTTTCACTCACTGTTAGGGAATAGCTTGTAGTCATTTTGTTAATTATACCTGAAACAAGTTTCCTTGTCACCTGCTGCATCCCCACCGTGACAGTCACGGATCGTCAACATGGATGGATTTTTTTTTTTTTTTGGACGTTGACTTCTATTCTCATACCCTAACGATGTTTAATAAAATCCACCACAATAAAGAGGGTTGAAAAGTAAATATAGGCTGGGAAGTTTAGAGGAGGTGAGGCAAGGGGGCAAAAGAGCTGTTCGTTGGATGTAATTATTACTGAACCAAGTTAGGCCGGAAGTAGTGACCGTGCCTGTTGAGAATGAATTTGCACGCAAGCCTGGGAAGCATTGGTGAAAGCTTGTCCAGGTCTCCGTCATGTGGTGTGGCCAGCCATATAGGTGAGAACATACGCCATGAACCACACCCGTATGATTCATTTACTCCAGATCTAGTTATTCTTGTAGTTGTGCATTTCCTGGCCATGGCAGAAACTATCTCAAAAAGTTCAGAGGCAAGAAGCTCTCCTTCTCTGGAAGAAAAGAAACGGGGCAATGGAGACACCCAGACATAGCCTCTCACCTCTCCCCCGCCCAGGCCCTGGCTCTCTGAAGGGACACAACACAACTGTGGTTTGTTGTCCCCTCAGAAAACACGTGTTGCCTGAGCAAATGGATATGCAAATAAGTCAGAATGTGTTTTTGCTCTGTTTCAATTCTGAGCACTGATTTTTTCTTTCCTTCCCCAGAGCCATTCAGTGCTGACGTATGGGTTATGATGTTCGTGATGCTGCTCATCGTCTCAGCCGTGGCTGTCTTTGTCTTCGAGTACTTCAGCCCTGTGGGTTATAACAGGTGCCTCGCTGATGGCAGAGGTAAGGCCAGCTGCAGCCGTTGGCATTTCTGCGTTCTGTTTTTTTCTCGTTGTCACTTCCGGGCCTCTGTACGCCTCATGTGGTGTCTGCCCCTTCCCTAACCCATCCGTTTCCGAAAACGAACCCTCAGCCTTCTATGTCAACAGCTTGGCAACTCATTAGAAATACCCCAATTAAGAGGTTAGTCTGAATCAGTATGTCCCCTCGCTGGCAGAAGCCTCACCCAGCAAGCCCAGTTCCACCCCGGGGGTATACGAGAGGAAAGCTAGCAGGAGATCCGCATAGCATAAACATGTCAGAGGAAACTATTTTGATAACCTTAGGCGGTGAGCAGTCTGTCTGAACAGATGGACTAACAAGGCAGATATACCCGTATATTAAGAATAAAAACTTTAGACTGCCCCAGGGTACATGCAGGGTAGCTGTGGCTGAAAGAGTTCTCCACCGCCGAGGTACAAGATCTCCAAAGCATGTGACCCTGACTCAGATCCCTCTTCCAGGGGGTACAGACATTGGGTGTTTGAAATAAAATGGCCAACGGATAGCAATTCTGACCCATAGCTACTGTCGGGGGCAGTCCAATTTTCTGGCTAAGTGGGTCAAGAGATATGAAGGCTGCCCATGTGTGTGAGGCATTTATGAGACCTCACAAAACATTTACTAGATTTCTGAAGGGGGCCGTGGGACCCTTGTGAATACATCCTCTAAAACTTTCTGAAAACCCCAGAATTAGGAAATAGTACACTTTTTTCTGAGTCTTCTCCCTTCCAGAATGTGAGCTTTATTCTGAAATTATGCCTCCAAGAGAAAAGATTTTTTTTTAACCTGCACCACACAAAGAATCATCAGTGGGGCACTTAAAAGACAAAGGTGCTTGGACCTGATTGTCTAATATTCTGATTCCCTAAGTCCAGTGTGGATCTTGGACCACTACTATATTTCAAAATAGTGGTTTTCTACCTTGGTTGCATAATAGAATAACCACCCACCCCACAGCTATTTAATAAGAACCTTTGGGGTTGGGGTGCTAGGCGGCAGTCTGTTGACTTCACCATCCAGGCGGTAAACCACTCCTGCCCTGAGGTATTTCTGGGTGCAGACCTACCCTCTTATTTGGCTCATGCATTCTGGAGCGGAGGTCTGAATGTCTCCACAATAGGGTCCGGTCAGGGGACTTTGTGCCTGTGCCCAAGGGTCTTCCAGAACCACAACCTACTCCCCATCCCGAGGGGCATTAGTAACAAGTGAAACCTCTGAGAAACACAGAAGGACGTACATATGTTGACAGTGCCCAAAACTGAGGTTAGTGGATGCTGTCCCTTCACCTTGAAGAAATCAAAGAGGCGAAAAATCCAGCCACAAAATTCAAAGCAAGGGCTTATGATTACTTATTTTACCAAAGGACGCTTGTCTTCGCGAAGGAACTCAACACGGGATCACTTTAAATATCAAGTCTCCTTGGGGCATTTTACAATGTACAACACTTTGATTTATGAACAACTTTTTAGTTACACATCTGCTCCATGAAATAAGGTCCACATGCACAGATGTGTGTGCACAGTTAGACACTGGGCTTGACATGTGTAGTCACTGATTTAGTTGTCAGAGCAGATGCTATCAGGATCACAGATAGCATCATAAGACGTGTGCTAATGTGTTGTGAAACTGTGCAGGCAGATGTTCATTTCTGCAGTGGAGGGGCTACATCATGGCGAGATTTTGCCATCGCCAAGCCCTGAAAGCAGGGAGGCCACAATAAATCTATGGGCAGAAGCCCTGGCATGGTGTGCGTAAAGGTTGGGGGGGAAGAGGTCAAAGACAGCCCACTTTTCTGCCCTCAGATAGTGTGGCAAAAGCCAGGTGTCTGTGACTTCCTCCCTGGGCTTCCTGATACTCTTTTACACAGAAGCTACCATGATAGGAAACAATTGGGATGTGGGCATTGGACTGGGGTCAAGGTTATCTTTGACACATTTACTGCGAAGCGCTAGAAGTGAAAGAAGAATTAGAATAAAGGACATTCAAAGTCATCTAGCATCAGTGTGAATAAAATTCTAGAAGGTCCATGACAGTGGTAGAAGAGTCCACACAGTTCTTGTGGACCTTTCTTTAAAAGTTGAAATCCTTTCTTGGTCGGTACAAATATAAATTTGAGGAACAACGGTAATAAGGGCACAAGTGTGACAGTAGTGGGGTAGTTGCCTTTGTTATTATTCAGTTTTGATGTGATCTTGAGGGTCTCATATACACAGGGGCGGGAAGCCGGTGCCCGGGCTGAATCACGAACATTAGTTGGAGGAGGATCTCACGCACACCCCAGACCCCTGGATTTTCTTCTAAAGAACCCTCTTCTGCCTTCCTGAGGGTCCCGGGAGAAGAGAGGCACAAGCTGTCAACTTAAAAGTGTCTGTATCTTAGTTGGGGGATTTCCTGCTCTGAGCAGGAACTTACCAGCTCTGTGTATTTGTAGGTGTATATAGAATCAGTGATTCTGTCTTGACGTTCTGCCCTTGTCTTTTCGTCATGACAGAGCCAGGTGGCCCATCTTTTACCATCGGCAAAGCTATTTGGTTACTCTGGGGTCTGGTGTTTAACAACTCCGTCCCCGTGCAGAACCCAAAGGGGACCACCTCCAAGATCATGGTGTCGGTGTGGGCCTTCTTTGCCGTCATCTTCCTGGCCAGCTACACTGCCAACTTAGCTGCCTTCATGATCCAAGAGGAGTATGTGGACCAGGTTTCTGGCCTGAGTGACAAAAAGGTAAGAGAACCCTTTGAAACTGCCCATCTTGCCCTCAGTCCTATTCTGAGCCATACTCGAAAGTTCTCACGTACCTGTTAATTTTCTCCACCTTTGGAATCGGGGCAGTTCTTTCTTGTGTTTCCTTACGTGGGGATAGGGGAACAAAAATCAGGGTCCCTACTGAAATAATAGTACTTCACATTCGCCTTCTGATTTGTGAAAGGTTGGCAAAAACACACCCTGGGCTGCAAATAAGCAGCTTGGTGTGGTCGCGGCTTTCTGAGTATATGGTACCTCCTGCCGGATGTGCTTGGGTGGCCCGTCAGCACAGGGCTGCCTGTTTGGTGTGTTATTAGAGGGTCGCCCCCGGCACCCACACTGAGGGCGCTGGCCCATTGTGGCCTTCATTTTCCGCCCAGTGGGCTCTCCGTTTGTTCATCTGCACACCCGTGTGTTCCCAGGGCTAAGCAGGAGGGTGGTACACATTGTTCCTGAAGAGAAGGAACTGCTGTTTAACTCGACGATTGCCCCGTGTGATGCCAGTGAATAGGTGGCCCTCATACCCATGGCAGGCCCCCTGCCAGGCTGTGCAGTCAAGAAAGGAACGAGAGTCTCTGCTGGTTTGCATCTTTCCTGGAGGAGGATGTGCCAAACCTGTCCTGTACACGGTACTCTCCAGGTCTGCCTGAGGCTTCACGGTTTCTGTGGGCCATCTGTCCCCTGAGGCCATGATAGCTGGGAGCGTCCAAGACTAGGGATAGGAGCTACCTCCACAGAATGGCCAGTAAGACTCGGGGATGCCCCTGCATCATTCCGGAGACTCACCCACAACAGATTTCCCACCCTGTGTTTCCTCAAGAGTTAGAAAATGTGAAGGGCACCCAGGTGGCTCAGTCGGTCGAGCATGTGACTCTTGATCTCAGCTCAGGTCATGACCTCACAGTTCGGGAGATCGGGTCCCATGTCAGGCTCTGCACTGACCCTGTGGAGCCTGCTTGGGATTCTCTCTCTTCCTCTCTCTCTGCCTCCCCCCCTTTCTCTCTCAAAATAAATAGAATAAACTTTAAAAAAAAGATTTAGAGAATGTGATTTCCCACCCCTTTCCCCAGGATGAAACTACAAGATATAGACAGATCTGTGTTTGGAACAGATAGGTCAGAGAGTCAGTGATTTCTAACATAGGGCAGGTTTCCCCAAAATGAAATTTTAAACACTTGGCAAATGGTTTGAGAAGAGTTAAAAGGAAGGGCATAGGCTCTGATTTCTCCATCTACTCACCTCTGCTCATCAAGAACACTCAAAAGCATGTGAGAAAGGGAATGAAAAAAAAAAAAAATATATATATATATGTACATATGAGGCTCATTCCCTGTGTTTACCTTTTCATATTAGCTCTTTCTCTGGCTTGTCTTCCTTTGTTTTCTTCATTTAAAAAAAATTTAACATTAATTTATTTTTTGAGAGACAGAGGAGACAGAGCCTGAGCAGGGCAGGGGCAAAGAGAGAGGGAGTCACAGATTCCGAAGCAGGCTCCGGGCTCTGAGCTTGGTCAGCACAGAGCCCAATACGGGGCTTGAACTCACCAGCCGCGAGATCATGACCTGAGCCAAAGTCGGATGCTTAACCGACTGAGCCACCCAGGCACCCCCTTTATTTTCTTCATTTTAAAAAATAATAGCTCTTTTGTAGTTCTTCTTCCTTGTTTTTAAGTTTTTATTTACTTCGCTCTTCTAACGCATGATTTATTATTCATGTATTCATATATTCATGAATTTATTACTTAGTTCATTTTAAACATTTCTCTTTGGTCCTTCGTCCACATCTTTCATCATTATGATCCTGACTCAGAAAAGTTGAATTACGTACCTCCCTTCACCCCCTGTTACACTAATTTTTGTGCCTGTTTCTGTGACAGGGGCAGCAGTAGGGCTAAGAACAGCTAGTTCCTCAGGGCTCCTCGCTTGAATGTAGCGTAGATGAGGTGGACTGTGCCCGTTCTAAAACACGGATGTGGCAGCAGCATGGTGGACCGTGTCCTCACATGTGGATTTGCCAGGGGTGTGGCCGACCGTGTCTTCTCATCAGGCTCCGCGGAGGCTTGGTCGATCATGTCCCCACACGGAATATGGTGGGACCATATTGCCATGCGGTCAGTAGTATGGCAGAGGAACGTGGACCACAGTCCCTCTTGGAGCTCTGGGCTACTAAGTGAGGGATCCACGACATTTATCATTTGGTTTTCTTCAAGTATCTCTGAGAATTGCTTAGGGCACTGTCTTTATCTTTCCCATACATTCACGAGCCACCTGGCAGCAACCATACAATTTTCTATGTGAATTAAGCCTAATTAAGGTGCAAGGAGACGGTTTTCCCTTCGGTGGTTTTGAAAGAACATATCGTTCTAGGCTGCTTAAACCAAAGAGGTTGTGCACCTGTCTGTCCTCCACACCACGTTGGTTATGTTCTGAAAAGTTGGATCCCATCAGTTCTTTGCTTAAAGAACATCAGTGGCTCCCTTGCTTATAGAATACGGACTGTTATTCTCAGGGCCTTTACATATGATTCCAGTGTATTCCAGCTCTTCAGTCTCGTCAGCCAGTGCTTAGTGTCTTGCGGCCTACCCGCTAGGCCTCCTAGACTTCTTATCTTTGCCAGCCATGCCTCAGTGTGTGCGTCTTCCTGGGATGTTCTTCTCTTGACTTCACTCACTAACCTCCTACTGAAATTTCCAGACCCAGATTAGAGGTCACTTCATTTGTAGAGCTTTCCTTGGGTCATCTGGCTGGTGAGTCATACTCTCCACTGACGTGGCAGTCATCCATACCTTTATTAATAACACCTGTCTTCCACATTATCATGTAATAATCTATAGGCCTCTACCTAACTGTATCTCCCCCATTTGACCATGACTTCCATAAGGGCAGTGGCAATAACTTGGCTATCCTTATTTTAAAAAAGTCCGTGAGGAGAGGGGGAGATGGGATATATTTACGTAAGAGGCTCTCGCGCCGAACACCGGACTAAGCATTATAGGCAAAGGCAAAACAACAAGAGAGCAAGAACCCTTTCACAACTGTGTAATTTGAAAATACGTGAAAATGGTTATCAGATACATTTCAGAACTTTGCAAATGACAAAATAGTAGTGTGTAAGCATCCTGCCAGAAATTGTGACATAATTTACATAATTATAGAAAACATTTAAGTAACTAATGACATATAACGCGTATCAGTGGCAGGAATGCTAATACAAATCAGAAAGAGGGTTTTCTGGAAGTGCGCTTATAATCCCCAAATTGGTATTAGTTTTCCTTCCCAACACCTTTAGAAAACAGAGTCTTGGGCCTGACTTTGCATGACAGCAAGTGTATTCTGTGAATTTAGAAAAAGAGAATGTAAAGAATGAAGTTGTCAAGACAGCAGCAGTGAGAATAGAAATGAGGTGATTTTGAAGATTCTTCTTTCAGTGCAGTTAAATTTTCATCAAGGAAAGTAACACTTAAAATGGAAGAGATTTCTTAAACTTGTTTTCACTGTCACGGATGGCGTATCTTCCATACAACTCAAATCAAATGGTGAATATCTTGCGGTGATGAGGAGATGACATTTATAGCCATTAAATTTATATATCTTTAGGAAATTATCTTCAATTTTTTGGCGTAGAAACGTTCCCAGATCTCATTTATGGTAAGGCACAAAATCAGAGTGTTCAGAGTTAAGTTTCCATGAAAACCTATTTTGGGGCTCCTTTTCACTGGATGGCTTCCACTGTGCACTAGCACATTACATCAGTGAATTCAGAATTATCCCACTACATGCTGTAACTAAATATGGGTGCAAGTTCTAACATTTAGCAGCCCTACTGTACATTCCCTCGGCTCCCCCAGTGGGAGGAAAATGTAAGGAAGCTGGTGACATCTTTCTCCTCTTAACAAAGAGCCCACCATGCTACTTCCTCTACTGTTTCTCACCTATCCAGATGGATTTCTCATTTTGCAGCCCGCCAGCCACCGAAAGGAAGGGAAAGAGCCTGACCACCAGGTGAAGGAAGGGACATATTTACCGGGCCCATTATGCACGTTACCTATATCTTATATGTGTATTCTTCACGGAGGTATGATCATTCTCACTTTACAAATACGACACTGAGACTCTGGGAAGTTTACTGACTTCCCTAAAGTCCCACATTCACAAGTGACAGAGCCAAGGTTTGAGTCCCTGGGTGTTTGGCTCTAAAATCACTTTGCCAGGATTTCTCCCTCGTAGCTCATCCCAGACCAACTTATGACATAGCTAAGGATTGGTATTGACACCCTGCCCCCGCTTTTTCTTTCATTTTCTGTTCTCTAACTTAATGACTTTCTGTATCACTTCCACTTAAACCCTCAGGTCACCATACACCGCCACCCCCAGGACTACTGTTACTACTTCTGTTACGGATAATGGTAATAACAGTCATCGCTATTATTAACATAACTTCAACAATAATATCTCTGCCAACGTTGTTTTCAGCTCTCACAAACCAGGCAGAATGCCAGTTACGTTACATAGATTATCTCATGTAATGACACTGTTAATGTTTTCATTTGTGGATGAGGAAACTGAAGTGGGAAAGGTTAAGTAATTTCCCTTTTGATGTTCTTCGCTGCCTAGGGCCTTTAAACAGGGTTCCATCCTGTTTAGATCCCAGTGCTTTGTTTCCGTTAATCCTCCTCCTTCCTATCCTCCCATCTACCTTGTCAAAGCATAACACGTTAGATCCTTTTCCTCTACCAAAAAGCAGCTATCTGATGAATTGATCCACAGTAATTAGACAGTATCTTAACATTTGCACTTTATTTAAGGAGGCTTTCCGAGGCATTACTTTAAATCGAGAATAATGGTGATTTCCAGTACTTGTGCAGGTTAATGGCCCACAAATTGACTTTAGCTTGAGCCCAGTGTGACCCTGGACTTTCAGACCCTGCTGGAGGAGGGGAGAGGGGTGGCAGCAGGAGAGAGAAGGGACAGTTACGGAGTCATGGGGTGAAGAAAGCCCGCAAGGAGGCAGAGACTTTGAAGGTCGCTGGAAACCGCCGTCCGACCATGGGGTTTCCAAGCGTGTTTGGCTGCGTCCTGCTTCACGCATTCTCACCACCAATGTGATGTGCACCCACGTTGTTTTTTGCGGTTTTTTTCTTCCAGGAACCCTAGGAATTTTTTGTTAACTGTAAAATGTCCAAAAGGTGCTTGTCTAGTTAACAAGGACAGCCTCCTTTGTTTGCAACATGGAAGGTATAATCAGGACAGCCTTCTAACCACTGGGGGAGGGCCTATGGCTTTTCTAGATAATGATTATTCTGAGTTTCTGTGAAGCCTCATAGGATCTTGAAGTCATCTCCTATCCTTTTGGAATACAGACAGTGTAGGATTTTTAAATCCACATGCAAACAGGTTCGATATGCATTCTGGAAGAAAACTAGCCTAGCAATAAGCATATTTACACCACAATACACGGACATGTAATGTTTGGATGGTATTTGAGCACATGGGGAAAATGGGCTGTGCTGTCCACTGTGCAGAGGCGTCTTCCTTGTCCTATTAATTTTAGGCCGAAAGCCAGTGAGAGACAGCTGACCTCAAGCTGGATCTGTCACACCTTGGGCCTGACCCTCTTGGTCAGATCACGGAACACTGAGCCAAAAATAGTTTACTTGGGGAAGCGGCAGGCATGACTAACTAGCCAGGGAGCTAGAAACGAGGGCCTGTGCCGGACCTTCAGGTAGTTGAGCAAAATAGGGTGTGATTTCTTGCGTGGGAGTCCTGTGGAGCTGTCAAGCAACTGGTCCTCTTGTAACAGCTGGTCAAGAGCAATTCTGGAGGATGTGGTAAGAAAAGAAAACTCCTCAGACCCTGGGCGAATACAGGGCACACGGCATGCGTGCGTAGGGGAAGGGGCACCTGCCCCTTTGTCGCTCCATTACCAGAACCAATATGACATTGTACGTGGGCTGTCACCCCAAGTACTGAATATCCCTCATTCTTTCCGGGGTGGCCTTCGTCAAGATAGATCCAGAACCAAGCTTGGGGCTTGCCCAGCCCCAGTTCTGTTGATCAGCATCAGCTATCACCACCTCTCTAATTTTATTTGAGAATGGACTACTTCTGCCTCTTGCTAATTCCTGAGTCCATTTTTTACTCGAACCCTAATTCCTGAGTCCAGTTTTGACTTGACCAAGGCATCCAGTGGGACTTTGCAGTGGTCACCCTAGTTCCAGGGTGCACATGGCTTGGTGTTGACTGCTGGGCTCCAAAGGGGAGCCCAGAGTCTCCTTTCTCTACTTTCTGTGTGCCTCTCCACAGAATCAGGCTTCACCTTGGCCCCCTGTCCCCTTGGCCACCTGCTTCCTGACATTCCATGGCTTCCCACACAGGATTCCTTACTTCTCACCTCTGCTATACTGTTGGGGCTTATAGTGGGTTGAATGGGCCACCTCCTAAAAGATACATCCACATCCTAAGCCCTGGATTCTGTGAGTAATAACTGTATTTGGAAAAAAAAACATCTTTGCAGATGTAATTAAGTTAAGGATCTCAAGATAAGATCATCCTGGATTATCCAGGTTGGTGCTAAATCCAATGACAAGTGTTCTTGGGCAAGAGAGAAAGGTAGAGATTTGACACAGAAGAGAATATCAGGAGAAGGCAGAAGCAGAGACTGGAGTGTTACAGCCACAAGAACCACCTGGAAGCTGGGAGAGGCAAGGAATAGATTCTCCCCTAGAGCCTCTGGAGGAAGCACAGCGCTGGCACTTTGATTTTGGACCTCTGGCCTCCAGAGCTGTGTGAAAATAACTGTGTGTTGTTTTAATGGTAATTCGTAAAGGCAGCCACAGGAAACTCCTACAGGGCCTCTGTGACTCTCTTACCACCTGCACTCTGAGCTCCTTGCAGACGTTAAACTTCGGAGTTTCTCTTACTCGTCTCTGTCTCCTCTGTCAGCACCCGGCCCCATCCTTCCAACGTGAGTATTTCTTACAGCAGGATTCAGTTCAGCTCCTTTGCTTCAAAGAATTGATCAACATCACACTGAAGATTTGCAGAGACATGTTTTACATGTGACGGAAGTCTTCTCCGTGCTGGTGGATTTTATTTAGGGAGACAGTAAAAAACCTAAGTGTCATTGTGTGCTCCCGTTCGCTCTGTCCTTCAGCCTGATTTCGGTCAGCTCCTCACAGTACATTGTGTCATTTGTGTGTGCACACTTCCCACACAACCTTCTCCTAGACCTCTTTATAGTAACATTATCAAAGGGGATTGAGAACCTGTTTTTGTATGATGTATCATTTCCATAACTCCTTTCTAGGGAAAAATATGATTAATGCACCCCTCTCATGTTCTGGATTGTGTTGCGTTGTTCAAATCACAGAACTAGAAGGGACTTGATTTGATCAAAAGGCACAGGTGACATTTTTCTTAACAAATGTAAACAGGTGTCCTCTCTCTTCATGTAGATGAGCGGATCTTCCTTGTTAGATTCTTCGCTACACAGGAATGCACACTCATATATGTGTGTGTGTGTGTGTGTGTGTGTGTTCATGTGTGTATACATATATACACACACATATGTATATATGTATACATATACACACACACACACACACACACACACACACACATATATATACAGTTGACACTTGAACAACGTGGGGGTAGGAACACCAATCCCTTGCACAGTCAAAAATCTGAGTATAAGTTTTGACTCTCCCAAAACTTAACTGCTAGTGGCCTAATGCTGACTGGAAGCCTTATGCTTACATAAATAGCCAATTAACATATATTTTGTATGTTTATATGTATTACATACTGCCTTCTTACAATAAAGGTAAGAAGAAAGAAGGGGTGCCCGGGTGGCTCAGTCAGTTAAGCATCTGACTCTTGGTTTCAACTCAGGTTATGATCTCACGGTTCATGGGTTGGAGCCCCACATCGGGCTTCCCGCTAACAGTGTGGTGCCTTCTTGGATTCTCTTTCTCCCCCTTTCTCTGCCTCTCCCCTGCTCGCTCGCTCTCTCTCTGTCTCTCAAAATAAATAAATATTTTTTAAAAGGTAGGGAAAAGAAAATGCTATTAAGGAAATCATAAGGAAGAGAAAATACACTTACACTACTAGATTGTATTTATAGAAGAAAATCCTCATATAAATGGACCTGGGCAGTTCAAACCCATGTTGTTCAAGGGTCAACTGTATATCTATCCTCCAAAAGTACATATGGACACTTGTTGGGATGAGCACTGGGTGTTGGATGTAAGCGATGAATCATGGGAATCTACCCCCAAAACCAAGAGCACACTGTATACACTATATGTTAGCCAACTTGATGATAAATTATATTTTTAAAAAAAAGAGTACATATGGATAACAAGATAACTGGGTAGCTAGGAACTTAACACAAAGCTACATAAGGAACATATGTTTCCCATGTACATAGACCGTAAGTTTTATAATGTAGATCTGAGAAAGGTTGTCTTTCTTACCTGGCAAAAGAAGAAAGTTTGTCTCATTCTGTTGATAAGGGGAACTGTCTTTCTGTGAAATGAGTAAAAATAAAACAAAATGAAATGAAGGCAAGAAGGAAGGAGGAAGGAAAGAAACAAAGGAAGGAGGGAAGGAAGGAAGGAAGGAAGGAAGGAAGGAAGGAAGGAAGAAGGAAGGAAGGAAAGAAAGAAAAGAAAGGAAGGAAGAAGGGCCAAAGAAAAGCATCAGAACCAATCTTGGACTCTGTATAACTCTTCTTAGAAATATGTCCCTATGTAAGATATTAGAGGAACAGAGCCTTCCTGGAGCCATAACATTTTTAAAAATGCAACTATACAAGCTAACATGAGCATGAATTCACAGTTTCCCCACCTCTGTTGAATTGAACTGGGCCCCAAATAAATTTGCAGTTTGCAATAAGCAACACATGATTTCAGTTAACAAAAATCAAAGCACATAGCATGGCAGGCCGTACCTAAGCTTTGGGTGCTCTAAGAGTGGGAGGAGCCGATTACTTCTTCGAACTGGTCAGATCACTGAATTTATCTGTGTGACTTCCATCTCAGGTCTCTCTCTCTGTCAGGCCATCTCTCCCAGGCTGGGAAGGGCAAGTGGCTCTGGGGACCCCCAGGGGTGATGGAATCTACTTACAGCCAGGTCTCTGGTCCTAGGAGAAGAGCTGTTCTGGTTAGCCGACTACTGAAGGCAGTTTCTTCATTTTGAAATTTATTTCCTCCAAAGAAAAATAAGAGAGTTCCTCAACATCCTTTTCTCTCTCATCAAAAACACAAAGTAGAAATAAGTGTTTTAGTATAAGGGGCCTAAACTTTTATACGCTCACTAAATCTCGGCTTGTGGGTTGAGAATTTATTAAGAAGTAGTGTTTCTTGCTGGGCAACTAAGTGCAAGTCCTTTGAGACAAATTAGTGCAGCCATCACAATTTATATGTGGCCAAAGGCATCAGGCCTAAAATGAATTAGGCTTTAGAGAGGTTCCAGTTGTGTCCACAGTGAGCATTGTAGCCTGGGCGAGCTCTGGGCTCTGTGGATGCTTCAGCCTTTTTTGCCCTTCCAGTGCCCTTCCTTGCCATCATGATGGCAAGAGTAGACAAGGGTCCCAGTGGACTGTGTAACACCTGTTATGTTTTTGGAAGCTTTCGGCAGAGCTGGGCATGTGCTGGGGCCAGTAGGGATCTGAGACCGCCAGAGGCTGGGGAAGCCCAACCATTTCATTCATAATTCGATATTGGGTTTTCTTCTCCAGCATGGCTCACACAGAGCCATTAAGAGACCACTCATGCTCTGTATTTGCTCTGGTATTTTATGCAGTCCTGTCTGGAGGGCTTTGATTCAGACTATCAGGGGCATTGTCTCCAGGCCGGTGTGATCCTGAGAGCTGCCCGAACGGAGAGAAGGAAACAAGCAGGCGAGAAGCTCCGTCACGGTGCGCGCAGGAGGCAGTCAGGAGGAGGAAGATGAGAGCTTCAGGTCCTCACTTGAAAAATTATACGGCTAGTCTGTTTGAGTAGCTCTTTCTGTTGTGGGGACACAGGAGAAGTAGCTGCCTGGGAAGGGGCGGGGTGGAGCAGAGCACGAATATCAAAGTCACTTGGGGAACCTTTTCAAATGAATAGGACCCTGTCCATCCAGGTAGAAGTAACGTACAGGTGCAAAAGCTCCCACCTCACAGGACCTGCCAGCAGGCGGCCATGAAACCACAACTGTAAGACGGGTCGTGAGAGCACATTACTTTGGGGGAAGTTATTAGAGGCCCGTGGCATCCCCTCCTATCCTCCCACTCCCCTCATACCCACTAAAGGGGTTTTGAAGGGATCATTTGGAGAGCTTGGCCTTCACCCCCTGCAGTTCAAATGGAGAAAGAGTGGCATTTGACCTGTAGCTGAGAAGATCGAGGATGACGGGTCTTGGCTTGAGCCCCTCGCCTGGTGGGTGGTCCAGATCCCCACCAGTGATGAGGTAGGCCTTTGTTCCTCAAGTCTAGATTAGGCCACATGAGCAGGAGGGAGTCAGTCTGGGCCAGGAGCGGAGGGGGGTGTTTTTAAAGATACCCTGCTCAAAGGGCTTCCTGCTTAGGATGAGGCAATCGAAACAGAAATACACAGGAGGGGTGTCATCTGATGGAGAAGCCGGAGGGACTGATGTAAGCAGCCAGCTGCAATCAGGGAGTTGCTGACCAATGTTCTCACTCTGAAAGACTCTCTGAGGAACCCATGAACTTGCCTGACAAGGAGAAGAGTCTGCTTTGAACTCTGGCCACGCATAGAGACCATCAGTGCTAGATCAGCACAGTGCCCATCAAGTGAATGCTTTCCTGCCTCCCAGGACCTTTCCTAGCTCCCCTGCCTTTATCCCCTTCTTCTAGAACAGCTAGAATACAAAATCTATAGCAGTGGGCTTCACTTTGATCTTTATCTTGGCTAGCTGATAGTCATTGAGATTCCTGGGGCCAAATCTGCATGAGTTTCTCAACACCTATTCAACATTTATTGAATGTGTCTGTTGTGAGACTCTTCACATTTGTTTATATTTTTAATCATCATACCCACCCTTTAAGCTAGATATTATTAACATTATTTTACAGATGAGGAGAATCATGTAACAGTTAAGCAAATTCACTGACATCCTACAACTAGGAAGTGAGGGCATCGGGATTTGATCTAGGGAGAACTGACCCCATAAACCTGCAGCGGTCCCATTTAACTGCACTGACCGAGCCCCGTGTGCCTGCGTGTGCCTCTAGAGGTGTTGGCCTGAGGCGGCAGAAGACCGTCAAACCCCCGGTCACGGGGGCCCTTTCTGCCCTGACCTCTCGGATTCTCGAGAGGTGATTGGACCACAGAGGGTGGCTAGACCACTCTCGACCCAGCTGTAAGTGCACAGGAACATAGAAGGGACTCTGTTCACTCGAATCTAAGAGATTGTTCAGCACAGGCTCTGTTGCCTTTGTTTCTGAACTCATTTCTTACACACTTAAAAGCCACTTACTTATTGAGGGTTGACTAGATGAACGAATCAAACGGACATAGAATGTTCTTGGATGCGGAGTTTCTCTCTTTTAGGAAGAAACCAATGGACTTACCAAGCCAGCCAGAAAGGAAAAGATCTCACTCTCAGGAACCTTCCCTTCAGCGGAAAGGAAGGCAGAGAGGAAAGAATTGGAGAGGAGGGAAATGTGCCCTGCTGCATCCCTCTGTCTTCATCTTAGGACGGAAGTAAGGCAAGAACACTTATTGACTGTTTCTGAGGCATCTGTGGCCTTGGGGTAGACCATGAGTAGCTTAAGTTCTACAAACCACCTTGATATTAAAACTGCCAAATGCTTAATTCCCTAACACTTGCTCACACATCTCCTAGCTTATCACTAGCACTACAGCGTGTTCTGAGTTAAGTACAAGCCAGTTCAGTTTCTTGCAAGAACTGATTGCCAACAGACCCCGAGACAGCTGGGACTCAGCCTTTTTTGGACTGAGTACAAAAGAGATGTTGAGCTGGGTGTCATTGTGGTACTAAAGAAAGAATGCTAGGATGTCTAATGATGTCTCCTAGTGGCCTCAAACACAAATTGAACAAGATGGCTAACAGCATTGCGTTATGAAGGACACTGTAGCCGTGGACCTCCCGGGCACAGGAACCTCCGGGGAATGAGCCTTTTCTTGCTCCCAGAAAAAAAAAAAATTGCAGCTGAGTGCACAAGGTTCCCACTCACATGCCTGTACATGACACACCCACCCATCGCTGCAGACACACGCACACACCGCAGAGGGTGCAGATGCCGCTTTGACTTGGAGCACTGAGCAATTTTCTGCTTTTTCCTTTTCTCCTTATAAAAGCGCGTCAAATTAATTGCGGCCAATTATGTACAAATCCCTTTCTCTCTGCCAATCAGGGCTGCCTGAACGGGCAAGAGGCGCTCTCACCTGCTTCATTATGCAAATTGATATTCAAACGTGGAAGAACAATGCAGCCTTCAGCACAGCAGTGATTCCAGGTTGCTAATGAGAAGAGGCTGCTGCCAGAGGAGTCTGTTCTAATCCTCTGCTGCT